>NC_053036.3:642709746-643018499 GCF_002575655.3 Aegilops tauschii subsp. strangulata | reverse complement strand
TAACTAATTAGGAATTAAAAAATAAAATCCACCAATTCCATTCTATGCATACAATTCCAACTAAAACAAACACATATTTGCAATAAACCAGCAGCATTACACATCATTACTAATCCAAGATTTATAATAAACCAGCGGCATTAGAGCACATCCTGTAAGAGCATACATATTGTCATGGCTTTTCATGCCTTCAATTAAAACACCTACACTTCTTGCCAAGTCGCTTACTCCCAGCTAGTGCAAACACAGTTACAAGCAAACCAAAATGCATAAAAACACCAAACAGTGGCATCCTATCTCTCCAAATGATCCGCTCCCTCTGCATCCTTGCAAGCATCTTCACGATAAGCAAATCCGCAGGAAAAAAGTCAACTTAGCATGTACTCCCTCTGTCAACTATCCAGAGTAGATTTTATCCATTGCCCTGGCCATGTTCAAGAAACACTAAATTAAGAATATTTCTACTCTAAATATAGGAGGCATCGGACAGAAAGCAGAAGATGAGCAATGTCATATGAGCAGAATAAAAAGGAGTTTGGACCATAGCATGGTTAACAATAAAATATAGAGAAAAGTATGTTTTTGGTCCCTCAAGTTCCCACAAAGTATAGGCTTGGTCCCTCAAGATTTTTTGGTATACATTTGGTCCCTCAAGTCTCAAAACCGGATAAGTTTGGTCCTAAACCAGATTTTGAGTATATTGACCAGTTTTGACCGCCACAAAACCGCCCGATGAACAGTAAATTCGAAAAAAAAACTTCAAAAAAATCTGAAATTTTTTGGGGTCGAATATGCTTACATGCGCAAGATGCGAACAAAATTTCAGGCTCTTTCGGCACGCGAGGAGCTCGTGGCAAAAAGAAAACAAAAATATCTTCCTGATGAATAGTAAATTCGAAAAAAATCAAAACAAAATAAAAAATTATGAAATTTTTTGGGGTCCAATATGCTTAAGTGCGCAAGGTGCGACGAAAAATTTGTCCTGAAATGAGATCGGACGGGCTCTTGCAAAAATTTTGTCATTTTTTGAAGTTTTTTTTCAAATTTACTATTCATCAGGCGGTTTTGTGGCGGTCAAACCCGGTCAACATGCTCAAAATCTGGTTTAGGACCAAGCTTATCCGGTTTTGAGACTTGAGGGACCAAATGTATACCAAAATTTTTTGAGGGATCATGTCTATACTTTGTGGGAACTTGAGGGACCAAAAACATACTTTTCTCTAAAATATAGTGCTCTAACAAAAGCAAGAGTGCAACACGTTGCCCTGTTCCCCTTTCAAATATCAACACACTAAAAAAGGCAATAAACGCAAACATATAATTTTGGACTACAGCAACAATCAGTTGCAGAAAGTCAGGAAGATTATATTGTTAAAGTATTCCATTTTCAGATGTTAGAACAGGATATTGCAAAAGCAAAATATATGAAGATCAAATACTGAAGCAGCTACAATGCCCTAATTGGCCTTTTACAGCAGGTGAGAAGCACGCACTAAAACATTAACAGCCAAGCACATCATATCTTTTGAAACTACCTAAATGGCACGGCAACAACACTTCCTTTTAAATAGTTTGAGAAGACATGCATTTAATGGCAGCCACAACAGTATGCATCTAGATGCCCCTTTAACATAACATAATTCTAGATATAGTGCATGCACAAGAAGAGTACGCGCAAGTACGACCGCTCTGAACGAGCTGCTGATGATGAAAAGGAGACCACCAAAGGCTTTAAGAAACATGGTAAAGGCAATGACAGAATTGATCTGTAAACAAACAGAACAAAAGCCATAAAAAACAGGAACTAGGTGAATGGTTGTCCTCCATCGGTTCCAAACTCACTGAACCTGCATGTACATTGGAAGAACCAAGCAGAAAATCGGCAATTAGAGAGCGATACTTGATCTGTACAGCAGCTCAGAAGCATAACAGGGCTAGCATAAGAACCAACACAACACTTTCTGTACTACTACCAGATAAAAACTGAAATTCAAACAATAACATAGCCCTTGATATGGAAACAGTTCTGCAGGTATATACCAATAAAATGAGGTTAAATGAGAACCAACGGCAGAACGCCCAAAAAGGCCAAATGGTGAAGCTAGAATGCGCCATTGGTGTCTGTACGGCCAGCTCGGAAGCATAGCACGGCTAACAACACTTAACTTAGAAAATCCGGCATTCAAATGCTCTGAACGAGCGACACAACACTTGATGTACCATACCATAGAAAATCCAGCATTCAAACCTAACTTAGCCCTTGGTATCGAACCAAAAACGCCAGCAGGGTGAAGCTAGCTAGCCAATTAGGCAGCAAATGATAAGCCCGGATGTCCGCAGGTAAACTATGCATTCTGAAAGAGACACAGATTTATCTAAGCTAAGCTAAGCTAAGCTCGTGATGTTACGATCATACATAGGGAGCCATTTCAGTTGTCACATGAACCTCTCAATAAGTAGACGGCCTAAGGTACTAGCAAAGCACTGTTGTGCTGTCCACAGATTTATCTGAACCTATGCGACGGCTACACGGAATCTCAATGTGAAGTTGCGCTGGCAGACGGATAAAGATGTCGACGCCGCTCGGTCAGAACAAGTTAACAGAGTGAAGTAGTGCAGGGCAATATTGATTAATTGGTGAAAAGACGGTAAAGATCAATTGTAAATTGCCCATGGTCTGCTGGTAATGGATGGATGGTTTACGATGACGGTGCCGCATCGAGCATAGCATCGATCGACGGAGCAAGCAGTTAACCACTAGGCCCCAAGTGTCCTAAAGGAAAGGATCCTACTCGTCTCCCAGCTGCCAAGTTCCATGGGGATTTAGTTCAGACTTCAGACCAGCCGTCTGTCTACAGCCTGTGGTCGAAATTAAAATCAATTAGTGATGCAGGCTTTAAATACGATGCAGGCTTTAAAAACGCCCACTTGCAGCCATTTGAGACAGCGTGCACTGGCATTACAAAACGCCGACTTGCAGGCACGTCTGGTGCATCACGTGAGTAGTGACCCAATACAAGGGTGGGAAAAGTGATTCGTTTTTCATTTTCGTCAGTCATGACACGGGGTTCACGGCCTTGACATTTACAAGCGTGTTACCAATGCCTTGCCATCTGCATCAGCACCCAGTTGGTGGCACTTATTCACAAGTTGTGCAGTGAATCCATTGCATCATTTGTTGAGTAACATCAACGTTCCATCCACTTGGATTCAGCATATTTGCAATTGAATCTAACGCCCCAATTCTCTTCTCTTCCACTCTAAAATGTACTGAGATACATTTTAGCCGGATGTTCACAAGAAGAATGTTTAACCTCGCCACCGGCGACAGCCGTCTGAGACGGGGTGCTGTGCCATTACAAAACGTCCAGTTGCAGGCAGGAAGGCAGAAGGATAATCTTGTTTCAGATACTACGTTTGATGCATCGTGCAAGCAGTCACATGGTTTTCATCCAGGACGAGGAAGGAAGTGTTCAATTTTTCAGTTTCGTCGGTCATGGCATTTGCTTTTTGCGTTCAACCATGCCATCCCGGTGCTGCCTGTAAATGTATTGAACCATTTGCAAGTTTCGTTTTGAGCTACGTACCAATTATACATTCATACAGACTAGCACATCTCCAAAAAACAGAGAGCAAACAAGTTCTAATAGAGGATGCAGAAACAGATTTGAAGAGAGCGGGCAGCAAGTGAAGGGGAAGGGGAAGGAGTGGGTACCTACATATTCCAACAGAGGCTGGGATGGGGTCTTGGAGGCCGACATCGCCGTCGTTGTTGCCCGCCGCTGCGCTGAGCCTGCTACGCCGGAGGTCGCCGTCGCCATAGACGGAAGGAGGGACGGACGACAAGCAGCGGTGGTGGTGAGGTGGGAGACTCGCTGCGCCACTGCCATCAGCCGCAGCACGAGGCGGCCGGTCTTGGAGGAAGGTGGCACCATGTAGTTGCCCGTCGAGGCCGCCGCGGCAAACACCGCCCTACCCCTCCTCCGCCGCTCCGGCGCCACGGCCACGCACACGCGGCTACGGCGGGAGCCGCGGCGAGGAGGCGAGGGTCCGCGCGAGGGATGGCGCAGACACGCTTAGTAATAGCCCGGGGAATTACCTGCGCTATAGCCACTTAATTAGTAGCAGCGCGGGTTTATACCCCTTGCTACTACTATCAACTTAGTAGTAGCGCGGGTTTTATACCCCTCGCTACTACTAATTAGTAGTAGCCCCTCTTTTTAGACCGCGCTACTAATAAACTTCTGTGTATAAGGTTTTTCCTAATAGTGTTATTATGCCATAAAAATTCTCTCACAATCAATATTTCGACAATTTAGTAAAGAAAATTACTACATCAACCTTAAAATTTGGAAAAAATATTTAAAAAAGAAACATAATTAATAGTAAAACCTAAAGTGTTAAGATATAACCTGTTACACCTTTCCATCTATCAATGGAATAAAAAAACTGCATTAACCTTAAATTTTGGAGTAGTATATTAAAAAAAGAAACACAATTAATTGCAACAGAAACCTAAATTGTTAACAAATCACCTGACACACCTTTCCATCTATCAATCAATGAAATATAAAAGGATAGGTACACTTCGGTTTTTTAGGATAACTTACTTATCTATTTATTCAAAAAACTCGGACATCCCCGAGGCAACGATCTGCAAAATACAGTCTGGTGGATTATCAGTCCACACATTGTTTAGTTCCCTACAACCTCTCGAGCTAACCCATGAGCAGCTCCATTAACGGAATGGCGCGCCAAGCTAATCTTTGTATCTTGAAAGTTTGTAAGCATGGCTCCCTTAATCTCTTCAATGACCGGTCCAACGGCTGCTAGGTTCTTCTCCCTGGCGTTCAGCGTGCCCACCACCGTTATCCAACTCAACATGCAGCTTCTGCACATGCAACTCCGCAGCTAGTTGAACTCCCATTCTGCATGCAAGGATTTCTGAAAACTCTGACAGACTCGAAACGGTGGCAGCCCGCCCCTCGGAATGCACCTGTGCGATCCCTGGACATCTTGCAATTTGCACATACATGCATGACATATCTCAGTAATTTGAAATGAGCCCAGTTTCATTGAACCGATGCTTGGCGCAAGGGGCGCAAGAAGCAACGAATCCCCATCCGACTTCCCTACTTCCAGATCGAGAGAATACAGAAGAACTAAAAAAAAGCACGAAGTTCATGGCATATAGAAAATTAACAAGTCGATATGGAGGAGGCGGAGCTTGGCCTGCCACTACGCTCGAGCTAGCAGGGATGGCCAAGGTCAAACCACCACGGCACCACCGTCGTGGGCATCCTTTTGCCGCCATAGCTGACGCTCCACCCCCGCCTCGTCTGCTCCTTTCTCTCCTTCCTCACATCTCTCCCTGTCAAATCTCTCTCTTCTGTCCCTCTACAGGAACCAGAGAACGCCGCCGCCATTGGCGACCATGAAGCTCAGTGCCGCGTCACACCTCTCCCTCAATTCCCTTTTTCTTGACCCCGATGAACAAAGCATGCATGAACTCATAGCCAGCTTCTGGGTACGTGCAAGTTTTCCACGTATATAAAATTATAAACTGGTGTTGTTGAATATAAAAGATCGAGATGGGACTATTCATAACAGACAGAACCCCATTATATAATACACAAACGTGCTTTAGCTCAATTGGTACATAGATTAGTACCACCTCGGTTAGAGAAAATATAAATCGTAAAAGCGTATTACAACTGGACGGAAGCGTATTGTGACAGTGAACCCACGGAGTCAATCTGTGCTTTATTATTACTAGCACAAATGTCCGTGCGTTGCAACGGAAGCTGTGCTTTGACTTTTGGTTAAAAAACGGATTTCAGCTAAATTTTGGCCATTTTCTCCTGGGACGGAAAGTACCGAAACCTTTCGGCCGAAAAATATATATTTTGGTGAAATTTCGGCCACATCGCTTCGCGAGTCTCCCTTCCCCCAACTTATAGTTCATGGGCCTGTAATGCTCCTAGTATTAATTGATATTTCAAATGGGCAAGCACAATCATAAATCTAAGCTCTTAAAGAAATAACTCATTAATTAATATACAAATACAACATAAAAATGTCAAATATTTCAGCCGCATTTCTATTTTCTTTCCCTCCAAAGCAACGTTCGTATAAATATTCAAACGACAATCAAACTTCCTTCTTATTTAAGTAGCCTTACACAATCCTTCCTTTTTAAGGATATGACCCGTTTGAATCCTTCCTTATTTCTTGATCACACAATCCTCCTTCCTTTTAACTATTATTATTTTGGCTAAATTTTGGCCATTTTGGCCTGGGGCGAAAAGTACCTTTTAACTGAAAAATATATATATTTGTCAAATTTCGGCCACACCGCTTCGCGGGTCTCCCTTCCCCACAACTTATAATTCATGGACTTGTAATGCTCCCATGCGTTGTAACGGGAGAAAACCAAAAAATAATGGGATACAGAGCCGGCTTTGTGGTAGGGTTTAGTGCTTTCATGGAAGGCCACCATCGAGATGGGCCGTTGCTAAGGAGGAGCTTAACTTAGGCAAGCAGTGATTACAGTTGAGAAGGGCGAACCCGAGGGAGGTCAATGGCACGGTTGCAAGCAGTGGCAACAAAGTTGTTCAACTATCATCAACCCAGGCAACAACATGCTCAAAATTTTCAAGACTACTATTTTTGTACCGAGTGAATTTATATGTATCGTAGTCAGGAATAATAAAGTTCAAGAATATATATAATACTGACAAAATAACAAACATACAACGTCCAAAAGATACATTGGTACCTGACAAAGTGACGATCATCATGATAATCAAAATAACAAACATATTGTTTCTCGTACAGGTTACTGATCTATTAAGATCATCATACCGTAGAGAAAGAAATCTGTGTACCGGATCATCTTGAGATGCAAACAATATATGCTAGCACCTGTTAGAGACACCTGAGTATCCATTTTCCCAGTATCGATACTTCATTCGTTTCTATTCGATGCCGATAGTCACAAAACAGTTTCTTCCTGCGGTTAACTGCTTAAAAAAGCAATATCGTTCCATCTCATTAGTTGAAGCTTATTAACGACTCCTAGTATGAGAGACCAAATATCAAACTGGGCAGGAGCTGTATAAACATCTACTTTAGACGATCATGTGCATATACATACCTGAAGACGTGAACTCATGCCCCTGGTTGTTGGCTTGAAAGATCGTCACTTTCCTACAATCACCAAATAGGATTAACCGGTGTCCACGATGGTCGGCTAGGTTTGTACGTATGAGTTTTTCATGTGTATGTATGAGCTGGGGATGACAAAGGAGACGACGGCGCCGCCGCCGCTACTCCTGCAGCTTGTCGATGACCTGGAGCAGGATGGGGCGGAACCTGTGAGGTTCACCTTCACGTCCTGCTTCATGATGGTCTCGGCGAGCGCCTGCCACCCCTGCTTGTGCAGCGCCTTGGGGTCGCTGAACACCAGGTGCTCCCTCGGGTACTTGTCCTTGAGGCTCGTCTCCTCCTCGTCGACATAGTACTCCACGAGTCCACGTACCGGAGCTGCATGTCCCGCGCCGGCTGCCCGTAGAAGTTGGTGGCCATCCAGTCCATGTTCCCCCATGGCACGATCTGCAGCACCACCGCCTGCGTCGGCTGGATGATCTGGTTCGTCAGCCCGGCCCCGTGCACCGCCAGCAGCACGTCCGCCGCGTTCACCAGCGCCGCGAACGCCGCCACGTCCGCCCCCGCCTCCGCCACCGTCACGTTGAACCCGAGCTCCGTCGCCGCCGCCGCCACCTCCTCCAGGTTCAGCAGCTTCCGCGTGCCCCCGCGGGAGATGATCAGCATCTGCGGCCGCATCCCCGGGGCCTTGGTCGTGGGTTTGAAACTCACGTGAAGTATTTTTTGCATCGTTTTTTTCCTTTTGACCAGGCCCCATCACGCGGTTGACAGGAACGATCAACACGGCCCAGTCCAGCGAGCCGGAGGGACAAAACAGCGACTTATACCAATTGACGTACACGATCAATGAACAGTTTTTTGGTACCACCTCGCGTACATGTTTTAAATTCAAAGTGAAAGCGTAAACTTACGAGAAGAAGCGTATTGTGACGGTGAACCCACGGAGTCAATCCGTGCTTTATTATTATTAGGGAGAGACTAGTACAAATGCCCGTGCGCTGCCAAATTTTTGCTTCCCCAGAGTAGATGGGCCAAGCGCAGGCTGGCGCTAAAAACTCCTGATGAACGGAAGTCTGTATTGCTTTTGATGTATGTGCTATATAGATTAGTACCACCTCGGTTAGAGAAAATATAAATCGTAAAAGCGTATTACGACTGGGCGGAAGCGTATTGTGACGGTGAACCCACAAAGTCAATCCGTGCTTTATTATTACTAATACAAATGCCCGTGCGCTGCAACGGGCATGGAATCTTGCAAAATCTACTCGATGTGTCATTAGGTACAATTTGTTTTTTTGAGTTGGAATCATTGTGACTTATTGAAGTTATCACACTGGTAGGCTCGAAAATAAAACATGGGCAACTTTGTTCGCCGAACGTCGCACCCAGCAAACCTTGGACTCCATGAAGTCCTGAAGTTCTTTATCATTACACACCATTTCTTATATTCAGTTCTAATAAACGTGATTATTGTTTCTCGGCTGAATATTGGTCGTCAAGAAGCCACCTCGACATTCTTCGTCTGACTGAAGAATAATTCATGGAATAGTCTCTAAATATTTTTCTTTTCTTTTAGGAAAACATGAATTTTTTAATAAAACGAAATGATTTATTAAAAAAAATAGCATTTTTCTGAACATTTCTAAATGCATTTTTAAATGTAACAACTTTTGGGAATTTTGACCAGTTTTAAAAGTGTGAATATATATAACTGTGTGCTTATTATAAAACGATTTTTACTATGTTGGGTATTTTTAGATATATAAGTTTGTTGTACTTTTCATTTTTATTTTCTGTTTTTGTTTTATTTTATGTTAAAATAATTTGCGATTACAAAAAGGTTCTAAAATTGCAAAAAACATTGTTCGTTTTGATTTCTCAATAATAGTTCTTGAATTCAAAAAACGTCCATGATTTCAAAAAATATGAACAATTTTTTATTTTTTTGGAAAATATTATAAGCATTCTTTAATAATGATGAACGTTTTTTAAACTTGAATAACAACTTTTAATTCGGTAAAAAATGAATTTGTTGAACTTTTTTCAAAAATGACGAACACAATTTTAATTTAATGAATATTTTTTTAGGTCGGTGAACAAATTTTGATGAACATTTTCTAAATCCGATGAAAAAATTGAATTCGATGAACCCTTTTTGAAATTCGATGAACAAAAAAATCTTCGTGAATCTGAAAAGAAATTTCACAAAAAAAGTGAAAAAGTAAAGATGAGAAAAGAAGAAAGAAAAAGGAAAACAGAAAATAAAATGAAAGGAAAAAAGAAAGAAAGAAAAAGAAAATACGAATAAAAACAAAAAATGGGCTTGCGCATGAGAACGCCCAGCGCGCGAGGGGTAGTGCACGCGGTAGCGCCGTATAGGCTTCCCCCATAGAGAACACTTTGGTTTTCAAAAAAAGGGAGTGTCTATATTACAATCGACTGAAATTGAATTGGCCTTCAATCAAATATACCAACCAGTAAAAATCTGACACCAACTGAAAAAAAACTTGACTGAAAATAAAGGGGCATTCAACCAATTTTTTCAGGCACTACAAACATGGCACGTGTATGTATGACCTATGCGCTCTATGATCCATGAGCAAGCAATGAAAGGGCCCAAAAAGCCAGGTCAGTACTCTCACGACCTTCTCCAGGTTATTGACAGTTTTATTTTCTTCACAATACTATTGGAAGAAAACCTGAAATTCTCATCTCAAGGATCTGAAGTTGATACTTGTGGAAGAAACTCCTGAACACAAACATAGTATAAATTCATAATTAGGCTGCCGTAAAGTCATCATCAACCTGCTGTACAATGATCAACACAAGATGAACTAATCACATACTAAACATTTCATCGTCATGAAGCTTTAAATACAGTGGCTTGAGTTGAAATTTACAGTCATCTCACTACGAATAAAGAGTAACTTTTAAAGTGTATCACATATTCAGCTTTGATGAATTTTACAGTGTTCATTTTACTAAAATTCCAGTCAGTAACAAGCAGATCACAACAAAGATACTGGAACTTCAGTAAAAATAAGGAGAAACAACCAGTAACAATGTGTGCTTTATGATCAAATAAGAACGAGAAAGAGGATGGAGGAAGAAGGGGACAGAATAGCTACACAATCAGGAAACTACAGTCACACCAAGAAGACAAACTGTAGGTCAGTACTCTCACAATCTCCTTCAAATAGTTCTTCCAGTAAAAAATGTAGCACTGTAAATTCAGGTAACTGTATAGTGTAAAATCTATCACTGTAAAATACAAAAATCACAACATTTAGGCTACTACTATAAATTACAGAAGTTATAGGATTGTAAAACTAAAAACAGGGTAGTGTAAATTCAAACATAAGGTCACTGTAAATTCAAACAATCAAAAAATTTATAGTGCGGTAAATTATAGAAGCTATAGGACAGTAAATCCTTCATCAGGTTAGTCATCAATTAACTATAATTTACTACGAATACAAACAAAAAAGCAGACTTCTATGAATACTACAGTACTGTAAAATCCGAAGGTTGAGGTCGGTCGTGGCGCCCATGCATTGCATCGGAAAAAATCGCATGCCCTTATGGTTGTCCGGATCTTCTACTTGAAGACGGCTAATCATTACGCCGTCGTCCCGAGCTCTTCCTCGCTTCCCTCATTGTTTGATAATCTATCCAGCCCTTTTCTAATGGACCACTTGGCCTGCTGTTTACAAAGCACATATCAGCACACTGTAACACTGCCAGTAGTATTCATACATGGAAAGCCCACACAACGTCCAATCCTTCTTTACCGGGTCTTTCTCTTATTGTCACGTTGTAACCACACCCCTTAACCCTCTGCACAATTGTCATTCCTTCTTCACCGGGTCTATCATTTGCCATGTTATACCCACACCTCACCCTCCTGCTGTTCTATATCTGTAAGCATCTTGTTGATCCGCTAAGCATCTTGTTTCAGTAGATAAGTAGAGTTGTATAGCCGTCTAACTCGTATTATCATTGGTGCTTCTTGAACCACATAAGAATTGGACTCTTGTGACACTACTAGGAAAAGGCCTGCTAGTGGCGCACCTATTTTGGCTACTAATGGCACACTACAGGTGCGCCACTAGCATCACGCCATTAGAATTTTATACTAATGGCGCATCAGGGAGTGCGCCATTAGTATATCACACGGTGCGCCATTACTATCTGACTTAGTAATGGTGCACCACATAGAAGTGCGCCATTACTAACAATTTTTTTTCAAATATTTTTTCAGAATTTTTTTTTCAAATCTTTTTTCGTAATCTCGGGTCACTATGGCTTAATCTCAAGTCAAATCGCACTAAGTGGTCAAACTTCCCGGAAGGTCACCCATCCTCACACTACTCCAGCCCGAGCACACTTAACTTCGCAGTTCTATCCAACCCCAGCACCACCTCACTTAACAGACACTTGTTGATATATCTATCATATCAATCCTATTAAACCTTGTTGATGTCTAGGACTTTGTTCATGTTCATGAGTATGATGAAATTTTGAAAAATATTTCAAACTTCCCAGTCATATTACGTACCATTTTTTGAAAAAAATTTCCAAAAAAAAATTCGAAACCAATTTTTTTTCTGTTACTAGTGGCGCACCTAGCAAACGGTGCGCCACTAGTAAGTTTGAATTTTTTTTTCATTTTTTCCCCTCTAGATCTTAAAAGCCCCGTAACTTTTTTTCTGTTAGGTCTTTGAGGATTTTGAAAAAATTTAACGGGGTTCCCTGAGGTATTTGAGGATTCGAAACCAATTTATGCATCTTATCTTGCTTTGATTGACGGTAGCATTATAAGATGACCTCTCACTAAATTATCAAGGTATAAGTGTTCTCCCTGAGTATGCACCGTTGCGAAAGTTCTTCGTGCTGAGACACCACGTGATGATCGGGTGTGATAGGCTCTACGTTCAAATACAACGGGTGCAAAACAGTTGCACACACGGAATACTCAGGTTAAACTTGACGAGCCTAGCATATAACAGATATGGCCTCGGAACACTGAGACCGAAAGGTCTAGCGTGAATCATATAGTAGATATGATCAACAAAGTGATGTTCACCATTGAAACTACTCCATCTCACGTGATGATCGGACATGGTTTAGTTGATTTGGATCACGTGATCACTTAGAGGATTAGAGGGATGTCTATCTAAGTGGGAGTTCTTAAGTAATATGATTAATTGAACTTAAATTTATCATGAACTTAGTACCTGATAGTATCTTTCTTGTCTATGTTGATTGTAGATAGATGGCCCATGTTGTTGTTCCGTTGAATTTTAATGCGTTCCTTGAGAAAGCAAAGTTGAAAGATGATGGTAGCAATTACACGGACTGGGTCCGTAACTTGAGGATTATCCTCATTGCTGCACAGAAGAATTATGTCCTGGAAGCACCGCTAGGTGCCAGGCCTCCTGCAAGAGCAACACCAGAAGTTATGAACGTCTGGCAGAGCAAAGCTGATGACTACTCGATAGTTCAGTGTGCCATGCTTTACGGCTTAGAACCGGGACTTCAACGACGTTTTGAACGTCATGGAGCATATGAGATGTTCCAGGAGTTGAAGTTAATATTTCAAGCAAATGCCCGGATTGAGAGATATGAAGTCTCCAATAAGTTCTACAGCTACAAGATGGAGGAGAATAGTTCTGTCAGTGAGCATATACTCAAAATGTCTGGGTATAATAATCACTTGATTCAACTGGGAGTTAATCTTCCGGATGATAGCGTCATTGACAGAATTCTTCAATCACTGCCACCAAGCTACAAGAGCTTCGTGATGAACTATAACATGCAAGGGATGAATAAGACGATTCCCGAGCTCTTCGCAATGCTAAAGGCTGCGGAGGTAGAAATCAAAAAGGAGCATCAAGTGTTGATGGTCAATAAGACCACCAGTTTCAAGAAAAAGGGCAAAGGAAAGAAGAAGGGGAACTTCAAGAAGAACAGCAAGCAAGTTGCTGCTCAGGAGAAGAAACCCAAGTCTGGACCTAAGCCTGAGACTGAGTGCTTGTACTGCAAGCAGACTGGTCACTGGAAGTGGAACTGCCCCAAGTATTTGGCGGATAAGAAGGATGGCAAGGTGAACAAAGGTATATGTGATATACATGTTATTGATGTGTACCTTACTAATGCTCGCAGTAGCACCTGGGTATTTGATACTGGTTCTATTGCTAATATTTGCAACTCGAAACGGGGACTACGGATTAAGCGAAGATTGGCTAAGGACGAGGTGACGATGCGCGTAGTAAATGGTTCCAAAGTCGATGTGATCGCAGTCGGCACACTACCTCTACATCTACCTTTGGGATTAGTTTTAGACCTAAATAATGTTATTTGGTGCCAGCTTGAGCATGAACATTATATCTGGATCTTGTTTAATGCGAGACGGTTATTCATTTAAATCAGAGAATAATGGTTGTTTTATTTATATGAGTAATATCTTTTATGGTCATGCACCCTTGAAGAGTGGTCTATTTTTGTAGAATCTCGATAGTAGTGATACACATATTTATAATATTGAAACCAAAAGATGCAGAGTTGATAATGATAGTGCAACTTATTTGTGGCACTGCCGTTTAGGTCATATCAGTGTAAAGCGCATGAAGAAACTCCATACTGATGGACTTTTGGAACCACTTGATTATGAATCACTTGGTACGTGCGAACCGTGCCTCATGGGCAAGATGACTAAAACGCCGTTCTCCGGTACTATGGAGAGAGCAACAGATTTGTTGGAAATCATACATACAGATGTATGTGGTCCGATGAATGTTGAGGCTCGTGGCGGATATCGTTATTTTCTCACCTTCACAGATGATTTGAGCAGATATGGGTATATCTACTTAATGAAACATAAGTTTGAAACGTTTGAAAAGTTCAAAGAATTTCAGAGTGAAGTTGAAAATCATCGTAACAAGAAAATAAAGTTTCTACGATCTGATCGTGGAGGAGAATATTTGAGTTACGAGTTTGGTCTTCATTTGAAACAATGCGGAATAGTTTCGCAAATCACGCCACCCGGAACACCACAGCGTAATGGTGTGTCCGAATGTCGTAATCGTACTTTACTAGATATGGTGCGATCTATGATGTCTCTTACTGATTTACCGCTATCATTTTGGGGTTATGCTCTAGAGACAGCTGCATTCACGTTAAATAGGGCACCATCTAAATCCGTTGAGACGACGCCTTATGAACTATGGTTTGGCAAGAAACCAAAGTTGTCGTTTCTTAAAGTTTGGGGCTGCGATGCTTATGTGAAAAAGCTTCAACCTGATAAGCTCGAACCCAAATCGGAGAAATGTGTCTTCATAGGATACCCAAAAGAGACTGTTGGATACACCTTCTATCACAGATCCGAAGGCAAGACTTTTGTTGCTAAATTTGGATCCTTTCTAGAGAAGGAGTTTCTCTCAAAAGAAGTGAGTGGGAGGAAAGTAGAACTTGATGAGGTAACTGTACCTGCTCCCACTAGTAGGAAAAGGGGTTTTTACCCCGGTTCAAAAGGGCCTTTAGTCCCGGTTCTGGAACTGGGACTAAAGGGTCGTTACTAATGCCCTAGCCCTTTAGTCCCGGTTCTTACACGAACCGGGACTAAAGGCCGTCCACGTGGCCGGTGCGGGGAGCCCAGGCAGGAGGGCCTTTGGTCCCGGTTGGTGCCACCAACCGGGACCAATAGGCATCCACGCGTCAGCACCTGGCAGGAGCTGAGGTTTTTGTTTTTTTTTGAAAGGGGGTGGTTTAGGGCTTTTGGGGGGTTAATTTAGGTGTTTCATATATTGTGTTAGCTAGCTAATTAATAGAGAGAAGTGTCCTCTCTTATCTCCGTGCTTGGTCGACGCTACGTACTATATACGTATGGAGAGGAGTAGACACGCTAGCTAGTAATCAAATGAAGGAAACAGAAGATCATCATGAACATATGCATACAGAGAGAAGTGATATCGACCACCTCTCCTTCTCCGAGATATTGGTCGAACAACAAGTTCTCGTATATCTATCCGACACTACCGGCTACATATATACAATAATTATCTCTTACAATACAATCTCCTAATTATATTGTAGGAACACAGGGTCCACATAGTATTCTCCGTTTTCAGCGATCACGTGGTCAAGGAAGAATGCCGCCAATTCCTCTTGAATTCCTCGCATACGATCTTCTGCTAGGAGTTCATCCCGCTTCCGAAAAATCTATTTTGAAGAAGGGGGTCAATACATATATATATGAATAAATGAAACTCAACACAAATGATGGTAATAAAATAAAATTGTGAATATTATTGCTTACGCACTTCATATTGTTCTTCAGTGTAGCCCCGCTCACAGGTATGGTAGCGGATGGACTCGCAAACGTAGTATCCACAGTAATTATTCCCGGGTTGCTGCCACAACCACTTTACAAGAAATAGAGGTCAATCAAACTGATAAGCAAGCATGCTAAATGGTATTGATCAAACTAGCGCTTGAATCACTAGGAGATGCGCCGAACATGCTACTATAGTACTTACTTTCGGGTGTCTAAATTGCAGCTTGTTCGGCAGTCCCGGGGCTTTTGAGGTGAATTTTCTCCAAACCCTGCCAGACAAAGAAAACAATTACTTGATATCAGGAAATGAACAAAGTTGCTGATATGGTGGATAATGATCGATTTAACTTACTTCTGGAGCATTTGAGTCATGTTCGCATAGTCCTGGGGATCTTTTCGTCTCGATTCTAAGACGGTTACTACTCCCGGCTCAAGCTTAATCTCTAGGAGAATATAGTGGAAGTTGCGCATGCATGCATAAGTCATCAATTACATTACCATAACCTGGACTAATAAGGGAAACCGAATATGCACAAGACAGTAACACTCACTTGAAGTTGTAAGGAAAGAGTATTATATCTTTGTTTTGATTTAATACCAACGATTGTAGCAAGTTGGCCTCGGCTTCTTTGGGATGTTTTTCAACCGTATATGCATCTATGAGATTTGTATTTATGAACCTAATATCACCGATTTGCCTTTTCTTCAATTTGGCGATCTTCAATCTGCATAATATAGTGAGGATAAGTATAAATACAAGCGCATTGCATCCATCTTGATACCAAGCCTCGGTATGAATGGCATATTTTCTAATCTTTCTAATATTCAAGCGCATTGCATCCATCTTGATCTTGTGATCATTGACGACATCCGCAACATGCAACTCCAATATCATCTTCTCCTTCTCAATTTTTTTTATTTTTTCCTTCAAGTAATTGTTTTCTTCTTCAACTAAATTTAACCTCTCGACAATAGGGTCGGTTAGAATTTCCGGTTCAACCACCTCCTAGATAAATAAAATCTATGTCACGTTGGTCGGCATATTTGTCATAAACAATAAATGAACCAAATAGTTATAAAAAGATAATATATACCACATCCGAATCATAGACAGGACGAGGGCCGACGGGGGCGGGTACCAAAACCATCGCACTATGTAATAAGAAGGAATAATAAAAGTAACAAAATTAGACAAGTATCTATCTGAAGTAAGAATTTTTTTCTTTCAGAAAGAAGATAAGAACAAGAGGCTCACCACGGTGGTGCTGGCGACGAGATCGGTGCGGGCGATCGACGGCGGTGAAGACGGGGACGGGACGTGACGGACCGCTAAACCTAGACAAATCTCGGGGAAAATGGAGCTCGGAGGTCGAGTTTCGAGAGGAGAAAGATTAACTAGTGTGGCTCAAACATTTCATCGAACACCTCATGTGCATAGGAGGTGAGCTAGAGCACCCAAATGCCCTCCCCTCGACGGCCAGAAAAAATAGAGCACTGTGGAGTGCTCTGCTGCGGCGATGGGGTATATATAGGCAGCTCATTTGTCCCGGTTCATGGCTAGAACTGGTACTAAATCCGGGCCTTCTGTTCTGGTTCATGCCAAGAACCGGGACCAATGGTCGTGGGCCAGGAGCGAGGCCCATTAGTCCCGGTTCGTGCCTCGAACCGGGACAAATGGTTCCATACGAACCGGGACCAATGCCCACGAGGCCCCGGCCGCCCCTCTGGGCTCACTAACCGGGATGAATGCCCCCATGGGTCCCGGTTCGTGACTGAACCGGGGCTAATGTGAAAACTGTCCTGTGACCTAAGCCCCTTTTCCTACTAGTGTCCCTTATTGGAAAGTAGTTCATCACAGGAACCGGTTCCTGTGACGTCTACACCAATTAGTGAGGAAGTTAATGATGATGATCATGGAACTTCAGATCAAGTTGATAGTGAACCTCGTAGGTCAAACAGAGTAAGATCCGCACCAGAGTGGTACGGTAATCCTGTTCTGGACGTTATGTTACTAGACCATGACGAACCTACGAACTATGAGGAAGCGATGGTGAGCCCAGATTCCGCAAAATGGCTTGAGGCCATGAAATCTGAGATGGGATCCATGTATGAGAACAAAGTATGGACTTTGGTTGACTTGCCCGATGATCGGCAAGCCATTGAGAATAAATGGATCTTCAAGAAGAAGACTGACGCTGACGGTAATGTTACTGTCTATAAAGCTCGACTTGTTGCGAAAGGTTTTTGACAAGTTCAAGGGATTGACTACGATGAGACTTTCTCACCCGTAGCGATGCTTAAGTCTATCCGAATCATGTTAGCAATTGCCGCATTTTATGATTATGAAATTTGGCAAATGGATGTCAAAACTGCATTCCTGAATGGATTTCTGGAAGAAGAGTTGTATATGATTCAACCAGAAGGTTTTGTCGATCCAAAGAGAGCTAACAAAGTGTGCAAGCTCCAGCGATCCATTTATGGACTGGTGCAAGCCTCTCGGAGTTGGAATAAATGCTTTGATAGCATGATCAAAGCATTTGGTTTTATACAGACTTTTGGAGAAGCCTGTATTTACAAGAAAATGAGTGGAGCTCTATAGCATTTCTGATATTATATGTGGATGACATATTGCCTGTATTTAAAAGAAAGTGAGTGGAGCTCTATAGCATTTCTGATATTATATGTGGATGACATATTGTTGATTGGAAATGATATAGAATTTCTGGATAGTATAAAGGGATACTTGAATAAGAGTTTTTCAATGAAGGGCCTCGGTGAAGCTGCTTATATATTGGGCATCAAGATCTATAGAGATAGATCAAGACGTTTAATTGGACTTTCACAAAGCACATACCTTGACAAAGTTTTGAAGAAGTTCAAAATGGATCAAGCAAAGAAAGGGTTCTTGCCTGTGTTGCAAGGTGTGAAGTTGAGTAAGACTCAATGCCCGACCACTGCAGAAGATAGAGAGAAGATGAAAGATGTTCCCTATGCTTCAGCCATAGGCTCTATCATGTATGCAATGCTGTGTACCAGACCAGATGTGTGCCTTGCTATAAGTCTAGCAGGGAGTACCAAAGTAATATAGGAGTGGATCACTGGACAGCGGTCAAGAACATCCTGAAATACTTGAAAAGGACGAAGGATATGTTTCTCGTTTATGGAGGTGACAAAGAGCTCATTGTAAATGGTTACGTTGATGCAAAATTTGACACTAATCCGGACGATTCTAAATCGCAAACCGGATACGTGTTTACATTGAACGGTGGAGTTGTTAGTTGGTGCAGTTCTAAACAAAGCGTCGTGGCGGGATCTACATGTGAAGCAGAGTACATAGCTGCTTCGGAAGCAACAAATGAAGGAGTCTGGATGAAGGAGTTCATATCCGATCTAGGTGTCATACCTAGTGCTTCAGGTCCAATGAAAATCTTTTGTGACAATACTGGAGCAATTGCCTTGGCGATGGAATCCAGATTTCACAAGAGAACCAAGCACATCAAGAGACGCTTCAATTCCATCCGGGATTTAGTCCAGGTGGGAGACATAGAAATTTTCAAGATACATACGGATCTGAATGTTGCAGACCCGTTGACTAAACCTCTTCCACAAGCAAAACATGATCAGCACCAAGACTCCATGGGTGTTAGAATCATTACTGTGTAATCTAGATTATTAACTCTAGTGCAAGTGGGAAACTGAAGGAAATATGCCCTAGAGGCAATAATAAAGTTATTATTTATTTCCTTATATCATGGTAAATGTTTATTATTCATGCTAGAATTGTATTAACCGGAAACATAATACTTGTGTGAATACATAGACAAACAAAGTGTCACTAGTATGCCTCTACTTGACTAGCTCGTTCATCAAAGATGGTTATGTTTCCTAGCCATAGACATGAGTTGCCATTTGATTAACGGGATCACATCATTAGGAGAATGATGTGATTGACTTGACCCATTCCGTTAGCTTAGCACTCGTTCGTTTAGTATATTGCTATTGCTTTCTTCAAGACTTATACATGTTCCTATGACTATGAGATTATGCAACTCCCGTTTACCGGAGGAACACTTTGTGTGCCACCAAACGTCACAACGTAACTGGGTGATTATAAAGGTGCTCTACAGGTGTCTCCGAAGGTACTTGTTGGGTTGGCGTATTTCGAGATTAGGATTTGTCACTCCGATTGTCGGAGAGGTATCTCTAGGCCCACTCGGTAATGCACATCACTTAAGCCTTGAAAGCATTGAAACTAATGAGTTAGTTGCGGGATGATGTATTACGGAACGAGTAAAGAGACTTGCCGGTAACGATATTGAACTAGGTATTGAGATACCGACGATCGAATCTCGGGCAAGTAACATACCGATGACAAAGGGAGAAACGTATGTTGTTATGCGGTCTGACCGATAAAGATCTTCGTAGAATATGTGGGAGCCAATATGAGCATCCAGGTTCTGCTATTGGTTATTGACCGGAGACGTGTCCCGGTCATGTCTACATAGTTCTCGAACCTGTAGGGTCCGCATGCTTAAAGTTACGATGACAGTTGTATTATGAGTTTATATGTTTTGATGTACCGAAGGTTGTTCGGAGTCCCGGATGTGATCACAGACATGACGAGGAGTCTCGAAATGGTCGAGACATGAAGATTGATATATTGGAAGCCTATGTTTGGATATCGGAAGTGTTCCGGGTGAAATCGGGATTTTACCGGAGTACCGAGGGGTTACCGGAACCCCCCCGGGACTTAATGGGCCATGGTGGGCCTTAGTGGAGAAGAGGAGAGGCGGCCAGGGCAGGGCCGCGCGCCCCTCCCCCCTAGTCCGGATAGGACAAGGAGAGGGGGGCGGCGCCCCCCCCCCCCTTCCTTCCTCTCTTCCACCTCTTTCCCCCTCCTCTCCTAATCCAACAAGGAAAAGGGAGTGGGAGTAGGACTCCTCCTGGCGCGCCCCCTCCTGGCCGGCCGCACCTCCCCCGTTGCTCCTTTATATACGGGGGCAGGGAGCACCCTAGGGACACAACAACTGATCATTTGATCTTTTAGCCATGTGCGGTGCCCCCTTCCACCATAGTTCACCTCGATAATACTGTAGCGGTGCTTAGGCGAAGCCCTGCGTCGGTAGAACATCATCATCATCACCACGCCGTCGTGCTGACGAAACTCTCCCTCAACAGTCGGCTGGATCGGAGTTCGAGGGACGTCATCGGGCTGAACGTGCGCTGAACTCGGAGGTGCCGTGCGTTCGGTACTTGATCAGTCGGATCGTGAAGACGTACGACTACATCAACCGCGTTGTGCTAAACGCTTCCGCTTTCGGTCTACGAGGGTACGTGGACAACACTCTCCCCTCTCGTTGCTATGCATCACCATGATCTTGCGTGTGCGTAGGAATATTTAAAATTACTACGTTCCCCAACAAAATGACCTATTGGGTGTCGCATTCTAGGAAATCTACCCTGTTCTGAAGGCTTGTGTAGATGAATTATTTTCAATGTGGAAAGATATACTTGTACACGTCGCGCCTTCGCCCGCTAAGAGCGGCTAAGAAGCATGATCACCTAGAGCACCATCACTGGATTTAACCAGAACAAAAGGCAAACAATTTTATACATGAATATCTATATGACTGCAGTCAGAACTAAAAGTACCCGATTTTAAATATGGGTTGGGTGGCCTGCAGGAGTGTAGTAAACATAAATTTGGCCGGTCAGCTTCTATAGGGAATGCAAAACACTTAAGAAATAAGAAACAGAGAACATCTAAGCAGAAATAAGGTACATGTTTGCTTACGAATGGTACTAACATGATATATTTTCTGCCCGCCGGTAAGTTATCAAGCAAGATCATCAAATGTTTCTTTGTAGACCACATTGTGAGTATTGCCAACAGTTTTCAGGAGAGTTATTTTCAGTCAAAGCTGGAAGATGAAGACTGACTAAGAAATACTCACATCAGTCAAAATAAAAATCCTGGGCTGAAAATTTGAGATGTACATAACTACTACAATCTAGCAACGAACCCATACTCTTTTTTTATTATCACTGCTGCTTTTTGACACTCAAGCGGACATTTGTATTGGCGACTATAAGAAAACTGGAAAATATATTAGATAGAGCGGGCGGTGAGGTCCCAGGTGGGGGGAGTGGGGGAGGCGGCGGGGTGGCACTCGGTAGGCAGAGCGACCGACGGCGGTGTGGTCGCATGCGAAATCATAGTCAGAACTTTGCATTTGAAGGTACACGCTCAGAGGAATTTTTTTTTTGCTCAGTGCCAAAAGTATCAAATGCCTAAAATTGAAAATCACATCCTGAACTGAGCATTTTATTGAGAATCGGCAAAATAAGTTAAAGACAACAGTACGAGAACAGGTGAACGGTGATCTGATTTCAACACAAAATACTCATGAAGAAATAAAATGGGTGGACAGTGATTTGGTTTCTAAGCATAAAACTGATCATGTTTATGCCACACATTAAGCACATAATGTGTGCGTATTTGGAGCCTGAAACATCTACCAACTAAAACTACTCCCAAAAGCAATCTTCAAGTTCAATCTTAAGATGTAACACATAAAGCTACAGACTACAATTTTGATGCACAGATTTAGCTCACTCAATTCAGTTTAGAGAGTACCCACACCCAATTCTGGAAAAAATAATGCGAGGCCCAATCCTCCGCTGCATCAAGCATCAACCATCATGAGATTGATTCCTTAATTGATCTGAAAAGAGTTGCTTGGATTAATGTACTGTTAGAACTTGATATCGGAGGAAAGGAGGGATAAAACCTTGAGGAGCTGCATGTCCATTGCGTCCTTGACGGCGGCGACCGTGGTGGATGGGGAACTCCCATGGCGTGCCCAACTGCATCTCCAGCAGAGGATATGAAGAGAAGGTGAGGTGTAGGGGCAGCGAATCTCGGCCAAGAAGGAAGGAAGGACGAACCTGGGACCACCGGAGACGCGCCGGCGAAGCCATGCCCGAAACCCTAGCCATGGGTGTGTGGTTGCGAGCGGGCTGTAGAGGCCGGGAGCAGAGAGTCTGGATGGAGGGGAGGGAGGCGCGGACCGTGGGAAGCTTGGGGCGTGCCGCGCTGCGCCGGAGGCGCTGGAAGCAGCCGGCATGGGCGGCGGCGGCGGCGATGACTTCATGGGCAGAGGGAGAGGAGGCGAACCGGTGTGCTCTCTGTGTGGTTGTGTTTTCTTTTTTCTTTACAAAACTGCTTGGAGCGCGCATTTAATTGTCCAAACGACAGGGTGTTTTACACAAAAATGAACCGTTTTTCCAGAGTGCCACTTAAACAGGGACTGCGGGTTGATTTCAAAGAAATAGAGGAGTTTTTTCGCAAAAACACCTGCGACGTACGCCCAGGAGCAATTCGTGGTTTATTAGTAGGTAGAGATTATTATTATTATTATTATTATATATATATATATATATGACAAATTTTTCCTTCTACCGGGTGTAGTTACTCCCACTTTTGTTTACGTTCTAGGTAGTATCTATTATATCGGAGAGTATGTACGCATAGTATGTAGTATGTAAGAATTGTTTAGGTAGTATATATACTATTTTTTATGTAGTATGTAGTATATTTTGAGCATACTTCTTTTTACGTACAAATATGTACGTATTTCACAAATATTATAAAAACATGAGCTCACATGCAATTTTTTCACATAACTCACTTTAGAGTATATTAGATATATTATATGAACATACTAAAAATAATAAAGTAGAGTATATAATACCACATAGTAGTATATGAGAAATGAGTGTAACTACACCCGGTAGTAGGATGCATTTTCCATATATATATATATATATATATATATATATATATATATATATATATATATGAAAAATCCCGGTGGTAGTTACCCCACATATCTCATATACTACCATGTGGTACTCTATATACTATATTATTATTTTAAATATGTTCATATACTATATCTAAGATATTTGAAAGCAAGTTATATAAAAAATTGCATATGAGTCCATAGTTTTTGTTATATTTGTGAAATACGTACATATTTATACATAGAAAAGAGCATACTCAAAACATAGTACATACTAGCCAAAAATTAATATATATACTACCTAATCATTGTTATATACTACATACTAAACGTACATACTCTTGGTTTCGACAGATACTACATTCAACATACTCATGATCCAGCTACCCCAGCGAGGAGAGCCCCCGCGGACTACTCCGGCTATGCATGCCCCCTTGCCCGCGCTCCTGTCTCATCCCTCCCCGACGAAGCCTGCCACTCCATCTAGTTGATGCTCCTCTGATTTCTCTGTTTCTTACCGATCTGATGCCGTCGTCAAGGCCTTCGTGCACCGGCCTCCCACAATCACACTCGACAGCGACCACCAGCCCACGTGCACGTTGGGCACTACCTGCAGGTGGAGGAGATGACGACCTGCAGCTGGAGGAGGCCCCGGCCTGCAGCTGGATCAGCGAAGATGGCAACAGCGAAGCCGACGAACCAGTCCGCCGCGGCCACGAACACCGGCGCCGCGCTGAAGGCCACCGACTGCAGGCAGCATGCGACGACGGCAGACAGCGTGAGCACAACGTAGGAGCAAAAGCGCAAGCAAAGAGCCAAAGACTGGGTTAGGTGAAGTTGAAACGGATGGACTTACGACGACGTAGTGCCTGTCGCTGATGTTCCAGCCGCCGGTGTATGGCCGGAGCCCGTCGAGGGGGTCCTTCCGGCGCGTCCGCTCGGCCGCCAGCGGCGCGGCGGAGCGGGCGCACAAGGAGGACGCGAGGACGACGGCGAGGAGCAGGAGGAGCGCACGCCGGCGAGCTGACCCCGCCATGGCTGCGAGTATGATACTGTGCACTTGGAGATCAATTCTGCATTACATATACGAGGCAGTGAGAAGCAAAGATTGGAGCTCGGTAGTGGTTGTGATGTGGTGGTTCGATTGGCTTGTACTAATCCCAGGTCACAACACTGGTGATTTGAACGCGTGCATGCATGGCAGCATGAGCCGGGTCGTGTCCACTAAAGCAAAAAAAGGCTGGTGCAGCTTCCAGCGCCGATGCGGCCCCTGAGCCGTCCAACTGCGACCGTCCTGCAGTCCAACCTCGTTTCCGCGCGTAGTGCCTCCTTGTCCGCTCGCTTGCTCGCCCAGTTCCTTCACGAGAAGGAGAAAAGCAATGGCATTTTCCTCTGAACTTTCATCTTTAGGCTATGGCTCTGAACATTTTCCTGCTCGGGCATCTCTCATTGACCTTCGACAAAGCTTGTCATTGACCTTCCCCCAGCATTTCTCATTGCTGCTGCACACGGTGCTCCCCGGTTTCCTGGCGCCTCTCCCTCGCGGTTGTTTGTGTTGTGTTCCCTGGCACCTTCCCCCGTGCTTGCACCGAACTACTGCTAGCTTTGCCTGCTGTTAATTTGGATGTACAGGGAAGAAGACAAGAGCATGCGGTGAAAGAGATAAAGAAGGGTTTGTCTAGGCGGTGTGCATAAGGAACGTGTGGTCGGTGAGAGGACTGGAGTTTCTACCGTCCACATCTTGCACGACCACACCGCCCACCGATGCCGACAAGCCCCTGCACCCCTATTGTCATCTGCCTGTGCTGCTACACCCAAGCTCTATCCCTCGGACCCCACGCTCGTTTTGCTGCGTTCTTCAAGAGCATCCGCAAAACAGTTTTGTGAATGAACGTATGATCTCAAAAAACTGATACAGAGAATGCTCTGTTGTGCTTGTACTAATGCGCGATTTATTTTGGCTTTCAAAATTTGTTTTTCTGAAGGTCAAGACGTTGTGTTGTAAAAGGTCATGTGTGTATTGTATATGTATGTGTGCGTTTTTTTTAAATGCATACCTTCATTGATTCACCTCGGAATGCTCTTTCAGATGTGTGCATTTGTATTTGTGTAAATGCATATAGCACACGAAGTATATATGTATTGTTGTGTGTAATTTTTTGAATTATAATAGCATGCAAAGTTCATGTTTCAGAAATTCATAAGTTCACGTGTACCACATACTGAAGAAATTCATCAGTGAAAAAAAGGACTACCTAGGCCATTTCAACGACAGCAAAAAATGCCTAAAAATGTCGCGAGACAAAAAAACAAATCTACATAAGATATAACATAGTAAGTTCATAGAAAGGTGGAAAAACATAATTTTGTTTTGTAAGTTTAACCATTTCTAAAAATACCTTGAAGTTCAAATTCAAATAATAGGGCGATTCAATGTTTATTATAAATCTGTAATTTTCCCGTTACTATAGGATAAACCAAGAAGGTCAAAAATTAAAAATGAAGCAGTTCGAAAAGTTTATAAAAATGATGTTTCTAAATTTTACTAAAAAATGGAGAAGTTCAAATTTTAAAAAACAAGTTCAAAATGCTTATTCCAAAACCAAGAAGCTCAAATAAAAAAATGAGCAACTCGAGACCCTTGGGCAACTCGAGACCTGTGTGACTCCGTTGGCCGAATTGTTCCTACTCTGATGGTAAGCTAAGGCCCAACCTGGCCCAGCATGGATGACGTACGAATAGAGAGGGCCCAATCTGGATGCGATCGTTCGATGCACACAACGTGGTTCCACCTCGCATATCTTTTCCCTAATAATAAAGCACGGATTGACTCCAAGCAATTTGCCCAAGGCAACTACAAGGACAAGGAAGAAGAGAACGTCATGTGTTTGAAAGATAAATTCTATTCCGATCATGTGTTTGTTTATTCGTCAAGCCACTTGTTGACATTCCAAGGAACTTGCCAGCATATATAAATTGATGGGAATTGGTATGAGATAGCAACGTGGGACTATTCTCTTATTTGTAGTACAACTTTTTTTAGACAAATTTGTAGTACAGCTTTTTTTAGGGAATTTCTAGTACAGCTAAAAAGGCGCTCTCTCTCTCTCTCTCTCTCTCTAAACAATTGTAATATTTAATCCAAGCAAAATTATATGAATTACAGGACGAATTGTACTGATGTGACTTGAGTTTTGGTTGGTTTCACACGCTCATACTTGTTTAGTTTTCTTGTAAAATAATATGGCGGTATTTATACTATTCAGGGTTGGTTATTCATCCGTCAGGTTATTCTTGAAGCTAGCTAGTAATCACCATGAGTTCAGTTGGCGTTCGAAGTAATCACCAAGCCAATCGAATGTGAGCATCTGGACGTTAGCTGTGAATGACAGACGGCTAGATGGGCTAATGAAGATTAAACCTCAAGTTTTGTACGCGACAGTGCTGCAGACCTTCAGCAGTGAGACTTCGATTAGAAGGACTTACCAGACAGGGGCGCGGCGGATTCAGATATCCTACTGCAGCTGTCGCTGCTCACCAAGGAGTTAGTAGTTCAGAGAGCAGTTCAAAAGCTCTCCGTCCAGTGCCTGCTCAATACACCGCGACGACGCAGCGATACAGTCGAACGTACAAGCATACTCGGCCTCCCCCCCTATCTCAAGTTCTCAACGTGCCAACGTATATACTTAGGAAACAGAAGGAAAAAGCCCACAGTAAAAAAGCCCACACCCACTAGCGGGCCATATTGGTAACGTACTCCCTCGATCTGATCTCCTCGAGATGCGTCTTTCGTCCGTGATTATCGTGCAGGGTCAACCAGCGCCGAGCAGGTGTCCCCGATGGACCCATCAGTTAATTAAACGTTTTCTTTTTTCTAACTGATTGAAAATATTTTTTTTCTTTGCCTTATCCGAACACACCACTGCTGCCACTCCCCGTTCCACAGCCACTGAATCCGCTGCGAGAGAGGATTATGACAAGGTGAAATCCACCGTCCGGGCCGTGGCCGGCGGCAAGGCCGGAGATGTCGCTGCTAGCGCCGCCCGTCTCTGACACGCTTAGTGAACTGGAGCTGTCGCGACTAGCGCGCTCCGCCGCCTGGAGTCGTGGGGTTGGAAGGCGGTGAGGCGGGAGTCGTCGCCGCTAGCTAGTGCCGCTCGCCTCCGGCACGCTGCGCTGCCTGGGGCCGTGGTCTTGGGTGGAGGCGAGATGGGATCCGTCGTGGCTAGCTCTGCTCGCCTCAGGCGCGCTGCGGCACACCCGTCCGTGTCCTTGGCCGGCGGCAAGATGGGAGTCGTCGAGGCTAGTGCTGACCGTCTCCGGCGCACCAAAGGCCAGGCCAATGTTCTGGCTGGCCTGCTCCCTGGGAGATGGTGCCATGGTGGAACTGCTGCGCGGTCAGCCGGTGGCCGAGATGCGCGCAGTCGTACTAGAGGGTGCGAGCTCGATGCAGACTCAACAGGCAAAGGTGCGTCAAGATTCATTAAGTCATCTAGCTCTGTACTGGAGTAGTAGGTAACTAGCTATCATACTGAACTTGGAAGTATGAGAGCTATCCATTTTTCTCTGCTTCTCTGCTTTTCAATAGCACAGTACAGTGGAAATCACAAATTGGTGAAAGCGCCTTTGAGTAAATGTAGTGCCCAAGACCACATTTAATTGGAAAACAAAAGCACAGTTACACAGCTAACATATCAAAAGGAATAACCAGCAACTAATCCATATTCATGTATATAAATTTATTTGAGCATAAAACCATTGCGCATCTAACATCAAAAGGAATGGTACGATAAATTATTACATTGCAGGGTAACTGTTTTGTAGAGCAATCCTGAGATACACACTTTATATAGAGCTATTTAGAAGTGTTTATCTTGTATGTGACTTGATTGGCTACCCAAGACCTGGAAGAACAAAGAAATGATTTCTTGTTAGATATAAACTTGAATTGGTTGAATATGACATGTGAGTGAACAATACCTTAATTGGCAGCTGGTCATTTTTTAGATGTTGGCCATCCCGAGTCCGAGAACATTTGGGAACTCTAGATACAATGTTGATCCAAAAGTCAATACAAGTGAATGACATGTGCATGTTCATTTTAATTTCTAGCGAGTAACTAATAAAATTATACCTGACTTGGTTGAGTGCTAGTTGGTGGCTAGTGATTTTGAGACGTTGGCCATCCCGAGTATGATGACACCAGAGAAGTCTACATAGTGTTAATCAAAAAGTAAATGACACACGCATGCTCGTCTTAATTTTAACAATTAACTAAACAATTATACCTGGCTCGGTTGAGTGCTATGATAGAAATATGGTTGTTGTGGTCGCAAACCAAGCAACTGTTGAAAACTAGTAGTGTCTGTCTGCGATAGCGGAGGCAAGCCATGCTGTAAAACTTGCAAATTGTAGTTCTCAGGTTGTGGTACCGATGTCACATTACCCGACAGTACATGCAAATTGTAATTATGTCCACGTGGTAATGGGGAAACAACTTGTGGTAACGGAGGCATAGCACGCGGCAATACTTGTAGATTGTAATTCGCAACATTTGGTACTGGAGGCATAGCATGTTACAATACTTGCAAATTGTGATTAGCAGCATTTGGTAGTGGATGCATAGCATGCTGCATTACTTGCAAATTATAGTTCTCATTTGATATGTTGAAGCTAGGATTTGCTGCAGATGATGCAGAAGCACAATCACCACTCTTATTCTTGCATGTTGCTCCTTGACCTATTCGCAAAAGAATTTGTTAGGTCTATTTCAATAACATGAACAAATATTTATGTTGCTACTTCTTGTGCAATACCATACCTTTCGTATTACGTTTATTCTTATTTGGTACGTTGAAGCTAGGATTTTCTTCAGATGATGCAGAAGCACAATCACCACTCTTGTTCTTACATGTTGCTCCTTGACCTATTTGCAAAAGATTTTGTTAGATCTATTTCAATAACATGACCAGATATTTATGTAGCTATTTCTTGTGCAATACCATACCTTTCGTATTACGTTTATTCTTATTGTTCAATTCCAGTCCAGATTTAATCCTCTTGTTGCTACTTCCTGGTTCTTTTCTCTTTATTCCCTGTGCTTGGACTACATTCTCAATGTTGCATTCAACTGGTTGCTTCTCTGCTTGTTCATGATTTAGTGATTCATCTTTTGATTGATTTCCATGTAAAATTTGGTCCACCTTTTCCATTAGTTCAATTGACATACTTTGCAGTAGTGCATATGCCTCTTTGTTTGCTGCTGCTTTGCTCAAAATGTTATTGTAAGTGCGGCATAGTGATCCATACTGTCTAGCTAGCACAACTCTTGCATCTTCATCATCAGAGCACTTTTGAATTGCTTCTGATGGCCCTGATTTTGCTCGCCTTGTCCATCTTTTCAAGATATATTCTGGTGCCAACTCCTTGATATTGTTGTGGTCCAACACCTTCAATGCATGACGACACAATACCCCAACAAATTCAAACTTTTTGCATGAGCATGAAACTTTTGATCCATTGGGATCAAATTTCACAGTATGACAATTTTGGCTAGCTGAATGGGTAACCGTGAATTCAGAAATAGAGCCAGTACGACCACTCTCATACACACAATATCCCATTACCATGTCAAATTCTCCTTTAAATATCTCAAACATAGCAGGTGTATATACTTTCGAAGTTTGTATCAACATCTGCACATATGGCACCTTCGGTGATGTTTGACTCGCATAGAAATCACTTTCCACTTCAGCATACCTTCTATCATCTACGGCCCTCTCATAGTGCTTGAAGAAATCTAATAAATCAAGGCGTACATGCAGGTATCGTTTCAATAGTGCATTCATACTCTCGCTTCTTTGTGTGGATTTCATATCTGCACAGAAGGTTTGTCGACCATAAACCAAAGCCCACTTCTCCTTGTTCTGGAATAATCTATGTAGCCATTCATTATCTTTCAAATTATATTTCACTAGCATATCATTCCAACCTGCTAAGAATTCATCAACTTCTTCAAAATCATAAACACACTTGCCAAAATCTTTCTTAAATGTCTTTGAACCTTGGAAAACATGACTCAAATGTTTTGCAGCATTCTGATACATGTGCCACACACATAGACGATGTATTGAATTAGTAAAAACCTTGCCAATGGCACTAATAATGGCAGCACATTGATCGGTCAATATTGTATTTGGTTCTTTTCCTGACATGGCCCTTTTGAATGTTTCAAACAACCATTCAAACGTCTCAGATGTTTCATCATACAATAATGTAGCTCCAAAAACCACTGTTTGTTTATGATGGTTGACACCAACAAAAGGGGCAAATGGTCTGCCATAACTATTTGTCTTAAAGGTTGTGTCAAAGCATACCACATCACCAAAGTAGTGATAATCTAGTATTGATCTTGCATCTGCCCAGAATATATTGGTTATCATCTCATCTTCATCTACTTGTATTGCATAAAAGAAGGAAGGATTTTCCATCAGCTTGTCCTGAAGGTATTGAAGAATGGCACCCGTGTCTCCTTCTTGGATGGATTGCATACGCTTTGATCGGAGATAATTTTTATAATCTTTTTGACCGAAGCTAAGACACTGTCGACCCCCTGCTTGTCTACTCATCACTTCATGACCAGATTTTGGTCTAATTCCTGAATCATTCAATATGTCAATTTGGGCCTTTTGACCTTCTGTAATTTTTCTCTGGGATCGCAGTAGATGGGCTTTGCTTGGAGTTACGAGTTCATGATTATGAGCATCCTCAAAGCTGCTTACAACATATTTTCCGTTAGCACTTATTTTGATGGTCATCTCTGCCAGACAACCAACTCTTGTATCTGCTCTCTTTCTCTGACATTGTTCCTTACTCTTGTCCTTGTAACCTGCCTTTGAGCATACATATTTCTTTGTTCGAATAACATTAGTCGTCGAGGATTTATCATGCCAAGATTTCCTGACACTGAAACCTACATGTCCTGCATATGTATTGTAAAACTCATATGCTATATCATCATTCTCAAATTCCATTCCTATCTCTGGTTTTAACCTTTTGATGTAGTAATCATTTGTATTTCCACCTGCCTCTCCCACATTTGTGGTCTCATGATCTACCCAACATAAAAATTATCATATACTAATTAGTTCATGGATGACACACAGAGTAAAAATCACACGATATTCAGAGCCCTGGTTTTAGTGAAACCTGAAAATCACACAATATTCACACAATGAGCATTAGCAAAATATTGATCCTTTTCTTTGCTAGAACATTCTCTATCATTAGAGTTAGCAAAAAGGAGAATATGTCAAAGGAGAAATCTCATGCAGTAAAGTTTATAATAAACTTAGGTGGTACTCTGATGCATAATGTGCGCAACATCACAGGAGTGATCAGCACTAACATAATTATAATGCAATTCCGAAGGATTAATTTGCATGTGTTTGAAAGAAACTGGGCTACGGACCATGAAGTACGGGGAGCTATTTCTGAAGGAGTAATTTGCATGTCATAGATCAACTCTTTGTTTGTTTCTTTTAATCTTATCACCTTTGTATGATCAAGAGTGTTGATAATCTGTACATTGCAGGTGCAAGAACATTACCTCCGGACGATGAACTGTGAAGAGCTCCGTCCATGCTGAAGAACACTGTAGATGTTGATCCACGGAGAGGAATAAATTTCTATCAATCTTGATCTATTCTCCTGTGATCCAGGGGCAACAATGAACAATGGAATAGATCGGTAGGAGAAAGGATGAAGCCACGCAAGAGATTTTGGCGGCAATCTGTTGTAACGCGGGAGAGAAACATGTCGTTTTCCTGATTTTCTGGAACCTAACTGATATTAGAGAGATACGCTGGTTTTATTAAGTGGTGGGTCCATCGGGGACACGTGCTGGGCGCTGGTTGGCCCTGCACGATAGTGCGTGCTGGGAACCCAGCAGGAGAGCCCGACCCGGTATTACCTATCTCCAGCCCCAAATCACGCTGTTTCATTCCGGGATTGACCCAAGGGGGGAGGGATTGAGATTTCCAATCGGGCACTGACATCTGAGTATCCGACAACCCTGATGGATTTTCTTTTCAGTGAAAAATACTACAGTAATTATTCAATTTTACTTGTTCTACTACGGAGTACATATTACAGGTTGCTGTCAAGTGTGAGCAGAGATCATCCCACAAACTGTTGAGTCTTATGTCGACTACGGAAAAATCCATGCAGTCCAAGCTGTTGTCAAGTGTGAACATGCGACGAATATGACTACATACGTGATTGCTGAACCTCTGCGTTTCAGGATTTGACAATATATGATGTATGTGGTCATTGTTTTAGGTGCTCTCCTCCAGTCATCAGGAAAACAATTCCGTTTACACTGTCGAGAAACCGATTTACGCCAAGTCACCAGGTCAAAGGTCTTTCTATTTGAGCAGATCGTTGAGTTTGGCCTGCTATAATTAAGAAGAGACTACTGTATGGTTGCTCCTCATCGGCTCTCACCTGAGTAGCCAGCACTGTCCATTCCACGGCCATGGTAATTCCCCTCATGATACTCGCACTGATCTTCTTGCTGCCAGCGCCCGTGCCCGCTTCCTCTCCCCTTCCTAGCAAAAATGACACTGACCTCGCCGCCCTGCTTGCGTTCAAGGCGCAGCTCTCCGATCCTATTGGCATTCCTGGTGCGAACTGGACCACCGGTACATCCTTCTGCCACTGGGTGGGTGTCTCTTGTAGCCAGCATCTGAGTATCCGACAGCCCAGATGGACGATAACATTTTTCATTTCTGTGAAAAATATCACTAGAATGCATAAGACAAATAACCAACTGCAGCTTGTGCATCAACTTAATATCTAGAGTCATTTTCGGAGGAAGTCATGCAATACTACTAGTCCACTTCACAATTACAAGTTGTTGTCTAGTGTGGGCAGAGTTCATCTCACAATCTGTCAGAATCTTGAGTCAGACAACGGAGAAAACCATGCAGTCCAAGCTGTCATCAAGTGTGAACATGCGACAAATATGACTAGACCAATGACTGCATACGTGGCTGCCAAATTCCTGATTGCAGGATTTGACAATGATGTATGTTGTCGTTGTTAAGTTTGGCCTACTCTATTAAGAAGAGAGTACTTACGGTTGCTGCTCATAAGCTTGTACTTGAAAAATATATCGATGGAGGCACAACAAGGAATAATTTCTAGTTTCTTATAAAAGAACTATATGATTTGATTTCACATCTTTGATAAACATCACCTTATCATCAACTCCACCACTTCCTAATTGCCTTTCATTTCAGCCACATGGAAAGGAACATGCCAAACAGGTTCTTCAACCAATCTCTTGATTGATATTCTGACTGGGAAACACCCGCATGGTCACTAGTTAGTCAATCCTTAGTCTACCCATCCTGGTTTCCAACGACTAAACAAAGACTAGACCACCACAGTGGCCAACTGCGGGTCAACGCATGGAGTCAATACCTTACTTTTCTTATCAACCTTTTCCAGTCACTGGCTAGGATTAAGCTCATGTACCGTGGAAGAGCTCTATAAGTAAACCATGTAGCAATAGCAGCAGCCATATAACACTCTCCACAAATCCCAAGCTCTTAAATAGTGCGAGCACCCAGCACTGCCCATGGCCATGGCATTTCCCCTCATGATACTCACACTAATCTTCTTGCAGCCAGCGCCCGTGCTCGCTGCTCCTTCCCTTCCTAGCAACAATGGCACTGACCTCGCCGCGCTGCTCGAGTTCAAGGCGCAGCTCTCCGATCCTATTGGCATTCTTGGTCAAAACTGGACGACCGCCACATCCTTCTGCCACTGGGTTGGCGTCTCTTGCAGTCGGCGTCGGCAGCGCGTCACCGCTCTCGTGCTACCAGGCATGCCGCTCCAAGGGTTGGTCTCCCCATATCTTGGTAATCTCTCTTTCCTCCATGTCCTAAACCTCACCAACACAAACCTCACAGGATCCATCCCACCTGATATTGGAAGGTTGAGTCGTCTCGTCGTTCTTGATCTTGGCCTTAACAGATTGTCAGGAATCATCCCTCGTACCATAGGAAACCTCACAAAGCTAAACTCCCTTGTTCTAGTAAAGAACGATCTCTCTGGGAAAATACCGCATGATTTGCACAACTTGGGCAATCTTAGGCACATACAGCTTGGGACAAACTACTTAAGTGGCATAATACCAAATCAATTGTTCAACAACACGCCTCTGTTAGTTGGTCTTGGCTTTGGGAACAACAGCCTATCAGGGCCAATACCACCCGGTATTGCTTCCTGTCCCATGCTTGAGTACCTCAACTTGCAAGCAAATCAGCTTTCTGGTCCGGTACCTCCAACAATTTTCAACATGTCCAGATTACAGATTATGAGCCTCGTGGGCAATCGGTACTTAACAGGATCCATCCCTAGCAATCAAAGCTTTAGTTTGCCCATGTTGCAACGGTTCCTTATTGGTCGCAATAATTTCACAGGTCGAATTCCATCAGGACTTGCATCATGTAAACACCTCAGAGTTGTTTATCTATCCGAAAACTCCTTTGCAGACTTCGTCCCAACATGGCTCAGTAAATTGTTGCATCTCACTATCCTTAATTTAAGTGGAAATGACCTCATCGGTTCAATTCCAAGTGAGCTCAGCAATTTGACTATGCTCAGTGTGCTTGACCTCTCACGTTGTAGTCTGAGTGGAAAGATTCCGGATGAATTAGGACAAATGAGTCAACTCACGCTTTTACACCTTTCAGAAAATCAACTGACAGGGTCCTTTCCAGCTTTTGTTGGTAACCTATCCCAACTGTCTAGACTATTACTAGAATCAAACTATTTAACTGGAGCAGTCCCAACATCTATTGGGGACCTCAGAGCCCTTGAGTGGTTTGATATTGGAAGCAATCCTCTTGAGGGAACACTTGATTTCTTGGCCACTTTCTCCAACTGCAGACAACTCCGATACCTTGCCATATACAACTGTTCGTTCACCGGGATCATTCCTGATCACATTGGAAACCTCTCTAGAAGCTTGACACACTTTGATGCAGGCACTAATCATTTAACTGGAGGTTTCCCAGCACCAATATCAAATCTAAGTGATCTAAAAGTAATAATCCTTTATGAAAACCAATTAAGAGGCCTAATCCCTGAATCCATAACACTATTGAAGAATCTCGAGGCACTTGATCTAACCGGGAATAGCCTTTCTGGCTCAATCCCATCACAAATTGGTACCTTAAATAGATTGCACATATTATCTCTCCAAGAAAATAATTTTTCTGGTGCCATACCAAATGGTATTGGTAATCTAAGTATGCTAGAAATCATTTCACTAGCATATAACCAGCTGTCTTCAACCATACCTGAAAGCTTATTCCACCTCAGTAACCTTCGTCAATTATTTCTATCTAACAACTCCTTCACCGGTGAATTGTACTCTGATCTTGGTTCCATGGAAGCAATAGACACGGTAGATATATCTGCCAACAGCTTGGTTGGTAGCCTTCCGACTTCATTTGGACAACATGGACTGTTAAGCTACCTTGATCTATCACACAACAAGCTGCAAGGTCCAATCCCAGAATCTTTCAAAAAGTTAGTTAACCTAGGGGCATTGGACCTATCTTTAAACAACCTTTCTGGTACTATTCCGAAGTATCTGGCCAACTTTACTTCTCTGACTAGCTTGAACCTCTCTTTCAATAAGTTCCAAGGTGAAATACCAGATGGAGGTATTTTCTCAAATATCAGTGCGGAATCTTTGATGGGAAATGCCGGATTGTGTGGTGCCCTGCGTCTTGGATTTTCACCATGCCTTGGCGATTCTCACCCAACCAACAGACACTTGCTAAGATTTGTGCTCCCGACTGTCATAATAACAGTTGGGGTTATAACAATTGTCTTATGCCTAATGTTCAGAAAGAAAAATAAGCAGCAGCCAAATGTTGCGACTTCTCTTGGTATGGCTGATCCGACCAGCCATAGATTAGTATCCTACCATGAGATTGTTCGTGCCACTGAAAATTTCAACATGGACAACCTACTTGGAGTTGGAAGTTTTGGCAAAGTTTTCAAGGGCAAACTGGATGATGGTTTGGTGGTCGCGATAAAAGTGCTCAACATGCACTTTGAGCAGGCCGTGAGGAGCTTTGATACTGAATGTCAAGTGTTGCGGATGGCTCGGCATCGCAACTTGATACAGATACTGAATACCTGTTCCAACTTGGATTTCAGAGCTCTGCTGCTCCAGTACATGCCCAATGGTAGCTTGGAGGCACAATTGCACTCTGGAAATAGTGAACCACTAGGATTCATCAAGAGACTGGACATTATGCTTGGCGTGTCGGAGGCAATGGAGTATCTGCACCATCATCACGGTCAAGTTGTCCTACACTGTGACCTGAAGCCTAGCAATGTGTTGTTTGATGAGGACATGACGGTGCACGTCGCTGACTTTGGCATTGCGAAGTTACTTCTTGGCGATGACAACTCCATGATCTCAGCAAGTATGCCAGGGACAATCGGGTACATGGCCCCAGGTACGTACTTGCTACCACATGCCAGCAAGCCTTGCAAAGGCACAACTATCCCAATGAATTTTTTTCGTGGGTTAGCTTATCACTTTGGTTAGCTCATCCTAATGATTTTTTTTCTTGAACAGAGCTTGCATACATGGGTAAGGCTTCACGGAAGAGCGACGTGTTCAGCTTTGGGATCATGCTGCTCGAAGTCTTCACCGGGAAGAGGCCCATGAATCCCATGTTTATCGGGGAATCCAGCCTCAGGCAGTGGGTTTCCCAAGCATTTCCAGCAAGGCTCGTCGTTATCGTTGATGAGAAGCTGCTGCAGGGTGAAGAGATAAGCAGCCATGGCTTTCATCAGCAGACCAATATTCCTCCATCGGCATCGCCTTCCACCGCCTCCAACACAAACTTTCTTGTATCGGCGTTTGAGCTGGGCCTGGAGTGTTCGAGCGACTCACCTGACCATAGGCCAAGCATGGACGAAGTGGTCGTGAAGCTGAAGAACATCAAGAAGGATTGCTCTGCTTCCATGGCAGCAAGGCTGGGGGTTCCGCAGCGTTGATCAATGCATCGGGTTTTTTTCATCCATGGAAAATATGGTTGTGCTGCTAAATATTTCAGCAACATCTGAATATTTGTAACGGAAGTTGGTTGTAAGCAAGTAAGCAACAGACAGTCAGTAGCTCCTGAATCCTTGTAATTTCATTCAGTTGTAATCAACAATCAAACAGTCAGAAGCAGCAGCAATTGAGTTCTCGTAACTGTAGTAATGGACACACCAGTCTATTGACTTATTGTAAGTGCAATACACACAGTTCATTGCAAGTAATACAATTCATGAGACCGATGCAACAATGCCTGCACAATGATGTGGCTGATGAAGTATATTTAATGGGATATAAGTGCATATAAATGCCTGGTCTGTGGGATTGTAGCACCTCACTCAGCCAAGAAACTGCCCGATGATCCTAGATCAGTCATAACATCAGCCAATGCACCGTCCAGAGCACTCCGGGTAGAAGAACAGGTATATGCGAGAAAACAAACTTTACCCCCAATGCTCTCCCCCTATTTGATACCTCAAAATCTATGCCTGTGAAACATGTTCCTCAACCAATAGCGGTTCAAATGTATGTGCCATGGTATGTTCATCGACTAATTAATGTTATCAATCGATTGGAAAACAAGTCACATTCTTTTATAGTCATCGATGTTTCTTGAAGTAACTGGTTCATCGATGTTTCTTGAAGTAATACAAATCACTCTAAGTAATACTCTCTCCGTCCCAAAATAAGTGTCTCAAGCTTAGTACAATTTTGTACTAAAGCTAGTACAAAGTTGAGACGCTTATTTTGGGACAGAGGGAGTACGATTCATTAGGCCGACGATCAGGTGTCCAAGTCTGCATCCTACTCATCTTGGCTGACATCCTGCACTTGGTTCTGGCTGAACCTTTATTATGAACTCTCTCAGGTGGCTAACGCTCAGGTGTCCAAGTTGTAATTGTGCAGTCTGCACGATGGAGCAGGAGCACGTAGACAGTCTTTGTCCAGACTGATCTCTCAGCTGGTTATCTCCTAGCCTCATTTCCTGGTGCTAGCCCGATTAGCCTCACGTAGACAGGTTTATTTAAGCTTCGACATCTAGCTCTCAGCTCCAGAGACCTCCCGCTCAGACCCCCTGCTCGCCGCCCTTAGCTCATGCCGCCGCTGACCAAATGACATATTCAATATGTAGCTTGCAGACAAACAAAATATTTGCACATATTTGAAGATTTGATTTAGCTTCAACCTTTGAATCCACAAGTGCAGGTGTACATAAATAGCAAGATGCTGGTACTACGCTATCATGCCTGTTGTTCTTTCGTTTTGTTTCTCCGAATGAAGGCAATGTTAATAACACAATTCGACATGTTGTTGCAATTTCCACATGGGGTTAATACCCACGAAAAATGTATGGATCACTAACCACCACTAATTTACCGATAACCAATCATTGAATAGCAAGTCTCCAGCAAAAATTGAGTGAGGCCACACTAAAGTTATCGGCAAGATTTAAAAGAAACATAGCAAAAGGTTTGCATTTTTCACTGATTAAGGAGTTTCAAGCACAAAAAGAGAACTAGACATAAAAGGCTAATAAAGCATACTCTCCAGACATAGAGTTACGCATGTTCTGCTCCCGCACTATGCCAATTTGCCAATTGATCCTTGATCAAAAGACTTTATTTGAATAGAAAAGCCTCTTGTCCATTTTATATTGATTGGCGTAATATGGATATAATGTTTTGAGAGGATGTTGAGTTGTACCTTTCTCATCTTCTGCATGTAGAAAACAAAATCAAGAGCGATTTCCTGTCATGACATAACAGTAGGAAATATTATAATGATTTTACAGTGCCTATGTTCTAATGTGATCAGCAGAAAACATTTCAATAGGCAATCACCAAAACATGACATTGTGGTTTTTTTGTGTACTTTGCCAATGTAAATGTGATTCAATCTTAGACGACTAAGGAGTCGAAAAAAACTACCATGCCAAAAATGATGAGAATTTAATCTTATCCTTTCATTGATCGAGAGCAATTTAGCAATGTAAACATGCTACATGTATCATGTTTTAAAAAGAATGTAAAGATATTTAATTATGTCATCCCCAAGTACAGTGGCAACACATTACTGAGCTTGAGATGGTGCTTCTGAGACTAGATCTGGGAACGCAGCAGATTTCAAACTCAGGTCCCCTGGGCTTATTCACACAGACGGTCATGAAATCCATCAAAGATGGGGTATTTTCCCCGTCAATAATGGATGTACATTTTCACAAAAAAATGGATGTACATGGGTTGTTAATCACGTGTTTCTTTCATACACAGAAAAAAGTGTAACTATAAAGAACATTATTTTCTGAGTTGTTTCCATCTAACAAATCTTGTACGATAGAATTATTATTATTATTTTATCTGGTGATTTTTTTTGCAATGGAAACAAATTCTAAAATAATTATGACCAGGCTATTGTTATAAAGCCATTATTCCCTTGTTATTATTTCCTCATTTGAACGATGTGCAAAGCATTAATATTAAACTCATAAGGTGTAATACTAAACTCAATAAGGTGTTATGGTTGGAATTCCCCACCACACAGGCTTAAGAAGGGTGGTCCGGATTCGTTCCGGTAAGTCCACCACCCATGGTGCAAGACAATTGAGCCAAAAAGGATTCACCATTATTATCATTAAAATGGATCACAAATGAGAAGTACAAATTGCATATACTTTCATTAGAAAAATGATGTCAAACAGAACTACAATTAGTGAAGAAAGTAAATGAACTAATGTAGACTTATAAAAATCAGTGAATGACTAATAATGGGAATGCATAAATAAGTAATTTAATAAGATAAAATTACATAATGTTATCAAGAACATGAGTGCATTTCTTTCTCACAAACTATTTGTAAATAACAAATCCTGTATGACAGAAAAAAACCGTGTGATGGAAACATTTTGTTACTGTAACAGGAAATTAAGAGCAGGCTAAAAGTTATAAACAATTTATTGCTTATGATTTAATTCCTCTTAAGAACAATGGGAAAAATCTAATTGATATTATCTGCCCCGCTAAGAGGTAAATACTTGACTCATATTTAGGAAGGATCTAAGGTCGTTATGGTGGAATTGAGTTGATCCCGGTACAGTTTGTCGATATTATATCATTAAAATGGATAAAGAATGAGAAGAGCAAACTGCATAAATTTTGATAAACAAATACAATGTAATAAAAACTTAATTAGTGAGTTCTGAAAAAAATCACTAGATGACTAATATTTGAAATGCATAAATGACTAACATAACAACTTAAAATTATATAAGTGAAAACAAAGAGAAACAAGCAAATACTTTCACCAAATTTATACTCCTATAAAGTAAAAAAAAATACACAAGGATATGAATACACACGCGCGCGCGCGCGCACACACACATGTTGCATGAATGTGTGAAATAGTATATTTACCCCTGTTGTTTGTGGGAAATCCAGTTTGGGCTTGTTTCGATTCATATAGATTTCTCTCTTCACTGCATTTCTCATATTTCGTATCTCATTGCCGTCTTCACCATTTCTGAACTCAACATTGATATGCTCAAGTGAAGAGAGGTTCTCTAAACCGAACATAGGAGCACCAAACTGAACCAATGAGTTAGGGACATCTTTAAATTCTAACCGCAGGGTTTGGAGACTTTGCATGGCTCCCCGTGCAAACATTAACTCCATGGTTTCACTCTCGACTCTGAACCTCATTAGACATTGAAATAGGTAGCGACCGTCAATGACCAGCCGTTTATCTCTGCCTTGTGTAGGTTTCTTCACTTGTATGTGCAGTTCACTGAGAGACAGTATACTGCCTAAGACTTGAAGATCCTCCTCTCCCAGTTCAAGTCTGATACTTAGGGAAAAGAGGCAACACATGGAGCAGATCCACCTTGGCACTGCACAAGTGATGCTATCAAGCATGTGGAGTAACAACAGACGTGTTAACTGAATAATGGTTGACGGCAGCTTTTCATCTATTTCAGTGGACCTTATGTCCAACACTTCAAGAAATTGCAGATCCGCAATACCTTTCGGGATCTTAGTGATAGATGTACCTTTTAAACTCAAATATCTCAAGTGAAACAAACTGCATATATCCTTCCAATGATTATTATCCACTTGCTTGCAGTCAGTTAAATCCAGCACACGTAGGATTGGAAAACCCGTAAGTGCTGGCAACAAACTGAAAGCGAGACTAGACACAGTAAGTGCCCTTATATAGGACAAGCTCATGGTTGGAAGCTGATTAGCAACCTCTTCAATGTTGGTCTGGACAGACAGTCGGCGGATTTTACTTGGTAGATAGACTGGTTGCTGACAACCTACTATCGTTACGAAGTTCTCCTCAGTTGACAAGGAAGTGATGAGGTCACGCACCATGTCGTGTATGCGACAAGAGTGTACTTTATTCCCATTGTCGATTTTTACAGGTTGGACCAAACTTTTATTAATGAGCTGGTCAAAGTAATCCTCTCCTACTTCACATAAGCTCCTCCCATGTTCTTTTTTCACAAAACCTTCACCCACCCATTTCCATATCAACCGTTCAGTTTGAATCTCATAATCCTCTGGATACAAACAAAGATGCAGTATACAAGTCTTGAGGTGTGGAGGTAGGTCAGAGTAACTGACGGATAATATCCTCCTCATGTTCTTCACATCATCATGACCATTGTCTAACCCTGAACCCAATGATTTGTACACCTTGGACCAATACTCTTGTGTATGTTCTCTTTCCGTTTTGCTGGACAGCAAGCTACCTATTGTAATGATAGCTAACGGCACTCCACCACATCTTCTTAAAATTTTCTCAGATATTTCAAACAATTGATTAGGTGGTGATTTGTTCTCGGTCTCATATATTCTTTGGTGGAACAACTTTCTTGAGTCAACAACAGAAAGTGGTTCCAGCCGATAAACATCACCAGCTTGCTCGGCAATATTAAGAATGCGAGTTGTTGTGATTACTCTACTTGCATGCTCATTCACTGTCAACGAATATTTGATGTTTTCCCAGACAGATTTATCCCATATGTCGTCAATAACAATCAAGTACCTTCAATTAATATCAAAACACATATATTAAGATTTAAAAGTCTATATAAGCTATCATATTTCAAGCAGAATTGAGCTACTTCATCAGGGCTAAGCAAATGCAAATTCAGAGTCTGTAGCACTGCAGTTTCCCTGTGACGTCCAGATACGAAACAATGAGGGAGGAACACACACGCATATACGTACTTCTTGTTTTCAAGAAATGTTCTTATCTCACTGATGAGTTGTGCTTCGCCCCATGCAGCCTCGTTGATATTCTCATACTTTTGCTTGTGAAGTTGATGGAGCAAGCTCTTGAAAATTTTCTCCATGTTAGGATTAAGAGACAAGGAAACGAAAGCCGTAAAATCGAAATGCACTTTAAGCTTCTCATACACTGTATTAGCCAGGGTTGTCTTTCCTAATCCACCAAGTCCAGCAATAGAGACCACCCGAAGCTGTTCCTTGGAAATCTCATCTCCCTCAGTCAGCATCTTGATTACCTCAAGGCTCTTCTTGTCTGTGCCAACGAGGTTGGTTGCCTTTTTATACAAGGTTGATAGGCGAAGGGCATCAACAGTTTGTCTGGTTGGCTTGGTAACCACACTGTCAACCTTGTACCTATAACGGCGCTCGCTGACCTCCTTGATACGGCTCTTGATATCTTTGATATCGATGCCGATCTTGTGGTGAATCTTGCCCTTGGTCAGTAGGCTGAGACTCTTATCAATGAAATTCCTGAAGCTATGCGACTTCTCTGGTTCATGGGTTTCGATGCGCACCATGAACTTGTCGATGCTGTCTTCGAGGTCGTACGACAGGTCCCTCACAGGCTTGGCCCAAAGCTTGACTTGGATGTCCGGTGGCTGGTCGATCGGTGCCTCGGAAACCTTGAGGAGAGCCGTCTGCATGCTCTCCATCTCGGCTTTGAGGAACATGATCTCGCCCCTGACACCCCTCTGAAGGTTGTACTCCTTGGTTATTAGGTCAGCTAGCTTGGGCATGAGGGTGCCCTTCGCTCCAATCACGGCCTAGGCCATGCTCGGCTTGAGCTCTAGCTCAGCCTCTCAGCATGCTGCAGATGTTTGCGGAAGCAGAAGAAGGGAGATGGTGGTGGCAATCTGCTCTGCTGCGTGGATGAAGCTTCGTCTTGCACTACACCACGTAAAGAATCACAGAATGAGTAGTCAGGAGCTAACAAGTCAAAAGTTCAGAATGAATTCAAACAGACCGACATCTTGCCTGAGAGAGGTGAGTGCACTGATGGAAAAAAATTGGGGAATCTAAAGCTGGGCCTTAGATTCAGAGAAGAGATGGAGCAATCTGAAAGAAAAGAAAACGGTGGTAACTGAATCGTTTGCGAAAGCAATAATTTCAAGACATTCATCATATGACAAGCTGACAACACTTGAGATCTTTTCTGGGTAACATGATGGAACTTAACAGCATCCGGAACATGATTAAGCATCCTGAACATGACTAAGTAGTCCTCAGCTGTTGCAGTCATGGCTGAACTGCTCTCGGCCTTTCACTTGGTTTTCTTTGTGAGTTCCCCTCGGTAAGCTCTCTTTTGTACTTCCTAGCCTAAGCATATACCATGGGTCAACGTTGACACACAACTTAGCCATACATTCGACTTAAAGAGGTGCCACATGGCACCGCGGTTAGGTTAAGCCAGCCGTTATCCCGCTTTTTTTCGCCGAGAGCCACGGCTTTATACTCGACTTATATATAAACTAAGTACCGGTGAAGTGACACTCTCCTTACAGTGCCTAAGTCGATACTCCCTCCGTCCCAAAATAAATGACTCAAGTTTGTACTAACTTGGTACTAAAGCTAGTACAAAGCTGAGTCACTTATTTTGGGACGGAGGGAGTACAAATTAAGCCAAGTACTATAGCCGAGTGTTGTCTTCCCCGAGTATGTTTCATACTCGGCTTTATTTTTTTTCCTGTAGTGTAGCACTATAAAATATCAATCTTAGAGAGAGATATAGGGTTTACAAGTCATGTGCTTGCTAATAAATATTGACAAGATATTCAAGTAGTAAGACGACATATTATCCAATAATTCGCAAACATAGGAAAATATAATAATCTATGGTGTATTTTCAACATCGCCAACCAGAAGCCAAATCAATTTGAACTTGGAAAATTTCAATTCTGCCGTCTGAATGTTGGAACAGGAGCATGTTAGACTGCTTCAGCTGAGCCCTGTGGCTATCTCCTCAAGATCAGTGGCTTCATTTCCAGAAGCAAAGACAGGTTTATTTAAGCTTCCACAGCAACCTCTTATCTCTAGTTTCCTAGTGAATCGAGATACTGGGTGAATGTTTCTATCTTCTGCTTCTTCAGCTGACCAAATGACACAGTTAGGTGGTTACTAGACGAATAAAATCTTTGCAAATTTATTTGAATCCACAAAAAAGCAGGTGTACACAGTAAGGTGCTGGTATTACACTATTCCTCTTTGTGAGTAAGCGGAAAAAAATACAATTACTTTATCAAGCATGTTATTGTTTCCATCCCTGAGTGAGGTGAGATCCCTTGCATGCTTGAAACAAATTACAAATGACGTCAATGTTGTGGATTTTTCTGTATCGGGTAATAAAAAATTATCGACTTCACTAGAAGACTATTGGTACAATAGCAAGCCTCTAACAAATAATTGAGATAGGCCATGTTCAAGTTTTCAGAAAGTTTTTTGGGTGCTTAAAAGGCTAGCCATATAAGATTAACATTTTTTCAATCATTAAGGACTTTCAAGTGTAATACTAAAGATATTGATAAAAGGCCAACAAAAGCCTACTCTCCGTGCATGGGGTTACAAGTGTTTTTGTTCTGTCCTTGACCAGAATGACTTTATTTTGAATAGAAAAACATCTTCTCCATTTGAATATAATATAATTGGCTTAATTTGCATATAATGTTTTGAGAGGATGTTAAGTCGTACCTGTAAATAGAATCTCTTGATGAATTCCTCAGCATGTTCCTATCAAACAAAAAATGAAACATTATAATGTTTCGTAGTATCTATGTTTTAGTGTGATCAGCAGAAAACATTTCAACAAGCAATCAACAACATATCATGACATTCTGGTTACGCATGTGTACTTGGTTAGCATAGAAGTGTCAATCTTATGTGACGATTAAGAATTTAACAAAGCTCTATGATACCCTACATATACCTCTCCTCGAATGAATGATAGGCATGTAATCTTACTCTTGCATTGATCAGGGACAATTTGGCCATGTAAGAACGCAAAGCGTAATATGTTTTAATATGAATGTAAACAGATTTAACTATCTCATCGTAGTGTATACGAGGGACTTCTGAAGTTATCCCATATATGCTATATCTAGAAATATGTTTTCCTTCAGACAAACCTAGACAAGCTTCAATGGTACCATGACTTTGGCACGTCTCCAAGCGACAAAATGCTTGGGGCACGTCATCTCAGTGGTATCCAATCCGGCAGCAGTGTGTCTCCGAGATCATGATGGTGCTTCAGAGATCAGATACCAGGCAACAAAAGCAGATCGAGCCCACGGCCAGCTGTCTGGTAGTTTTATTGTTGCATTTTGATCTCCCTATCTCGCATAGGTATCAATCATGGCTGTAGTCATAAGTGACAGAGATGTTCTAACAGTCGTGAAATCTGTCACAGATGGAGGGTATTTCACCCGTCATCAATAGATGTATGTGTACCAGTGGACATTTTGTAATCTCGTGTTGCTTTATTATGCAGCAAAAACAAATCTGTCAGAGATAGAGAACATTTTGCCCTTCACTAATAGGTGTATCTGTACTAGGTAATCACGTGTTGCCTTAATATGCAGCAAAAAAGGCACAATATAAGCATTATTTTCCAAGTTATTTCGATGTTACAAATCTCACGTAATAGAATTATCGTTTCTCCGTCTGATTAAAAAAAGTTTCGTGCAACAGAAACAGGTCATAAAATAACTTCCTTGTTAGGAAAATGTGCAAAGTCTAGTTAATAGTGAATAGTAGCTTATGCATAAGATGTAACACTAAACACATATTATCTCATTAGATAACATGTTATAGTGGGAATTTGCTACCATATGGGCTTATGAAGGGTGGTTCGACTTCGTTCTGGATAGTTCACCACCCATGCTTAACCGTTGGTAGAGGTCCTCATATGCTCGACTCCTTGCTTCACCAACAGCTCGCTTTGCGGCCTTCTTCGCCATCTTGTACTTCTCTATGTTGTCTGCACTCCTATTCAGGTATAGGCGTCTGAAGCAATCTTTCATCTCTTTAATCGCCTTCTGGACATCATCGTTCCACCACCAGGTATCCTTATCTTCGCTTCTCCTTCCCCTGGACACTCCAAACTCCTCCGAGGCCACCTTACGAATGCAAGTCGCCATCTTCGTCCACACATTGTCCGCATCCCCTCCCTCCTCCCAAGGGCCCTCCTTAATGACCCTCTCCTTGAACACCTGAGCTACCTCCCCCTTGAGCTTCCACCACTTCGTTCTAGCGACCTTGGCACGCTTATCCCGCTGGACACGAATCCGAAAGCGGAAATCAGCAACCACCAGCTTATGCTGGGGTACAACACTCTCTCCAGGTATCACCTTGCAGTCTAGGCACGCACGCCTATCTTCTCTTCTCGAGAGGATGAAATCAATCTGGCTAGAGTGTTGGCCACTACTAAAAGTCACCAGATGTGATTCTCTCTTTCTAAAGAGGGTGTTAGCTACAATCATGTTGTAGGCTAGAGCAAAGCTTAAGACATCTTCTCCTTCTTGATTCCTGATGCCATAGCCAAAGCCCCCATGCGCCCCTTCAAAACCTGTGTTAGATGTACCCACGTGGCCATTGAGGTCTCCTCCTATGAAGAGCTTCTCACCAATCGGTACACTCCTAACCATGTCTTCCAGGCCTTCCCAGAACTCCCTCTTGGTGTTCTCATTGTGGCCTACTTGCGGGGCATACGCGCTGATAACATTGAGAACCAAGTCCTCAACTACCAGCTTGACCAGGATAATCCCACGTCTCTTGACGTCTACCACTCCATACTTGAGGCTCTTGTTGATCAAGATGCCTACGCCATTTCTGTTTGCAGCCGTCCCCATGTACCACAGCTTGAAGCCGGTATCCTCCACCTCCTTCGCCTTCTGTCCTCTCCATTTGGTTTCTTGGACGCAAAGGATATCAACACCTCTCCTCACCGCTGCATCAACTAGCTCCCGAAGCTTCCCTGTCAGAGACCCTACATTCCAGCTACCTAAGCGAATCCTCCTAGGCTCGGCTAGCTTCCTTACCCTTCGCACTCGTCGAGTCAAATGCGAAGACCCATGCTCATTTTCCACTACATCCGGGCGCCGATGTAGCGCGCCACTAAGGATGTGACGACCCGATCCTCGCTCACTTGCCACCGTATCCGGATCAAGATATGGCGCGCCACTTGGGGGGTGACGACCCAGCCCTTGCCCATTTTCCAACACACCCGGGTTCCGATGTGGCGCGTCGCTGAGAGGGTTACGCCCCAATGAAAATTGAAAAATAATAATAATAGATGACTAATGTTTCAAATACATACATAAGTATCCTAATACAATAAAATTATATAATGTTAAGAAGAATAGAACCAAACGTATACTTCCACTGATTGCATATAAGGTGTAGAAGTATACACAAATTTAAAGAAACATATACATGTTGCTTGACAGTGTGAACAAATATACTTACGTCAACGGCATCTGTTTGTGTGAAAGTTAGTATGGGCTTGTTTTGATTCATCTCAACCTCTTTCTGAACAACATTTCTCAGCATTTGAGTCTCCTCATCACTATCTTCTTCGTCGAAGGGGAACTCAACAACAATATGCTCAAGCAAAGAGATATTCTCTAAACCAAATACAAGATCACCAAACTGAGAGAATGTGTCATGCACATTATCTAAAACTAACAGGAGGGTCTGTAGACTTTGCATGGCTCCCCGTGCAAACTTCAACTCCATGGTGTCACCCTTGACACTAAACCTCTTTAGACACCGAAATGGATAAGCATTGTCAATGACCAACCGTTTGTCTCTACCTTGTGTAGGTTTCTGCACTTGTATGTACAGTTCACTGAGAGACGGTATGTTCCCAAGTACTTGAAGGTCTTCTTCTCCCATTGTTTCAAGTTTGATACTAAGAGAGAAGAGGAAAGACATGGAACACATCCACCTAGGTACTGCACAAGTGATGCTGTCAGCCATGTGGAATAACAATAGTTGTGTTAGTTGAATAAAGGTTGACGGCAGCTCTTCTTCTATTTCAGTGCACGAGCTGATGTCCAGCACTTGCAGAAATTGCAGATTTGCAATCTCTTTCGGGATCCTGGTGATAGACGTTCCCTTTAAACTCAGATATCTCAAGTGAAACAAACTGCAAATATCCTTCCAATTATTATTATCCACTTGCATGCAGAATGTTAAATCCAATACACGTAGGACTGGAAAACCCGAAAGTGTTGGCAACAAACTGAAAGCTGGACTAGACACAGTAAGTGACCTCACATTGGTCAGTCCCATGGTTGACAATTGATTAACAACTTCTGGAATGCAGGTCTGGATGGACAGTCGGCGGATCTTACTTGGTAGATACTCTGGTTGCGGATCACCTATTCTTGTTAGGAAATTCTCATCACTTGACAAGGAAATGATGAGGTCACGCACCATATCGTGTACATGACAAGAGCACACTTGATTTGCATTGTCAAATTTTGCAGGTTGAACCAAACTTTTATTAATGAGCTCATCCAAATAATCCCCTCCTACTTCATACAAGCTCTTCCCCTGTTCTTTTTTCACGAAACCTTCACCCACCCATTTCCATATCAGTTGTTCTGTTGCAATCTTATAATCCTCTGGGTATAGACTAAGATGCAGTAAACAAGTCTTTAGGTGTGGTGGTAGGTTAGAATAACTGACTGATAATATCCTTCTCATGTTCTTCACATCATCATGATTATTGTCTAGCCCTGAACTAATAGATTTCTGCACCTTGGACCAATACTCAAGTGTATGTGCTCTTCCCTTTTTGTTGGACAGCAAGCTACCTATTGTAAGGATAGCTAGCGGCACACCCCCACATCTTTCTAAAATGTTCTCAGATACTTCAACCAATTGACTAGGTGGTGACTTGTTCTCCATATCATATATTCTTTGATAGAACAACTTTCTTGAGTCCACAACAGAAAGAGGATTCAGCCGGTAGACACCACCAGCTTGCTGGGCAACATCAAGGATGCGAGTTGTTGTGATTACTCTACTTTCATATTCATTCTCAATCAACGCATATTTGATGTTTTCCCAGACGGACTTATCCCATACGTCGTCAATAACAATCAAGTACCTTCAATTAATACGAAAACACATATATTATAAGGCTAAGTTCTCACACATTGAGCAGAATTGAGATACACAACACAGTTTAACTTAACTGGCAAAGCAAATAGAAAACTTGAGAGTTCTGAACTATTGTAGTTTTTATGGCGGCGACACATATGCACATACGTACCTCTTGTTTTCAAGAAATGTTCTTATTTCACGGATGAGTTGTTCTTCGCCCCACAATGCCTCATTGGTGTTTTGAATCCTATGCTTGTCAAGTTGATGGAGCAAGCTCCTGAAAATCTGCTCCATGTTAGGATTAAGAGACACGGAAATAAAAGCCGAGCAATCGAATTGCAGTTCTTGATTATCTTCTTGCACTTTCAGCTTCTCATAGACGGCATTAGCAAGGGTTGTCTTTCCTAATCCACCAAATCCAACAATAGAGACCACCTTCAGCTGTTTCTGGGAAACCATGTCTCCCTCAGTCAGCATCTTGATTACCTCAACGCTCTTCTCGTCGGTGCCAACAAGCTCCGTAGCCTTTCTATACAAGGCTGACATGCGAAGGGTATCAATAGTTGGACCAATTGGCTTGGTAGCGGCCACACTGTCAACCTTGTACCTATCACGGCGCTCGCTGACCTCCTTGATGCGGCTCTTGATGTCTTTGATATCGATGCCGATCTTGTGGCGAATCTTGCCCTTGGTCAGCAGGCTGAGGCTCTTATCAATGAAATTCCTGAAGCTATGGGACTTATCTGGTCGGCCATGGGTTTCGATGCGCACCATGAACTTGTCGATGCTATCTTCCAGGTCATATGACAAGTCCCTCACCGCCTTGGCCCAAAGCTTAACTTGGATGTCCGGTGGCTGGTCCATTGGCGCCTCAGATATCCTGAGGAGAGCTGTCTCCATGCTCTCCATCTCGGCTTTGAGGAACATGATCTCGCCCCTGACACCCCTCTGAAGGCTGTACTCCTTGGTGATTAGGTCGGCTAGCTTGGGCAGGAGGGTGCCCATCGCTCCAATCACGGCCTGGGCCATGCTTGGCTTGCGCTATAGCTCAGCCTCTTTGACGGTGTTTGCGGAAGCAGCAGAGGGAAAAGGGTGGCGGTGATCTGCTGCGTTGATGAAGTGCAACCTTAACTTCGTCCTAAAGAGCCGCAATATGATTAGTCAGGAGCTCGATGTCAAAACGTTGGAACAGAATGAAGTAAAATAGACAGATCATGATGAAAGGAGAAAGCCGCGAAGATGGAGACCTGTCCGCTGGATCTTGCAGTGAGAGAGTATGGAGACTTGGAGAGTGAGCAGTGAGCGCACTGGGGAAATTATGGGGAACCTGAAGCTCAGTCTTTAGTATCAGAGCATATATACAGCAACCGGAAACAAAAGAAAGCATTTAGTTTCAACATGTTTTCTGAGTAGAATGATGGAACTTAACAAAAGGCTAAACACAATTAAGAAGCAGCAGCAGATTCTTATGTTAACAAGCTACCGATCAAGCAACCAGCTTAGAGTTTCTTAGGGGAAGAAGAGGATGGTGATTAGCTAGTATCCTGAGAGCCCTGCTGCGTGTGAGCTCGGACTCAAGAGGATGGTGGGCACCGTGAAAGCTAGATGAAGCTCAGATCTGAATCAGCGTCCTAATCTATATTAGCTTTACACCTAACGAGGAGTTAAATTATGCGGGAATCCTGCTGGTTTGTCTGCTTTTAACGTATCTGCTGTCAAAGTCCAGTCTACAGATTGGTAAAAATTAAAAAAAATAAAACAATACCCCTTCCCCTCAATTGAAACGCTCACGCGCTTTAAAACTGTAATCCTTTTATCACCAAAAAATGGCTGTGGAGACTCCTGCTTCATCACATTAATTCATTAATTTAAATATATACAGAGCCTCTATATTTTATTAAATTAACATACAAAATGAGCATCTTTCTGATCTTAGATGCGCCATGATCTCGCATTCTAATGTTTATACTGTTAAACAGATCGACATCTGTGTGATTATGCGACATCGCCTCCACTTCTGTATGAACTATGCAGTTTTGGATCTAAATAGCAGATCAAAAAATGCAGCAGACAGTCCTTGTATCAGGAATATAGCAGTCATTATTTTGAAAAAAAGTGCTTTCATACTTTAAACTAGCAAAGCGAGAGAGATATTGGGGCCTGGGCTGTACCCAAGGTCCAATCTCCGGCTCATACGAGTACTAGTATATTACAACAACCGTGTCTCTTTCCACACAATTCGAGGTTGAAGGCAGAGCACTGTGTAGACTACTCCTAGTATAATCATTACACAGGTATAGAAATTTCAAGGTAATTTGGTGTTGGACAACCGAACGGCAGAGTATAGTTGTGCGCATATGGACAACCCATAAAAATGGAAAAGGTAGTTTCGTGTTGACACGGAATGGTAGAGTATAAAAATGTGCTACACTATATGAGTATATGGAGAGAAAAAACATAAAACTAGAAAAAGCCAAAGGAAAAGTATGATATTTTATCTTATTACTTGAATAAGTTTTATCAATATGTATGTGGCTTTTGGCAACACACCATAGTAGCAATCATGTGGCCTGTTTTCTAAGCGAATATTTTAATGTGGTCCTTAATTAGTCGATGGGCAATAGATATTGAAATATCAAACCAGGGGATCTATCTAGGATGAAGTTTGTTTTCTCATATACTTTACCTTGGGAGCATGTTACCCTGCTACCTATTTTGTCAGAAACTTCACCTCCTGAAGTAACAAAGCCAAATCAAATATCCCTTATGACTTTTTTTTCTGGGGACCCTTATAAGGTTTTGAAAGGTGGTTGTGCGGATGTGACACACATCAAGGGTGATCTTATCAACATGAAAAAATAAATGAAATGATGACAAGTCAGAAGACAAGGTGTCGTCTTTATCATCTCTCTCCATGTTTCTCAGCTATTTCTTATGGCCTTATCGCCGTTTCGTTGCCATCATGCTTCTCTCTCTATTGCTATGCAATCACACTAGCATCTTCTCCAGCTATAATGAATCTTTGTCAGGGTTGCCGTCGCCTTCGGTGAAAGGATATCGACATATTAAGCAGGGCTGTCTTGTTAGGCCTCTGTTAGGTGTGACCCTTCTGACAAAACATCATGATCATAATCATAAATGGATTTGTAACAATTGTAGGCTTAATTTACAGGATTGATTCAACTCTAGCAGAGACACCGCCTTGTATATAGCTTGATCCTACCTAGTACCTAACAGTCATTTTTAGATCCATAGAGAAACTTTGAACAAATGCTCAACTATAGTAGATGCGATTTTTTTTCCAGCTACTATGCACAACACTGTGTTGGATGGATTTATTTCCCTTGGAAGCAAAGGATATAAATGGCACTCTAACACAGCCTACATACATACTGATTAACAACACAAAATATTCATAATGTCTCTGTACCATACCTGCTAAAGTTGTACTACTACTACTACTACACCGGAAGAATCGAATGTCTTAGGGACCAAATGCTCAGTCTCCGTGTAAGAGTGAAGCAGTGAGTACACCTGATGGGGAAAATCTGGGGAACATGCAGCTCAGTCTTAGTTTCAGAGCAGATATACAGAAATCTGGTTTGTTTATCATTTTGGTTGGTAAATGAATCGCTTGAGAAAGCAATGATGTAAGATATTTTGCATAACATGACTGATTAACATGCTTCACATATTTCTGAGTACCATGATGGAACCCTTAACAGCATCCTCAGCACGATTAAGCAGCAGCAGCAGCGGTTTCTTAAGCAAACAAGCTAGTGATCATGCGAGAAGATCGAGCACATGCAAAAGCACCCAACTTAGTTTCTCCGGTGAATAAGTTCTCAAGGAGAAGAAGATGGTGATTACCTAGAGCAGCCGAGTTGCCTGCGAATTTCAGATATGTTGAGGATTCATGAGGACAGACAACTGAAGAATCGCAGCATGATTAGTCAGGAGCTAACAAGACAAAGCCTAGGTAAAATTTAAACTTGAGAAGGAAAGTCTTAGGGACAGGCCGATCTTGCCACCAGAGGACTGAGAGGAGGAAGGGGGATGCTTACCGGCGATGGGAACGGCCGTGACCTGGCAAATAAGGAGAAGGAGGTGGATGGCCGGGAGCTCGTGTATAAGGGGAAGGCGATACGGATGGTGTCACGGCAGAGCGAGGCCGCGGGTATGCAGCAGCAGCAGATAGGGAATAGTTTGGAGGAAGAGGCAGAGATGGGGAGTGCAGCGCCACCAACCCATACCACCCACTGCGGGTCAGTGTACAAAACATACAGTATACGACAGGATTAGAGTAGGTAAAGATCATTTGTAATAGGCAAGTTGCATTACAAAACTAATCGCCCGTTTCACGCGTGAGGACGTGGAACGATGTGCAATATATTCTAGATAAGATAAAAACAGCAGAACACTTACTAATGCAAGTGATCTGGCCATTTGATTAAAAGAAAAAAATGACAATAATGTAATTTGGCACCATCTGCAGGTCTGGTCAGTCAAGAAAACATATACTAGTAAACAACAGGATAAGACTACACCATGTCCTGAAGATAGGGAGGAAGTTTCCTTGGATGCATTGCCTTTTGATGAAGGTATTTTGGGCATCTGAAATCAGTGCCGCGAGTTTGCAACACTAGGGATAAGAGTAACTGACCAGAAATCTGTGATCGCAGATGAACTACTCTCTCTGTAAAGAAATATAAGAGTACATAGTAATCTAACTGAAGAGTACCACACTACCAGAAAAACTTCGTTTGCCGACGGCCAAATCTATGCCGACGGCACCCGTCGGCATAAATGCAGCTATGCCGACGGCCAAGGGCAGGCCGTAGGCGTAGAAAAGCCGTCGGCATAAATCCATATATGCCGACGGGGCCGTCGGCATATATGAGGCCGTCGGGACCGCTCGAGGTATGCCTACGGGGCCCGTCGGCATAGGAGCGGCCGTCGGCATAGCCCTTGCCGTCAGCGCTGACCGTTTGACGACGTTGAGCCTACGCCGACGGGTGGTAACGGCGGCCGTCGGCATACCCGTGCCAGCCCTATGCCGACGGCTGTGTCGTCGGCATAGACCTGGCCCATACCCCTCTGCCACGTCATCGATCCGTGTGCTATGCCACGTCATCGATCCGTGGGACTGCACCTCCGTGTGTGCACAGATATGCCGACGGCCTAGCCGTCGGCATACATTTATTTAGTTTTATTTTAAATTTCGCTTTATACTACCTATGGCAAATATATGCCTACGGTATAGCCGTCGGTATAGGCCCATCTGCCACGTCATCGATCCGTGTGCCTTGCCACGTCATCGATCCTATGCCGACGGGGGCCGTCGGCATAGGCCTGACCCGACGGCTAGTCATGGCTATGCCGACGGCCCTGGCCGTCGGCATAGGGTGCGATTCCGGTAGTGCCACATTAATTCCAATTACAATCTAGTAAAAAATAAGACATCATCGAACTGGTCACGTACGACTTACTCAAGCTTACCATTAGTATCTTTCTACTATAGTACTATATATACAAAAAATACACGAAGGAAATAATATTTTCTAGATATTTTCCGTGAAAATGTGTAGATATGATCCTCATGTTGAGTCTAAATGTTAAAACAATATTGGCAATCAAAGATTAATATCTTTTTGAGTATGTCGAAAACGCATTATTCCCTTGCTGCCTTGCTCTGAGTATTCCCTAGCTATGTTCTCAGCACATGATTGCTCAGTCCCTCAATCTCAACATGAACATTATTTAACGAGTTGCGTGATCATTCTTTTGTTAAAACAAATGAACATGTTTGCATTAATTAAAACAATACACCAACATACTAAGTGGTTATGGGCGGTGGCGGTGAGAAAATGACGGTGGTGGGAGCTGAAGCTGGAAGCACATTGATGAGCATATTTTCCCCTCATTTTTATCCATGTTTAAACTGGATATTTCAATTTTCTCCTTTCCGAACGCGGTCAGCACACTAGATATTGACCATAGCAAGAGTGACTACATAAGAATAGATTTCCTATTTTCCCAAAAAATATCGAGCAAGCTCTTGCTCCATTCATATGTAACAGCGTATGCTAACTAATGCAGTAAAGAGACTGCAGGATCATACATTCGTTCTTTTTTCGATGAATACGCTTAGCAGCGTATCATTTCATTGATAGGTAGAAATAGAGAGTTTTTGTACAGGTGGCATCCTCACAGACGTACACCAACATGCGTTTGGGAGGGTGCATCAACCAGCAGGGGGGGATGCTCAGCCTCCATACAGAAGATCAGGTTACAGGTATGATAGTAGCTAAACCCTTGGCGCCCGCCTTGACCCAGAGGCGAGCATCTTTCTTGATGGTTAGCACTCAGCTTGGACGTGGCGAGCAGGCTTTCAGCCAGGCTCGTGGCCCGATATGGACCGGACCGTACGGTCCTGGCCCGTTCAAGAAAATGGTCGGTCCGGTTATGAAATATCGGCCCGTAAAAGTCTCGGTCCGGTTCGGTTTTAGCTCGGTCCAACTCGGTTAACCGAAAGAACGCAGCTCAAAAACAACTCAGCACACGATTCCGCGATGCGCGTAATCGGCGTCTTTTTGTTTTCTTTCCTTTTTATTCTGTCCGATCCACACATCTCGGAGATCATGAGCGGTTGTTACGCTACGCCACCCCACGATCTGCCATCTAACTGAAGATCGATCAGAGGCAGACCAAACTTGTACGTGGGCATACCCATGGGACGAGACTTGCCTGCGCCCCGGGCGCGCGCCCATCTCTGCTCCCGCTTACGTGGCTTGATTTGATTGGGACAAAATAAGGTCCGGGCCCACCCATTAAAATCAGGGGGGAGGGTGATTAGATTAGGAAGCAAAAAGGGGGAAAACAGCCATAGGATGAAGTGGGAGCACGGATGGGAGCATGGGAGGGAGCAGGCAAGCCGGATCCATACCCATGATAAGCCCTATTTATTTGCAACATGCAAATTGTAAAGATGATTAATATGGCACATGCAACAACCCTGTAATGCAGATTCCTTTCGGCTCAATAGAGTTAACGTGACAGGAATCAGAATTAATGTGTCAAAAAATAGGAAGCAACGAGGCAACATCATTAATTGCATAACACTATGTCGCGAGTAACAGAGCTGTGGCGCATGTATATGAGCGCTTGTGTCTGTACTGATGTTCAAAAAAAAAATAACAGAGCTGTGTGGCCGTGTCCATTGGCTTCATCCGCTCGGGGGCCTCCCAGATGAAAGAACCCCAGCTACCCATGGTAGGAAGAAAGAACTAGGGCACCAGCCAGAACGCACTGACTGTGATGCAGCCGCTGCTACTCGAGGCGTCCCTGCGCTTCTTCTCAACGAGCTCGGAGAAGGCCATGCCGAGCGTGGCGACGACAAGGCCTGCAGCTGTTTCCCCTCTCCTTCCTCTCCTTCCCATACCCTGTAGACTCCCGTCGCCGTGTGCCGCCGCTCGCCGTCGCCGTGCGCCGTTCCGTAATACAAGATCCCGTGCCTAACTCATTAGTCACATTGCTTGCAAGCTTCTTGTGATGTTGTATTACCGAGTGGGCCCTGAGATATCTCTCCGTCATACAGAGTGACAAATCCCAGTCTTGATCCATGCCAATTCAACCGACACCCTTGGAGATACCTGTACAGCACCTTTATAGTCACCCAGTTATGTTGCGATGTTTGGTACACACAAGATACTCATCCGGTGTCAGTGAGTTGCATGATCTCATGGGCATAGGAACGTATACTTGACATGCAGAAAACGATAGCAATAAACTTGACACGATCATATGCTACATTTATAGTTTGGGTCTTGTCCATCACATCATTCTCCTAATGATGTGATCCTGTTATCAAATTACAACTCATGTCTATGGCTAGGAAACCATAGCCATCTTTGATCAACAGGCTAGTCTAGTAGAGGCTCACTAGGGACATGTTGTTGTCTATGTATCCACACATGTATCTGAGTTTCCGATCAATACAATTCTAGTATGGATAATAAACGATCATCATAAACAGGGAAATATGATAATAACCAATTTATTATTGCCTCTAGGGCATATTTCCAATAGTCTCCCACTTGCACTAGAGTCAATAATCTAGTTCACATCGCCATGTGATTAACACTCATAGTTCACATCGCCATGTGACTAACACCCAAAGAGTTTACTAGAGTCGATAATCTAGTTCACATCACCATGTGATTAACAATCAATGAGTTCCGGGGTTTGATCATGTTATGCTTGTGAGAGAGGTTTTAGTCTACGGGTCTGGAACATTCAGATCAGCATGTACTTCGCAAATCTCTATGTCATATTGTAGATGCTGCTACCACGCTCCACTTGGAGCTATTCCAAATGGTTGCTCCACTATACGTATCTGGTTTGCTACTCAGAGTCATCCGGATAGGTGTTAAAGCTTGCATCAACATAACCCTTTACACCGAACTCTTTATCACCTCCATAACCGAAAAACATTTCCTTATTCCTCCATGGATAATTTACTCAACTACACACCTTAAAACTCAGGCAAGAACTCCTTCTTTGACCGATCCATTTTGAACTCCTTCAAAATCATGTTGAGGTATGTGCTCTGTGAAAGTCTTATCAGGCGTCTTGATCTATCTCTATAGATCTTGTTGCCCAATATGTAAGCAGCTTTACCCAGGTCTTCCTTTGAAAAACCCTTTATGCTTTTCAGAAATTCAACATTCTTTCCGATCAACAATATGTCATCCACATATACTTATCAGAAATGTTGTAGTGCTCCCACTCACTTTCTGGTAAATACAAGTTTCTTGCAAACTTTGCACAAACCCAAAAGCTTTGATCACCTCATCAAAGCGTATGATCCAACTCCGAGATGCTTGCTCCAGTCCATAGAAGGATCGCTAGAGCTTGCATACCTTTTAGCATCCTTAGGATCGACAAAACCATCTGTTGTATCACATACAACCTTTCCTCACGGAAACCGTCAAGGAAACTTTGTTTTGACATCCATCTGCCAGTTTTCGTAATTGAAAATGCAGCAACTACTAACATAATTCCAACAGACTTTTGTGTTGCTATGAGTGAGAAAATGTCATCATGGTCAACTCCTTGAACTTGTCGAAAACTTCTTTGCGACAAGTCGAGCTTCATACATGGTGACATTACCATCAGCGTCCAACTTCTTCTTAAAGATCCATTTATTCTCAATGGCTTGCTGGTCATCGGGCAAGTCCACCAAAGTCCATACTTTGTTCTCATGCATGGATCCTATCTCGGATTTCATGTCTCCTAGCAATTTGTTGGAATCTAGGCGCACCATCGCTTCTCCATAGCTCGTAGGTTCACCGTTGTCCAACAACATGACCTCTAATACAGGGTTACCATACCACTCAAAAGTTGTACATACCCTTGTCGACCTACGAGGTTCGACAGTAACTTGATCCAAAGCGTCATGATCATCATCATTAGTTTCTTCTTCAACTAACGTAGGTGCCACAGAAACATCTTTTTGTGCTGCGCCACCCTCTGGTTGAAGTAAAGGTTCAACAAGCTCATCAAGTTCTATCTTCCCCCAACTCAATTTTTTCGAGAGAAACTCTTTCTCGAGAAAGGACCCGTTCTTAGCGATAAACACGTTGCCCTCGGATCTGAGATAGAAGGTATACCCAATTGTCTCCTTTGGGTATCCTATGAAGACGCATTTGTCCGCTTTGGGTTCAAGCTTTGCCGGCTGAAGCCTTTTGACATAAGCATCGCAACCCCAAACCTTAAGGAACGACAGCTTAGGTTTCTTGCCAAACCACAGTTCATACGGTGTCGTATCTACGAACTTAGATGGTGCCCTATTTAAAGTGAATGCAACTATCTCTAATGCATCACCCCAGAACGAGAGTGGCAGATCGGAAAAGGACATTATAGAATGCACGATATCCAATAAGGTATGAGTACGGCGTTCGGACACATCATTACGCTGTGGTGTTCCAGGTGGCGTCAACTGTGAAACGATTCCATATTGTCTTAAGTGATTGCCAAACTCATAACTCAGATATTCTCCCCTTCGATCAGATCGTAGGACTTTAATCTTCTTGTTATGATGATTCTCAACTTCACTTTGAAATTGCTTGAACTTTTCAAACATTTCAGGCTTACGCTTCAATAAGTAGACATACCTATATCTATTCAAATCATCGGTGAAGGTGACAAAGTAATGATATCCACCGCGCGCGTCAACGCTCATCGGACCGCACACATCAGTATGTATGATTTTCAACAAGTCACTTGCCCATTCCATTGTACCGGAAAATGGGGTTTTGGTCATCTTGCCCATGAGGCATGGTTCACATGTGTCAAGTGATTCAAAATCAAGTGACTCCAAAAGTTCATCAGCATGGAGTTTCTTCATGTGCTTTACACCAATATGACCTAAGCGGTAGTGCCACAAGAAAGTGGTACTATCATTACCAACTCTACATCTTTTGGCATCAATATTATGAACATGTGTATCACTATGATCGAGATTCAATAAACCATTCACATTGGGTGCATGACCGTGGAAGGTATTATTCATGTAAACAGAATAACCATTATTCTCTGAGTTAAATGAATGACCGTATTGCAATAAACACGATCTAATGATGTTCATGCTCAACACAGACACCAAATAACATTTATCTAGGTTCAACACTAATCTCGAAGGTAGAGGGAGCGTGCGATGGTGATCACATCAACCTTGGAAACACTTCCAACACATCGTCACCTCGCCCTTAGCTAGTCTCCGTTTGTTCCGCAGCTTTTGTTTCGTGTTACCAATATTAGCAACTGAACCGGTATCTCATACTCAGGTCCTACTAGGAGTACTAGTAAGGTACACATAAAAAACACGTATATCAAATATACTTTTGTTGAAGTTGCCAACCTTCTTATCTACCAAGTATTTGGGGTAGTTCCGCTACCAGTGATCGTTCCCCTTACAACATAAGCACTTAGTCTCGGGTTTGGGTTCAACCTTGGGTTCGTTCACTGGAGCGGCAACTGGCTTGTCATTCATGAAGTTTCCCTTCTTGCCCTTGCGCTTCTTTAAATTAGTGGTATTGTTAATCATCAACACTTGATGCTCCTTCTTGATTTCTACCTTCGCGGCCTTAAGCACCACAAACATCTCCGGGATCATCTCCATCCCTTACATGTCATAGTTCATCACGAGGTTCTAGTAGATTGGTGATAGTGACTGGAGAACCCTATCAATCACTATCTTATCTGGCAGGTTAACTCCCACTTGATTCAAGCGGTTGTAGCACCCAGACATTCTGAGCACATGCTCACTGGCTGAGCTATTCTCCTCCATCTTGTAGGCAAAGAACTTGTCAGAGGTCTCATCACAGGCATGAGCTTGAAACATCAATTTTAGCTCTTGGAACATCTCATATGTTCCATGGCGTTCAAAACGTCTTGAAGCCCCAATTCTGAGCCGTAAAGCATGGCACAGTAAACTATGAAGTAGTCATCCGAACGTGTCTGTTAGATGTTCACAACATCCATAGACGACGCTAGAGGGGTTGGTACCCCGAGTGGTGCATCAAGGACATAAGCCTTCTGTGTAGCAGTGAGGACAATCCTCAGACTACGGTCCTAGTCCGCATAATTTCTTACAATATCTTTCAACTTAGTCTTTCTCTAGGAACATATTAAAATAGGGAGCTATGGCGCGAGCTATTGATCTACAACATAATTTGCAAAGACAATTTCAACTATGTTCATTACTTAAGAACTCCCACTCAAATTGACATCCCTCCGGTCGGCCGAGTGTAACATGATCCAAATTCACCAACCCAAGTCCGATCATCACGTGAGATGAGGTGGTTTCAATGGTGAACATCTCCATGTTGATCATATCTACTATATGACTCATGTTCGACCTTTCGGTCTCTTGTGTTCCGAGGCCATGTCTGTACATGCTAGGCTCGTCAAGTTTAACCCAAGTGTTCCACATGTGCAAAACTGGCTTGCACCCGTTGTATGTGAGCGTAGAGACTATCACACCCGATCATCACGTGGTGCTTCGAAATGACGAACTTTCGCAATGGTGCACACTTGGGGAGAACACAATTTTATCTTCAAATTTTACTGAGGGATCACCTTATAATACTACCGTCGTCCTAAGCAAAATAAGATGCATAAAAGGATTAACATCACATGCAAATCATAAGTGACATGATATGGCCATCAACTTGTGCTTTTGATCTCCATCTCCAAAGCACCGGCATGATCTCCATCGTCACCGGCATGGCACCATGATCTCCATCATCGTGTCGCCATTGGGGTTGTCACGCAAACCATGCTTCCACTACTAATGCTACCGCTTCGCGATAAAGTAAAGCATTACATAGCGCTTAATGATTGACACGCAGGTCATACAATAATTAAAGACAACCCTATGGCTCCTGCCGGTTGCCGTATGCATCGACATGCAAGTCGATATAAACTATTACAAACATGATCATCTCATACATCAAATATATTTCATCATATCTTTGGCCATATCATATCACAACATACCCTGCAAAAACAAGTTAGACGTCCTCTAGTTGTTGTTGCATGTTTTACGTGGCTGCTATGTGCATCTAGCAAGAACGATTCTTACCTACGCAAAGCCATAACGGTGATATGCAAGTTGCTATTTAACCTTCTACAAGGACCGCCTTTGTCGAATCCGATTCAACTAAGGTGGGAGAGACAGACACCTGCCAACCATCTTTATGCAACAAACTCACATATCTGTCGATAGAACCGGTCTCATGTACGTGGACATGTAAAGTTGGTCCGGGCCGCTTCATCCTACAATATCGCCGAATCAAGAAAAGACCAAGGAAGGAAGCAATCTGAATATCAATGCCCACAAACTTCTTTGTGTTCTACTCGTGATGTCATCTACGCATAGACCTAACTCTGATACCACTGTTGGGGAACGTTGCATGGGAAACAAAAATTTTCCTACGCTCACCAAGATCCAATCTAGGAGATGACCATCTACGAGAGGAGAGATTGGATCTACATACGCTTGTAGATTGCTAAGCGGAAGCGTTAAGAAACGCGGTTGGTGTAGTTGAACGTCTTCTCGATCCAATCACGATCCATCCCGTGAACTCCCGATCTAGCGCCGATCGGACGGCACCTCTGTGTTCAACACACATACGGCTTGATGACGCCTCCACCTCCTTGATCCAGCGAATGATTGTGAAGTAGTAGCTCGAGTCCTCTGGCATCACGATGGCGTGGTGGCTGTGGTGGTGGAGAAATCTCAGCAGAGCTTCGCCAAGCACTACAGAGAAGAAGATGGCTATGAGGGAGAGGAAGGGCAGCGTCGTGGAACGAATAGATCTGTATGGGTGCGGTTGCCCTCTCTCCCCTCCTCTATATATAGGGGGAAGGGTGGAGGGAGGGGCGCCCCTAGATCCAATCTTGGGGGCGGCTACCTACAAGGGGAAACCCTAGATGGGTTTTGCCCCCCCACCCCTTAGGAGACTTGGTCCCCAAGGCAAAGGGTGGGAAACCCTAGGGAGGCGCCCCACCTCCTCTGTCAATGGGGGAAGGGGGCTTGGGGGCGCATAGCCCCTTAATGGGCTGTTGTGCCCCTCCCCTTGGCCCAGGAGGCCCCCCAACACTTGCCCCCCCGAAACCCCTTTCGGTCATGCTGGTCATCACCCGGTACCCCCAGAACAATTCCGGACTCCAATACCCTTCGTCCAATATATCAATCTTCACCTCCGGACCATTCCAGAGTTCCTCGTCATGTCCGAGATCTCATCCGGGACTCCGAACAACCTTCAGTAACCACCATAATGACTCAACTATACTTATACCGTCACCAAACGTTAAGTGTGTGGACACTGCGGGTTCGAGAACTATGCAGACATGACCGAGACATCTCAACGGTAAATAACTAATAGAGGGACCTGGATGCCCATATTGGTTCCTGCATATTCTCCCAAGATCTTATCGGTCGAACCTCGATGCCAAGGATTCAGCTAATAATCCCGTATGCAGTTCCCTTTGTCTATCCGTATGTTACTTGCCCGAGATTCGATCGTCGGTATCTCCATACCTAGTTCAGTCTCGTTACCGGCAAGTCTTCTTTACTCCTTCCGTAATACAAGATCCCGTGGCTAACTCATTACTCACAATGCTTGCAAGCTTCTTGTGATGTTGTATTACCGAGTGGGCCCTGAGATACCTCTCCGTCATACGGAGTGACAAATCCTATTCTTGATCCATGCCAACTCAACAGACACCCTCGGAGATACCTGTTGACGATGTCCTGGACTAGGGGGTACTCACCACGTCGTCTCCCGGTCAGTTAGATTGGGCCGAGGACCCCCATGGCCGTATACTCATGGGCCAGTTCGGACAGCTTCCACATACAAGGAAGATTCCACAAGACTTGGTGATCAAGACAAGGACTCCTCCCCACCGGCGTATTCGGCTAGGACTCTTGTTATCCTAGGCCTCTGGTGCATTATATAAACCGAGGCCAGGCTAGTCGATAGAGATATACAACAATCATAACCATAGGCTAGCTTCTAGGGTTTAGCCTCTACGATCTCGTGGTAGATCAATTCTTGTAATACTCATATCATCAAGATCAATCAAGCAGGAAGTAGGGTATTACCTCCACTAGTAGAAAAAGAGGCTTCCATACGCCCCCATTAGTCCCCAAAATAATCGAACCGCGACAAAAGGGGTCTTTAGTCGCGGTTCGGGAGGAGACCCGCGACCAAATATCTGGGCCCAGCGCGCTCGGTCGACAGCTGGCGGACGGGAGGGGCTTTAGTCCTGGTTGGCCTGGCCAACCGGGACTAAAGGTCCCCGAAGGCCTTTAGTCGCGGTTGGCCAGGCCAACCGGGACTAAAGGCCCATCCCTATATATAGGACTCAGCTCACTTCAGTTCACTCAGCTCACTTCACAATATTCAGAAGGGGGTGGTGGGTTTGCTTTTGGTTCCTCCTATGCACACAAGGTGTTCGATGAAATGCCCGAGAGCCTGAAAAAAACATGATATGAAGTGTCCGAGCCACACTTGAGCTTTCTCATTTATTTTTCCTCCGCGATCGCGGTTAGCAACTTGAACCTTTCATGTGTCATTGATAAAATATGCATGTGTGTAGTTCATTGTTTAATTTGTATTATTTCTAGCTAGTTAGTTTAACAAATGCATGATGGTTAATTATATACTTTATATAATAATAATGCAGATGAATCGGCAATGGATGTACGGTCCCCGACTCTCCGGCGAGTTCACTACGGGTTTGAAAGATTTCCTCGTAGTGGCAAATGCGAACAAGCAGCAAGGTTTTATTATCTGTCCATGTGCTGTCTGTAAGAATCAGAAGGGTTACTCCTCCTCAAGAGACGTTCACATGCACCTGCTTCGGCACGGTTTCATGCGAAGCTATAATTGTTGGACCAAGCATGGAGAAAGAGGGGTTAGAATGGAAGAAGATGAAGAAGGGGATGATATCGATGACAACTATCATGATCATTTCGGTGATACTTTCATGGAGGATGATGCTCAAGGTGGGGAAGGGTTAGGTGAAGGTGAAGAAGAGGCACATGATGAGCCCGCTGATGATCTTGGTCGGACCATTGCTGATGCACGGAGACGCTGCGAAACTGACAAGGATAGGGAGAATTTGGATCGCATGTTAGAGGATCACAAAAAGTCGTTGTATCCAGGATGCGATAATAGTCTGAAAAAGCTGGGCTGCACACTGGATTTGCTAAAATGGAAGGCACAGGAAGGTGTAGGTGACTCATCATTTGAAAATTTGCTGAAAATGTTGAAGAATATGTTTCCGAAGAATAACGAGTTGCCCGCCAGTACGTACGAAGCAAAGAAGGTTGTCTGCCCTCTAGGTTTAGAGGTTCTGAAGATACATGCATGCATTAACGACTGCATCCTCTACCGCGGTGAATACGAGAATTTGAATGAATGCCCTGTATGCACTGCATTGCGTTATAAGATCAGAGGCGATGACCCTGGTGACGATGTTGAGGGCGAGAAACCCAGGAAGAGGGTTCCTGCCAAGGTGATGTGGTATGCTCCTATAATACCACGGTTGAAACGTCTGTTCAGGAACAAAAAGCATGCCAAGTCGTTGCGATGGCACAAAGAGGACCGTAAGTCCGACGGGGGGTTGAGACACACCGCTGATGGAACACAATGGAGAAAGATCGACAGAGTGTTCAATGATTTTGCAGCTGACGCAAGGAACATAAGATTTGGTCTAAGTACTGGTGGCATGAATCCTTTTGGCGAGCAGAGCTCCAGCCATAGCACCTGGCCCGTGACTCTATGCATCTACAACCTTCCTCCTTGGTTGTGCATGAAGCGGAAGTTCATTATGATGCCAGTGCTCATCCAAGGTCCAAAGCAACCCGGGAACGACATCGTTGTGTACCTAAGGCCATTAGTTGATGAACTTTTACAGTTGTGGGCCAGACCTGGTGTACGTGTCTGGGATGAGCACAAAGGAGAGGAATTTGACCTACGAGCGTTGCTTTTTGTAACCATCAACGATTGGCCTGCTCTCAGTAACCTTTCGGGACAGACAAATAAGGGATACAATGCATGCACGCACTGCTTACATGAGACTGAAAGTGTACGTTTGGTTAATTGTAAGAAGAACGTGTACCTGGGTCATCATCGATTTCTTCCCCGAAATCATAACGTAAGAAAGAAAGGCAAGCATTTCAACGGCAAGGTAGATCACCGGCCGAAGCCTGCGGAACGTACTGGTCCTGAGATATTTGATATGGTCAAGGATTTGAAAGTCATCTTTGGAAAGGGTCCTGGCGGACAATCAGTTCCGCGGGGAGTTGACGGGCACGCACCCATGTGGAAGAAGAAATCTATATTTTGGGAGCTAGAATATTGGAAAGTCCTAGATGTCTGCTCTGCAATCGACGTGATGCATGTTACGAAGAATATTTGCGTGAACCTGCTAAGCTTCTTGGGCGTGTATGGGAAGACAAATGATACAAAGGAAGCACGGCAGGACCAGCAACTTTTGAAAGACCCAGATGACCGGCATCTGGAATGGTTTCAAGGTTGTGCCAGCTACGCTCTTACCAAAGAAGAGAAGGTCATTTTTTTTGAATGCCTGAGCAGTATGAAGGTCCCGTCTGGCTTCTCGTCGAATATAAAGGGAATAATAAACATGGCAGAGACAAAGTTACAAAACCTGAAGTCTCACGACTGCCACGTGATTATGACGCAATTGCTTCTGATTGCTTTGAGGGGGCTCCTACCGGAAAATGTTCGAGTAGCCATTGTGAAGCTATGTGCATTCCTCAATGCAATCTCTCAGAAGGTAATCAATCCAGAAGATCTACCACGGTTACAGAACGATGTGGTCCAATGCCTTGTCAGTTTCGAGTTGGTGTTCCCACCATCCTTCTTCGATATTATGACGCACCTCCTGCTCCACCTAGTCGAAGAGATTTCCATTCTCGGTCCTGTATTTCTACACAATATGTTCCCCCTTGAGAGGTTCATGGGAGTATTAAAGAAATATGTTCGTAACCGTGCTAGGCCAGAAGGAAGCATCGTCACGGGCTATGGAAATGAGGAGGTAATTGCGTTATGTATTGACTATGTTCCTGACCTTAAGCCGATTGGTATTCCTCAATCGCGGCACGAGGGGAGACTAAGTGGAAAAGGCACGATCGGAAGGAAATCAACGATATGTATGGACGGTCATTCTATGACTGAAGCACACCACACAGTTCTGCAAAATTCCAGCTTGGTGGCTCCGTTCTTCGAGCAACACAAGAATATTTTACGCTCGGACAACCCGGGGAAGCCTGAATCCTGGATTAGAAAGGCCCACATGGAGACTTTCGGCAGTTGGTTGCGAAAACATTTAATGAATGACAATGATGTTGGAGATCAGCTGTACATGTTGGCCAAGAAACCATCTTCGACTTTAACGATTTTCCAAGGGTACGAGATAAATGGGAATACATTTTACACCATCGCCCAAGATAAAAAGAGCACCAACCAAAACAGTGGTGTCCGCTTTGATGCAGCAACCGAGAATGGGCAAAAGGTCACATATTATGGTTACATAGAGGAGATATGGGAACTTGACTATGGACCCTCCTTTAAGGTCCCTTTGTTCCGGTGCAAATGGTTCAAGCTAACAGGAGGTGGGGTAAAGGTGGACGAGCAATACGGAATGACAATGGTGGATTTCAACAATCTTGGTTACCTTGACGAACCATTCGTCCTTGCCAAAGATGTCGCTCAGGTTTTTTATTTGAAGGACATGAGTAGCAAACCGAGGAAACGGAAAGATAAGAAAACGATCAGTACATCATGCGATGATCCAAAGCGCCACATTGTTCTTTCAGGGAAAAGAAACATCGTGGGAGTGGAGGACAAGACAGACATGTCAGAAGATTATAATATGTTTGGTGAAATTCCGCCCTTCAAAGTGAACACTGACCCAAGCATTAAGTTAAATGATGAGGATGCTCCATGGATACGGCACAATCGTAAGCAAGCAGGGACACAAGGGAAGAATTGATGTGTAATAATTTATTGTACCAAACTTTGTTGAATGGATCATGTGAATTAAAACGTACGATGGCGAATCCGGATGATTTGTATTTGGTCGATGGACTGAATGATGTATCAAACCTTTTGTCAAACCTTCAAGGGATCGATGAACTGAATTTTTTGATATATTATTTCTATTTTTAAGATTTTAAAATGAATTAGTTTTATTTTTCTGAATTTTTTGATATATTATTTGTATTTTTAAGATTTTAAAATGAATTAGTTTTATTTTTCTGATTTTTTGATATATAATTGTATTTTTAATATTTTAAAATGAATTATTTTTATTTTTCTGAATTTTTTTAATATATTATTTGTATTTTTAAGATTTTAAAATGAATTAGTTTTATTTTTCTGAATTTTTTGATATATTATTTGTATTTTTAAGATTTTAAAATGAATTAGTTTTATTTTTCTGATTTTTTTGATATATAATTGTATTTTTAAGATTTTCAAATGAATTAATTTTATTTTTCTGAATTTTTTGATATATTATTTGTATTTTCAAGATTTTCAAATCTGAATTTTTTGATATATTATTTGTATTTTCTGGAAAGTTTATGAAAACGGACCTTTAGTCGCGGTTCGTCACACGAACCGCGACTAAAGGCTCTTTCCGCGCGGGAACGAAAGCGGCGCGAAATACCCTTTAGTCCCGGTTGGGGAGACCAACCGCGACTAAAGGTACCCTTTAGTCGCGGTTGGGGTCCCCAACCGGGACTAAAGGGTACCTTTAGTCGCGGTTGGCGTCCCCAACCGGGACTAAAGGCTTTGTCTATATATACAGCACTTAGCATTTTCCCCCACCTCCCATTCTCCTCTCGACGCTGACGCCCTGCCCCGACGCCGACGCCGCCAGGCTGCTGCCCTGACGCCGATCGACGCCGACGCCCTGCCCCGACGCCGACGCCGCCAGGCTGCTGCCCTGACGCCGATCGACGCCGACGCCCTGCCCCGACGCCGACGCCCTGCCCCCAGTGAGCTCCGCTGCCCCCCACTTCCCCTGCCCTGCGCGCCGCCGCCCCTGCCCCCAGTGAGCTCCGCCGCCGCCCCTGCCCTGCCCTGCGCGCCGCCGCCGCCCCTGCCCTACCCCTGCGCGCCGCCGCCCCTGCCCTGCCCCTGCGCGCCGCCGCCGCCCCTGCCCTGCCCTGCACTGCCCGCCGCCCGCCGCCTCTGCCCCTGCCCGCCGCCCGCTGCCCTGCCCTGCCCGCCGCCCGCCGCCGCCTGCCTGCCGTCCTCCGCCTGCCGTCCTCCGCCTCTCGCCGCCGCCGCCACAAATGAAGGAAAAATGTTGACCATGTGTTCCAAAAAATATTAAAATGTGTTTGGAAGATGTTAAACATGTATTAGGAAAATGTTAAACATGTATTAGTGTACAGTGTGTATGAAAAAACCCATACATCCAAAAAAATAAGTTTTCAAAAAAACTTAATCATGTGTTTAAAAAATGTTAAATGTCTATATAAAAATCTTTTTGATGTATAAGAAAAAGGTTGAAAAAGTTAACACGTGTTGAAGCAAAAAGAAACCGATAAAATCGACAAAAGATAAGGAATAATAAAGAAACCCAATGAAAACCAAAAAGAAAAACAAAGAAAACTAAACAAAAGAAACCAATGCAAAGGAATGAAATCAAGAAAATCGAGAAAGAAACAAAGAAAACCAATGAAAACCAAGAAAAACAAAATAAGAAAAGGAAAAAGAAAAGGAAGAAGAAAAGGAAGAAGAAAAGGAAAAAGAAAAGGAAGAAGAAAAGGAAAAAGAAAAGGAAGAAGAAAAGGAAAAACAAAATAAGAAAAGGAAGAAGAAAAGGAAAAAGAAAAGGAAGAAGAAAAGGAAGAAGAAAAGGAAAAACAAAATAAGAAAAGGAAAAACAAAATACTTGGCAGTGCTCAATAATCTTATTTTTTAATTCCTCCTCCTCTATGTGCCCTTAATGTTATTTTTTAATTCATTTATACTTAATTAATTTTTACTACATGCAGGAGTGACATATGGCGGACGATAGAGCCGAGCCGCTTAGGGATCCGGAGGCTGAACGTTATTTAATGGGCATCATAAACAACGAGATTCCTTATGTGCCGGGCTCAGAATATGAGCAAGAAGAGGATGTAGTCTCTTCTTTTCTGAACCTTGACGGTGGAACAGACATTGTCGATGATCAAGAAGGTGAAGGAACGGACATTGTCGACGGAGGTCAACCGTCAACAAACGACGATCTCGAATTGCAAGTAGCAACCACCTCCGGCGAGGTATATATATACATTGAGCCTCTCGTGATACAAACTTACTGAAATGTGAATACATATGTATTAACGCGCGCGACTCTCTTTCTTTTTTTAGCCCTCGGCCGGATCGAGTACGACAAAGCGTGGCAAATCCAAGGCAATGAAAACAGGAGAAACATATGCCATTGAGTTTGTCAGTGAAACCGGCAAGCCCCTACAGCACACCTCAAAGTTTATCAACCAATGCGGAGTCGTTGTTAGAGACAACGTCCCGATCACCGTCCAGGAATGGAAGGAGCCAAAGAAGGCACGTCTTGGTTTCAGTTTTGTCGACAAGAGAACGAAAAAGGATTGCTGGAGAAAGCTTATGGAACATTTCATTTTACCTCCGGAATACAACAAAGTCGATGAATTCGGTAACGAGGTTCCGGGTGGACGTGAGAGGAGGAGGCTAGTTAAAGAGTTCGCTCTTCAGAAGATGGGCGAAGCATTCCGGAACTTCAAGAAAAATTTAACCCGTGACTATGTCAACAAGGGCAAGACTCCGGATTTCAATGGACAACATGAGAAACTGAAAGATGATTGGCCAGAATTTGTGAGGCAAAAGAAATCGGAGCATTTCAAGGAAATATCGAAAAAAATAAGGATAGTGCGAGTAAGAAAAAGTTCCATCATATTATGGGGCCAGGAGGATACCGCCTTTCGGAGCCTAAGTGGCAGAAGATGGAGGAGGACCTGAGGGTGCGAGGAATCCCTCTAGGTACAGAGGGATGGGACCCAAGGGCCAAAAGCTGGTGGTACGGGCATGGGGGATCGCTAGACCCGGAGACAGGGGTGTGTGTTCACCGGAAGAAAAAGTTTGCTCCCACCCAAGCCCTTATTGACGCAATGACCCAAGCTCAAGAGGGCTTGATCAAGTTCAACAGAGAGAAAGACGCACTGACAACAGCCCTCGGGAATGATGAACACGGAGGACGTGTACGAGGCAAAGGCAAAGTTCCGTGGAAAGTAGGGTTTTCCCAGGACAATGACCCGTACTGTTACAGAAGCCGTAAGAGAAAGACGGACTGGGATGCAGATCTTATGGCGAAGTTTGCATCGGAACTCCATGAGTTGAAGCAGACCGTGCATGAACTAGTAAAAGAAAAATCGGCTGCAGGGCCGCATGAAGATCATGAAGCGGATCGCGGAAGCCAGCAGCGGAGAAGCAGCGTGGCTTCCACGGATGCCCCGCCTGGTGCTAGTGCACCGATGATCGAGATTCGTGCACCGGAGCCTCACTACCCCGTGGATGATGTAAAGGAGATGAAAGAATGTGATCTGCATTATCCCGTGGGGAACGTTTCCACGAAGGTAGCTAGCGGCAGTGCTTTACCCTGTACACCTGGAGCACTCCACCACAACAACCCCATTGCATATGGCTATGCTCGTGTCACGGTGGAAGACATAGTCCAAGGGTTTGAGGACCTGGAGATTGACAAAGCTACACCCGAAGGGGAGAGAAGACTTGGAGATGTCAAGCGCCAGATCATTCTATGGAAAAAGAAGTACATATTGTTTCCAGGCGAGGCGCCAAGGCTAACAAGTCCACCCCCCTCCGATGGTGGTGGTGGTGGTGGTGGTGGCGGTGGTGGTGATCGTGGTGGTTCACCTACACCTCCTTCATGCCATTCGACGCCGTCCCCCGATCCACAACCTCCGGCGGGTACGACGCCCCCCAATCCTCCTCCGGCGGGTACGACGCCCCCCAATCCACCTCCGGCGAAGAAGCAGAAGCAGGCGGACAGCAAGGAAACCCGCTCCTGGACTATTAACCCGGACCCTTATGTACCTAAGACCACAAGGGTACCGGAGCCATCACTGAAGCCTCTCCTCCCAAGGCCTTGGGAACTTAGTGAAGCTGAAACCAAATTGGCCGCGTCTACTCATTATGAGAAATGGAAGGCGGATATGAAGGCGATAAAAGAGCCTGAGCCCAAGCAAGTATTCACTGAGAAGCAAAAGAAGTGGGCTAAGGATTTTTTGACGACACCGTCCCAAGCCGAGCTGAATATGCCTGACGACTATGGACATGAACTTCGTAGGCAAGCAAAAATATTGAAGGAGGAGAAAGAAGAAAGTAAAAAAAGCGGGAAACAAGTTGACCAGCTCGGGATGCAGAATAAACAATCGATCCCCCCGCTCATAGTGAAAGCCGGTCCGGAAGAGGACCCCAAGATCATAGCAGCTGCGGCAGCACTTGGATTGACTGTAGCGAGTGCCATGAAACAAGCGTCCGAGATGGGTTTGACTCTTCGTGCCTTCTTAGGCCTTGAGGATGCGCCAGTATGTGAGATAGCATTACAATATGTGCGGAATGGGCCTCTCGTCGAGCCTGTGCGGGAAAAGAGTCTACCACCACAAATGCGAAATCTGCTACGTTGGTACAAGCAATTCATAACATGGGCCGACAAATAATATGTTTATGCGGATGTTACAGAGGAGCATCACACCAAACGGTACTCTGTAGAAGTTCATATGAGTGAATTGTTCCAGCTGTTCAATCTGCGCGACCTCGACAAATCTATGCTGAGTTGCTACGTTCTGTAAGTGATTTATTTCTACCTCATCCCGTTCTTCATTGCCTGCACTATATATATATATATATATATATATATATATATATATATATATATTGTCCTAACTATATTGATGCGTACGCTATTATGCAGATTGAAGATTTGGGAATGCAAAATAAGAAACATCCATGATGTTGGGCTCATTGACCCACATATCGTTAATGGACATGTGTTACAAAATCACCCCGAAGACGTGGAGAAAGACTTGTACAAGTTTCTTAGAAAGCATCAACTCAAAAGTCATATTCTATTTCCTTACCATTTTGGGTGAGTGTTTCTCTCTTGTGCCCATTCTCTTTTGTTTACTCCATGCATGGTATGTCTAATCGATGAGTTATGCATGACTGTGCATGTAACGTGTCCGCAGGTTCCACTGGATTCTGCTAAATATTGAACTTCACACCTCCAGAGTTCTAATCATGGACTCTATGGATTCGGATCCAAAGCGTTGGGCCGACATGAGAAAAATGCTGCAAAAGTAATTATTTTCAATCATTTGAGCTCTATATCGATCGGTCTCTTTCGTTCATTTCCTAATATCAAGTAACTAATAACTCCCTTGTCCATTTAATTTTCTTTGCCCTGTAGGGTTTGGAGACGGTTCTCAGAAGAAATTGTCGGTGAATTAAAACATGAGCTAGATTTTAGAAGGTTAGTTAATGTGGATAAGCAGCCATCGGGGACCAATCTATGTGGATACTATGTTTGTGAGAACATCCGGAGACACACCTCTGAGCGGAAGGCATCGGATAGCGTGCGGAAGGCGACGGATAACTTGCGGAGGAGGCTTAGTCCAGAAGCTCGCTTCCGACCAATTCAAGATGAATTAGCAGGATTTTTCATGAGGGAAGTCATCAATCCTAAAGGAGAACACTATACCGAGGACGAAGAAATTTATATGCATACCCGAGATTGAAACTTGTTCGAAGTTGTATATCGTCATCCATCCTAATTGTGTATGGAAACTTGTTCGAAGTTGTATATGGTCACCCGAGATTGAATATATATTATATATTCCTCTTGAATTCTTCTTGTTTGAAATTTCATATGCATGTATATAGTAGCGTAGAATATGTGTACTGAAACTTCATCAAAATTAAAATAAAACACAAAATAAAATATAAAAGAAATAAAACACTACAAATTAAAAAGAAACCATGTTTAGGGGGGCTAAAACCCTAAACCTGGGGAGGAGGCCTTTAGTCCCGGTTAGCCACGAGAACCGGGACTAAAGGTCCTCCGCCCCGACGGACCCCTGGCGCCCACGTGGACGGGCCTTTAGTCCCGGTTAGCCACGAGAACCGGGACTAAAGGTCCTCCGCCCCGACGGACCCCTGGCGCCCACGTGGACGGGCCTTTAGTCGCGCATATTTAGTCCCGGTTGCACAGCCGGGACTAAAGGCCTTTGCGAACCGAACTAAAGGCCCATTTTCTACCAGTGCTCCATCGAGAGGGACCGAACCTGGGTAAACATTGTGTCCCCCGCCTCCTGTTACCATTAGCCTTAGACGCACAGTTCGGGACCCCCTACCCGAGATCTGCCGGTTTTTACACCGACATTGGTGCTTTCATTGAGAGTTCCACTGTGTCATCACGATAAGGCTTGATGGCTCCTTCAATCATCTGCAACAATGCGATCCAGGGTGAGGTTTTCCTCCCCGGACAGATCTTCGTATTCGGCGGCTTCGTACTGCGGGCCAACTCGCTTGGCCATCCGGAGCAGATCGATAGCTACGCCCCTGGTCATCAGGTTAGGTTTGGAAGCCTGAACTACACCGCCGACATCCGCGTAGACTTGATCTTCGACCGATTCGAGCCCATGACAGGTGTGCCGAACAATCACGAGGAGCATGACTTAGATGAGATCACACCTACGGTTGCCCTGGCTCTTAATCCGGAGCGCATCGTGCCATCCGAGGACGAGTGGATGGACCCCTCCACGGAGGCCGCACACTTAGCGGCGATAGAGCCGAACACAGACTTCGCCTCCAATGAGGTATGTGTCATCGGACCCTCGGACTCGTCTCCGGCCATAGGCTCCGAACCGCGTGCATCTGTGCCTATAGAATCTGATTGGGCACCGATCATGGAGTTTACCTCCGCGGATATCTTTCCACACTCGCCCTTGGGCGACGTGCTAAATTCATCGAAATCTCTCTCCCTGTCAGGAGACTCGCGGCCGAACTATGTCCGGCTCGAGTGGGAAGCGGACGACGAAGAAATTCGTTCCCCACCCACCACCCACTTAATAGCCATTGTCGATGACTTAACCGACATGCTTGACTTCGACTCCGAAGACATCGATGGTATGGACGACGATGCAGGAGAAGAACAGGAACCACCGCCCACAGGGCGCCGTGAAGATCACTTTTCAGATATGTTTCCTGCTCAAATACGGATCCGACCCGAATTCGTGTTTCTTTATGAACGTGATATTGGACAACCTTTTTAAAGGAATTTTATTCTAAGGTACCGTGCGTTGTTCTTAACACGTGCCCATAAAATTTTAAGCCTCCTTTGAGGTAATCTTCGCCATCACGCTGGTGTCAAACCAGTCCGGCAATATAGCTCCATGGCTGCCGACCTGCGCTAGACATGTCGTCGCTTTTTGAGTCGAGCTCAACTTCTTCGGATCCTCACCTCGGCGAGCCGAATAAGAGTTCGGAATCGCCAAGGATAAATCATCACCAACTTCGCCGCCCTACGGATTACACGGAGCGGGCACACCGGCATCGCTGCATGGTCACTTCATCAAACCAGCATTGGCCGTGTCACAAGTTACGACCTGCACCGGCATGGCCGCACTGTTGCTTCTTCGAGCCGATGTCCATCACACCGAACTACTTCAACACTTCGGCTGACATGGCAGCTGCAACGACTCCTTACCGACCTCTCCGTCACCTCGGCTAGACAGGGGACTTGGCTATTTCTTCATCAACATACTCCGGTGACTTCGGCGTCACCATCTGACCAGCTTCGTCCCGTTAGCTGGACCGAGGGCTTTGCCTCGGCAAGCCAACCTTTGCCAGCATCGCCATGCCGTCGCTTTATCTCCCATCAGGCAATGCGTGTGCGGATCGATTCCCAATTTTGGGAGTCGCTTTTCTTCGGACTGCTACAAGAAATAAACCAGGTGCTATTAATCCTAACAATTTTTGCTTGTTGAGTTTATTTTTCTGAAGGAATTATTACTCTGGTTTGTTCTATCATCTATACACAGGTCTATCAAATGGCGGCCACATTAAAGACGGTCGCGTGGTGGTTCGGCCGGTTTCCGTACATAGTTCGGCGAACGCCGCATCCGGAACCCGGATCACCCTGCAAATTCAGGCTTTGTCACGCCTTCACTGTGTCACGCCGACGCCCTGCATCGACATTGGCTTCGGCGCCAGGCCACATCCATTTTATTTTGCGTAAATTAATTATGCAAGGATTTTTATATATTTATATTATTATTGTTGGCCTGCACTATTTTACATGTGCAAGTAATGGACTTTGACTGCGTCACGTGGTCTCTTCGGCGTCACTCTGCCGGCCTACATTGGCCGTGCTATGTCACCACTTTGGAGTGCCGAGCTCTTCGCTCCGCCACCTCGGGACCGACTTGGGGGATGGAACCTTGTACCGCATCAAGCTCGGACCACGTCATCAATGCCGAACGCATTAACCAGCTAAGTCGCTTTCAGGCTCAAAGCTTTAAATTTTTAACCTGCGTTTGATTCGACCAAGCATTATACTTTTTTGAAAAATGTTGTTTGTGAAAAAAATCCTTGTCCTTCATGGAGCTTTTCTTCTTGCATATGATTATACTTGTACGGCTTCGTTCCTTGTTCGTGTATTATGCCATAATATGCACCATATTGACCTAAGCGATTTGCAAGCTGGGTTGCCTCGCTCCTGTGTTTACCCCTACATTCCTGATTGTTCGGCTAGGGATAATGGGAGCACCTCTGCGATTGTCACGACCGGGTCATCCGAGCTCTGACCTCAGACTGGGTGAAGCCGAAAGCTAGCGCTCTTATTGTTTGCAATCATGGTCGGCACACAACGGAACTCATGAGTACAAAAAGTCTATTGCACAAGCCTCATAGTAATAATGAGCAACCGAAGAAAGGTATCGGTGGGGGTACTATTTTCTTCGAAGATGCTTCTTACACTTCGTCGGTAATATAGCATAAGTTCCCTGAGCGCGCTTTGTCTGTTACAGCCTTATGACCTGATTGCCTGGTTATCGGAAACACCGTCGATATTCTTGACAGGTGGAGTACATAACACTTTTCGGCCCTGCCGAAGAGGGAGAAGCCGACGGTCGGTTAAGACGCGTATAAAGTTCGGGTGAACACATATATGATATAAGTACTTCGGTACATACAATCATTATACATAAAATTCCTTTACCCAAGTCACTTGGGGGCTCTTAAAATTTATATATGAGCTGTAAATGTGTTTTCTTCTTGGTCGTTGTCAAAACACGACAGAAGCACAATTTTTTTCCAATTCTCGGATTGGCACCGGACACTTGATCTTGTTCGGACGTCATGTTTTTACTGACATTTTTTGGTTTTCCAAGCTTATGGCACTTTAAAACAATTTGTGTGTTTTTCGCATAAGTCTCATAGTGCAACGCCAGACACCTTTAGAGATTCGGCAAAAACATTCTCGGATGTTGCTATATATGCATCGGTCTCGAATTGTGTCTTCGGTCAATAGTTGGGTTGCCCCTATGTTCCGCTTTGTTCGGCTAGGTGTGCAACGGGAGAACCACTGCGATTATGCTTACAGCTCGCATGGTTAAGCACCTCAGTGGAGAAAGCCGAAAACTGACTGTCACAATAAGCGCAAACTGGTCAGCAATCCGATGACCATGTTAAATGATGAGCCGTTCATAACATTGGCCAAAATGTTTACGGCTTGACCTCAGCAGTCGCCGAACACTAACCGGGGGCTCGTAGCTAGCTTCCCCAGTTTAAAGCTCCTATGACTAAGTGAAAGTTATAAAGCCAAGATATTTGATTTCCTCGTTTCCGCTAACACAACCGCCTCTGGGCACCGAGACGTCGGCTAAGGGTTGTCTGGTTATTGCAGAAACACCCTCCGTAGTATCTGCAAAGGGGTAGAAGCCGACGATGGGCCACTTTCAACTGATAAACAGTCGCAATGGAGTCAAAATAAGTATATATCATCAGCATTTGTATTCATTATATAAGCATTGCCTTCCGTAATTATCGTTATAAAGCCATAAATATGCATCAATTGACTTAAGATTTTGGCCAAGCTGGGTTGCCTGGCTCCTGTGCTTACCCCTACGTTCCCGATTGTTCGGCTAGGCGGTAAAGGGAGCACCTCTGTGATTGTTACTACCGGGTCATCCGAGTTAGTACCTCAGACTGGGTGAAGCCGAAAGTTAGCAATCTTAAAAGGATCACATTGGTCGGCAACGACGGAAGTGAAAATTTTGGTTCATTAATACCATAGAATTCGGGAACTTTCCCCGAACTAAATCCTCAATATTTTGCTCCCACATTGATCGGAGCTGAGGTTTCATGATCATGCTTAGCATGGCAACCCAAAAAAAGGAACCGATAGTGGGACTATTTTCTTTGGAAGATGTTTCTTACGTTAAAAAGTAATATAACATATCTCTCCGCGTACCTTTGTTTATAAAACTGTATGGACGGATTGCCTTGTTTGCTGTAAATCTTTGCCCTCATAAAGGCTTTATAAAGTAGGACAAACACTCCTCGGCTGCTGGCCAAGGAGGTGGAAGCCGATGGTCAGTCAACAAAGTTTTGTACAATGCGGATCCGAGCGTTAATGATGTAGAGTACTTGGATACATAGAAACACATAATTTGTGATTTTACTACGGATATCGATCCTTAATTCGGCCACCCGTGCCCACATTAAGGCTCGGGGGCTACTGGACTTCGTGCTTATCATTTACAAATATTAAAGGGGTACATCGATCCCCTGATCTGGTGTTGCCACCCGACCAGTCGCTCGGGGGCTACTGCATTGACAATCCAATGCAGAAAATTTAAAGTGCAATATAGTTTTCGAGGAGATTATTATCCTCAGGTTGGTCGGCCGCACCCAACCTGAGTCTCGAGGACTTTGCACACCGTGTTTTTATTCCAAGGTATGCTGCCGAGCTGGGAATTGATCCTGAGGCTAATTTTACGAATCGACCTGAGTCTCAGGGCTACTAGGGTCAGCGGTTCGGTTTTATCCTTCAGGTGCATCCCGGATATTAGGCCAATGTGCACCCTGAGGGCTACTGGCTATACATCTCGTCAGAGATTACATTGTACAATTCGGAATTAAATTCATAAAAATCAGCCCATGGCCAAGGTGGTGCACCACCTCGGAAGCAGTCCGGCATAAAGCTCGGGCGCCAGTGGCTGGCTCCATAGAGGGCATTTCCGGTACTAAGCTTAGCTAAACTCTTTCAACTTTTTGAACCAAGGTGATGTATGACACCTCGGATATAATCCGGCGTTGGAGCTCGGATACAGTCCGGCGTTGGAGCTTGGACACAGTCCGGCGTTAGAGCTCGGATACATTCCGGCGTTGGAGCTCGGAAGCAGTCCGACGTTGGTGCTCGGCTGCAAAAGACACCTCGAATGCAGTTCGGCGTTGGAGCTCGGACGCAAGAGGACACTGCCGCCCGGGAACAACTTCAAACCTGAGGTGTGGCATGAAAATAACAAGGCATTGATAAAGGCCGAGAACATAAAGGGTCTCCTCGGATACCCGACGTGTAAACTCTTCGGATATACTTCGGCGATCCTCAAGATCGAAGATGAGCAGATTTGTTGAACCAGTTTTCAAGACCGATGACCGAAGATGAAGAACAGTGCGGAAGAATCGAGGAGTGTCCCCAACTTGAAGACCGGTTAAGGGGGCTACTGACGGTGTCCTGGACTAGGGGGTACTCACCACTACGTCTCCCGATCAGTTAGATTGGGCCGAGGACCCCCATGGTCGTATACTCATGGGCCAGTTCGGACAACTGCTGCATACAAGGAAGATTCCACAATACTTGGTGATCAAGACAAGGACTCCTCCCCAGCGGCGTATTCGGCTAGGACTCTTGTTATCCTAGGCCTCTGGTGCATTATATAAACCGAGGCTAGGCTAGTCGATAGAGATATACAACAATCATAACCATAGGCTAGCTTCTAGGGTTTAGCCTCTATGATCTCATGGTAGATCAACTCTTGTAATACTCATATCATCAAGATCAATCAAGCAGGAAGTAGGGTATTACCTCCATCGAGAGGGCCCGAACCTGGGTAAACATTGTGTCCCCCGCCTCCTGTTACCATTAGCCTTAGACGCACAGTTCGGGACCCCCTACCCGAGATCCGCCGGTTTTGACACCGACACCTGTAGAGCACCTTTATTAGTCACCCAGTTACGTTGCGACGTTTGGTACACACCACGTACTCGTTCGGTGTCAGTGAATTGCCTGATCTCATGGTCATAGGAACATATACTTGACATGCAAAAAACGATAGCAATAAACTTGACACGATCATATGCTATGTTTATAGTTTGGGTCTTGTCCATCACATCATTCTCCTAATGATGTGATCCCGTTATCAAATGACCACTCTTGTCTATGGCTAGGAAACCATAGCCATCTTTGATCAACGAGCTAGTCTAGTAGAGGCTCACTAGGGACATGTTGTTGTCTATGTATCCACACATGTATTTGAGTTTCCGATCAATACAATTCTATCATGGATAATAAACAATTATCATGAACAGGGAAATATGATAATAACCAATTTATTATTGCCTCTAGGGCATATTTCCAACACTTCACGGGGCCCGCGGAGGCGCGCGCAACCAGCGTGCTAGGTTGGGCGCACGGCGTAGATGGAGCGGATCGCGGCGGCGAGCGGGTGATCAAGCCGATCGCGCGCGAGGTCGGGGACGCCGCTCGGTGGAGGCATGGTGGCGGCGCAGTCTGAGATGAAGCCGGCGATGACGGACGGCATGGGACGTCGTGAGACGAGCGCGTCAGCATGGGCACCCGGGCAGCCAAAGTAGTGCCGGCGCCTGGGTAGCAAGGCCTGAGTGACCAACGTAGCACCAGCGCCCAAGCTGAGGCAGCCAGCGATCCTAACGCAGCCGGGGACGAGGCCGACGAGGTAGTCTACAGGGTCGCGCCGTGCAGATGTGGCTGAGGCGGGTGGCGTGGATCAACGGGCGGGCCGACGTGCGAACAGCGACTATGATGGGTGACACGTCCATTTTGCATCATGCTTTTATATCGATATTTATCGCATTATGGGCTGTTATTACACGTTATGTCACAATACTTATGCCTATTCTCTCTTATATTACAAGGTTTACATGAAGAGGGAGAATGCCGGCAGCTGGGATTCTGGGCTGGAAAAGGAGAAAATATTAGAGACCTATTCTGCGCAACTCCAAAAGTCCTGAAACTCCACGAAAGTAATTTTTGGAATTAATAAAAAATACTGAGCTGAATAAATACCAGAGGGGGGCCACCCACCGTCCACGAGGGTGGGGGGCGCGCCCTACCCCTGGGCGCGCCCCCTGCCTCGTGGGCCCCCTGGCAGCCTTCCGGTGACCATCTTCTGCTATATGAAGTCTTTTACCATAGAAAAAAATCATAAGCAAGCTTTCGGGACGAGACAACGCCGTCACGAGGCGAAACCTTGGCGGAACCAATCTAGGGCTCCGGCGGAGCTGTTCTGCCGGGGAATCATCCCTCCGGGAGGGGGAAATCATCACCATTGTCGTCGCCAACGATCCTCTCATCGGGAGGGGGTCAATCTACATCAACATCTTCACCAGCACCATCTCCACTCAAACCCTAGCTCATCTCTTGTATTCAATCTTTGTCCCAAAACCTCAGATTGGTACTTGTGGGTCACTAGTAGTGTTGATTACTCCTTGTAGTTGATGGTAGTTGGTTTATTCGGTGGAAGATCATATGTTCAGATCCTTTATGCATATTAATACCCCTCTGACTATGAACATGAATATGATTTGTGAGTAGTTACGTTTGTTCCTGGGGACATGGGAGATGTCTTGCTATAAGTAGTCATGCGAATTTGGTATTCGTTCGATATTTTGATGAGATGTATGTTGTCTCTCCACTAGTGGTGTTATGTGAACGTCGACTACATGAAACTTCACCATTGTTTGGGCCTAGAGGAATGCATTGGGAAGTAATAAGTAGATGATGGGTCGCTAGAGTGACAGAAGCTTAAACCCTAGTTTATGCGTTGCTTCATAAGGGGCTGATTTGGATCCATATGTTTCATGCTATGGTTAGGTTTACCTTAATATTTCTTTTGTAGTTGCGGATGCTTGCAATAGGGGTTAATAATAAGTGGGATGCTTGTCCAAGAAAGGGCAGTACCCAAGCACCGGTCCACCCACATATCAAATTATCAAGGTAACGAACGCGAATCATTTGAGCGTGATGAAAACTAGCTTGACGATAATTCCCATGTGTCCTCGGGATCGCTTTTCTCCATATAAGAACTTGTCCAGGCTTGTCCATTGCTACAAAAAGGATTGGGCTACCTTGCTGCACTTTATTTACTTTCATTGCTTGTTACCCGTTACAAATTATTTTATCACAAAACTATATGTTACCTACAATTTCAGTGCTTGCAGAGAATACCTGACTGAAAACCGCTTGTCATTTCCTTCTGCTCCTCGTTGGGTTCGACACTCTTACTTATTGAAAGGACTACGATAGATCCCATACACTTGTGGGTCATCAAGACTCTTTTCTGGCGCCGTTGCCGGGGAGTGAAGCGCCTTTGGTAAGTGGAACTTGGTAAGGAAAAAATTATATAGTGTGCTGAAATTTACTGTCACTTGTTACTATGGAACATAATCCTTTGACGGGCTTGTTCGGGGTATCTTCGCCTCGACCAGTAGAGGAAAGAGTTGCTCCTCAACCTACTGAACCTACTGAAAATGTTTACTTTGAAATTCCTTCGGGTATGATAGAGAAACTGCTAGCTAATCCCTTTACAGGAGATGGACCATTGCATCCCAATTTACACCTAATCTATGTGGATGAAGTTTGTGGATTATTTAAGCTTGCAAGTATGCCCGATGATGTTATCAACAAGAAGGTCTTCCCTTTATCTTTTAAGGGAGAGGCATTGACATGGTACAGGCTATGTGATGATATGGGAACATGGAACTACAAAAGATTGAAATTGGAATTTCATCAGAAGTTTTATCCTATGCATCTTGTTCATCGTGATCATAATTATATATTTAATTTTTGGCCTCGCGAAGGAGAAATCATCGCTCAAGGTTGGGGGAGGCTTAAGTCAATGTTATATTCATGCCCCAATCATGAGCTCTCAAGAGAAATGATTATTCAAAAAATTTATGCTCGGCTTTCTCTCAACAATCGCTCCATGCTCGATACTTCTTGTACTGCTTCTTTTATGATGAAGACTATTGAATTCAGATGGGATTTATTGGAAAGAATTAAACACAACTCTGAAGATTGGGATCTCGACGAAGGTAAGGAGTTAGGTATGACACCTAAGTTTGATTGTGTTAAATCTTTTATGGATACCGATGCTTTTCGTGAGTTTAGCACTAAATATGGACTTGACTCTGAGATAGTAGCTACTTTCTGTGAATCATTTGCTACTCATGTTGACCTCCCTAAGGAGAAGTGGCTTAAATACAATCCTCCCACTAAAGTAAAAGTAGTTGCACCTGTTAAAGTTGAAGAAAAGACTATCACTTATAATGATCCTATTGTTCCTACTACCTATATTGAGAAACCCCCTTTCACTGTTAGGATTAAGCATCATGCTAAAGCTTCAATTGTGGTTTGTAAGAGTAATACTAAAACACCTACACCACCTGAGCAAATTAAAGTTGAACCCAGTATTGCTATGGTTAAAGATCTCTTGGCTGATAATATTGATGGGCATGTTATTTACTTCTGTGATGAAGCTGCTAGAATTGCTAGACCAGATACTAAGAAACATAGACCTCTTGTAGGCATGCCTGTCGTTTCTGTTAAAATAGGAGATCATTGTTATCATGGCTTATGTGATATGGGTGCTAGTGCTAGTGCAATACCTCATTCTTTATACAAAGAAATTATGCATGATATTGCACCTGCTGAAATAGAAGAAATTGATGTTACAATTAAGCTTGCCAATAGAGATACTATTTTACCAATTGGGATTGTTAGAGATGTTAAAGTCTTGTGTGGGAAAGTTAAATATCCTGCTGATTTTCTTGTTCTTGGCTCCCCACAAGATGACTTTTGTCCCATTATATTTGGCAGACCCTTCTTGAATACTGTTAATGCTAGGATAGATTGTGAAAAAGATGTTGTCACTATTGGTTTGGGGGATATGTCTCATGAGTTTAACTTTGCTAAATTTCTTAGACAACCCCATGATAAAGAATTGCCTAGTAAGGATGAAATTATTGGTCTTGCTTCTATTGCCGTACCTCCTAATTCCATTGTGTCCCAAAGAAGGGAGGCATTACTGTTGTTCCTAATGATAAAGATGAATTGATCCCACAAAGAATTGTTACAGGTTATAGGATGGTAATTGATTTCCGCAAATTAAATAAAGCTACTAAAAAGGATCATTACCCTTTGCCTTTTATTGATCAAATGCTAGAAAGATTATCCAAACACACACATTTTTGCTTTCTAGATGGCTACTCTGGTTTCTCTCAAATACCTGTGTCAGCAGAGGATCAAGAAAGGACCACTTTTACTTGCCCTTTCGGTACTTTTGCTTATAGACGTATGCCTTTTGGTTTATGTAATGCACCTGCTACCTTTCAAAGATACATGATGGCTATATTCTCTGACTTTTGTGACAAGATTGTTGAGGTTTTCATGGATGATTTCTCTGTTTGTGGATCTTCTTTTGATGATTGCTTGAGCAACCTTGAGCGAGTTTTGCAGAGATGCGAAGATACTAGTCTTGTCTTGAATTGGGAAAAGTGCCACTTTATGGTTAATGAAGGCATTGTCTTGGGGCATAAAATTTCTGAAAGAGGTATTGATGTTGATAAAGCCAAGGTTGATGCTATTGAAAAGATGTCGTGTCCCAAGGACATTAAAGGTATAAGAAGTTTCCTTGGTCATGTCGTGTTTTATAGGAGGTTCATTAAGGACATCTCTAAAATTTCTAGGCCTCTGACCAATCTCTTACAAAAAGATATGCCTTTTTTCTTCGATGATGATTGTGTAGAAGCATTCGAAATACTTAAGAAAGCTTTGATTTCTGCACCTATTGTTCAGCCACCTTATTAGAATTTACCCTTTGAAATTATGTGTGATGCTAGTGATTATGCTGTAGGTGCTGTTCTAGGACAAAGAGTTGATAAGAAACTAAATGTTATTCAGTATGCTAGTAAAACTCTAGACAGTGCCCAGAGAAATTATGCTACTACTGAAAAAGAATTTTTAGTAGTTGTATTTGCTTGTGATAAGTTCAGACCTTATATTGTTGATTCTAAAGTAACTGTTCACACTGATCATGCTGCTATTAAATATCTTATGGAAAAGAAAGATGCTAAACCTAGACTTATTAGATGGGTTCTCTTGCTACAAGAATTTGATTTGCATATTATTGATAGAAAGGGAGCTGAGAACCTAGTTGCAGAAAACTTGTCTAGGTTAGAGAATGTTCTTGATGACCCACTACCTATTGATGATAGCTTTCCTGATGAACAATTAGCTATCATAAATGCTTCTCCTACTGCTCCATGGTATGCTGATTATGCTAATTACATTGTTGCTAAATTTATACCACCTAGTTTCACATACCAGCAAAAGAAAAAGTTTTTCTATGATTTAAGACATTACTTCTGGGATGACCCACACCTTTATAAAGAAGGAGTAGATGGTGTTATTAGACGTTGTGTACCTGAGCATGAACAGGAACAGATCCTACACAAGTGTCACTCCGAGGCTTATGGGGGACACCACGCTAGAGATAGAACTGCACATAAGGTATTGCAATCCGGTTTTTATTGGCCTGCTCTCTTCAAGGATGCCCATAAGTTTGTCTTGTCTTGCGATGAATGTCAAAGAATTGGTAATATTAGTAGATTTCAAGAAATGCCTATGAATTATTCACTTGTTATTGAACCATTTGATGTTTGGGGCTTTGATCATATGGGACCGTTTCCTTCCTCTAATGGGTATACACATATTTTAGTTGCTGTTGATTACGTTACTAAGTGGGTAGAAGCTATTCCAACTAGTAGTGCTGATCATAACACCTCTATTAAGATGCTTAAAGAAGTTATTTTTCCGAGGTTTGGAGTCCCTAGATATTTAATGAATGATGGTGGTTCACATTTTATTCATGGTGCTTTTCGTAAAATGCTTGCTAAGTATGATGTTAATCATAGAATTGCATCTCCATATCACCCACAGTCTAGTGGCCAAGTAGAACTTAGCAATAGAGAGCTTAAATTAATTTTGCAAGAGACTGTTAATAGATCTAGAAAGAATTGGTCCAAGAAACTTGATGATGCATTATGGGCCTATAGAACTGCATATAAGAATCCTATGGGCATGTCTCCATACAAAATGGTTTATGGAAAAGCATGTCACTTACCTCTCGAACTAGAACATAAGGCATATTGGGCCATTAATGAGCTCAATTATGATTTCAAACTTGCCGGTGAGAAGAGGTTATCAGATATTAGCTCACTTGATGAATGGAGAACCCAGGCCTATGAGAATGCCAAACTGTTTAAAGAAAAAGTTAAAAGGTGGCATGACAAAAGGATACAGAAGCGTGAGTTTAATGTAGGTGATTATGTTTTGCTATACAACTCTCGTTTAAGATTTTTTGCAGGAAAACTTCTCTCTAAATGGGAAGGCCCTTACATTATCGAGGAGGTCTATCGTTTCGGTGCTATAAAAATCAACAACTTCGAAGGCACCAATCCAAAGGTGGTGAACGGTCAAAGGATCGAACATTATATCTCAGGTAATCCTATAAATGTTGAAACTAATGTTATTGAAACCGTAACCCCCGAGGAATACATAAGGGACACTTTCCAGAACGTTTCAGACTCCGAAAAGGAATAGGTATGTGGTACGGTAAGTAAACCGACTCCAAAACAGTCCTAATAGCAATTTTCTCCGTTTTGGAATATTTAAGAAAATAGGAAAATAAGAAGTAGTCCGGGAAGGACACGAGGCATCCACGAGGGTGGAGGGCGCGCCCTACCCCCCTGGGCGCCTCATGGGCACCTCGTGTGCTCTCCGGACTCCGTTTTCTTGCACGATGCTTCTTTTTGTCGGTAAAAATTCATTATATAGTCTCCCGAAGGTTTTGACCACTGTACCACGACGAAATCCTCCATTTTTGTTTTCAGTTGTTTCTGCCGCAGGTTAGAGCAATAAGTCGTCTCAGGATTCAGAGGGAGAAAGCTATGTGGCTGATTACCTTGTAGACCCTAAGGTCTACGGGGACTTGGAGCATTATGGTTGGACCACTAAGGAAGAAGAAGACTACGAGGCTAAGGGAAAGGAGGAGACGAGCTCAGATTAAGATGAAGTCCCATTACCTCAACCCAGGGACATGCATGTGGAGTTTAAAAAGTCAAGCCTCCCTGATAGAGCAAAGAAACCTAAGATCGAGTTTATCCCTTTTCGCTTGTAGGAGAACAAATAGGAACTATGCAAAAGGATATTAAGCCTTGAGTAGGAGATCGATGATCTAAGGGAGCAAAATTCCATCCTCAAGCGCAAATTAAGGAAGAAGCCTACATCATCACCACCTCCGAAGAAGGAGACATAAACACATGGGTATGGGCACTCCCCTTGGCAACTGCCAAGCTTGGGGGAGTTGCCCCGGTATCGTATCACCATCACACTCCTATCTTTACCGTTTTTCTTAGTTTGTTCCTTTTAGTAATATCTTAATCTAGTAGAATAAAGTTTTAGTATGATTTAGTAGTGAGTGTTTGCTTTATGATCCCTCTATGTAATCCAGTCTGTGAGCTATATATAATAAAGATTAGTGTTGAGTCAAGGGCTTTGCTTTCTTGCTATGATCTTGAGGGAATAAAAGAAAAAGAAGTATAAAAAGAAATAAAGAGATCATATTGATCTTATGGAGAGTAATGACTTCACATATAAAGAGTATGATGAATAAAAGTTGTTGAGAGGTGGCAAACATAGTTTTGGTCATCGTTGCAATTAATAGGAAGTAATAAAGAAAGAGAGGTTTTCACATATAAATATACTATCTTGGACATCTTTTATGATTGTGAGCACTCATTAAAATATGACATGCTAAAGAGTTGACGTTGGACAAGGAAGACAACGTAATGGGTTATGTTTTCTTATATTCGAAATAAAGTATATTGTCATGGATCATCCAACATGTTGAGCTTGCCTTTCCCTCTCATGCTAGCCAAATTCCTTGCACCAAGTAGAGATACTACTTGTGCTTCCACATATCCTTAAACCCAGTTTTGCCATGAGAGTCCACCATATCTACCTATGGATTGAGTAAGATCCTTCAAGTAAGTTGTCATGTTGCATGCAATAAAAATTGCTTTCTGAATATGTATGACTTATTAGTGTGGAGAAAATAAGCTTTATACGATCTTGTGATATGAAAGTAATAAAAGCGACGAAGTGCATAATAAAGGTTCGTATCACAAGTGGCAATATAAAGTGACGTTCTTTCGCATTAAATTTCATGCATCCAACCATAAAAGCACATGACAACCTCTGCTTCCCTCTGCGAAGGGCCTATCTTTTACTTCTTGTCTTATACATTATGCAAGAGTCATGGTGATCTTCACCTTTCCTTTTTACATTTTATCCTTTGGCAAGCACCTCATGTTGGAAAGATCCTGCTATATATATCCAGTTGGATGTAAGTTAGCATGAACTATTATTGTTGACATTACCCTTGAGGTAAAAAGTTGGGAGGCAACACTATAAGCCCCTATATTTCTCTGTGTCCGATTAAAACTCCATACCCATAAGTATTGCGTGAGTGTTAGCAATTATGAAAGACTAAATGACGGTTGAGTATGTGGACTTGCTGAAAATCTCTTATATTGACTCCTTCCGATGTTATGATAAATTGCAATTTCTTCAATGACCGAGATCATAGTTTGTTAGTTCCCCATGAAGTTTCTGATTCATACTTGACATTGTGAATAGATTGTTACTTTAGCATAAGAAATCATATGACAAAATATATATATGTTGCTGTTGTAAGAATGATCATGATGCCCTCATGTCCGTATTTTATTTTATTGACACCTCTATCTCTAAACATCTGGACATATTTCTCGATATCGGCCTTCGCTTGAGGACAAGCGAGGTCTGAGCTTGGGGGAGTTGATGCGTCCATTTTGCATCATGCTTTTATATCGATATTTATTGCATTATGGGCTGTTATTACACGTTATGTCACAATACTTATGCCTATTCTCTCTTATTTTACAAGGTTTACATGAAGAGGGAGAATGCCGACAGCTGGGATTCTGGGCTGGAAAAGGAGCAAATATTAGAGACCTATTCTGCGCAACTCCAAAAGTCCTGAAACTCCACGAAAGTCATTTTGGAATTAATAAAAAATACTGAGCTGAAGAAATACCAGAGGGGGGCCACCCACCGTCCACGAGTGTGGGGGCGCGCCCTGCCCCCTGCCTCGTGGGCCCCCTGGCAGCCTTCCGGTGACCATCTTCTGCTATATGAAGTCTTTTACCCTGGAAAAATCATAAGCAAGCTTTCGGGACGAGACACCGCCGCCACGAGGCGGAACGTTGGTGGAACCAATCTAGGGCTCTGGCGGAGCTGTTCTGCCGGGGAATCATCCCTCCGGGAGGGGGAAATCATCACCAACGATCCTATCATCGGGAGGGGGTCAATCCCCATCAACATCTTCACCAGCACCATCTCCTCTCAAACCCTAGTTCATCTCTTGTATTCAATCTTTGTCCCAAAACCTCAGATTGGTACCTGTGGGTCACTAGTAGTGTTGATTACTCCTTGTAGTTGATGCTAGTTGGTTTATTCAGTGGAAGATCATATGTTCAGATCCTTTATGCATATTAATACCCCTCTGATTATGAACATGAATATGATTTGTGATTAGTTACGTTTGTTCCTGAGGACATGGGAGATGTCTTGCTATAAGTAGTCATGTGAATTTGGTATTCGTTCGATATTTTGATGAGACGTATGTTGTCTCTCCTCTAGTGGTGTTATTTGAACGTTGACTACATGACACTTCACCATTGTTTGGGCCTATAGGAAGGCATTGGGAAGTAATAAGTAGATGATGGGTTGCTAGAGTGACAGAAGCTTAAACCCTAGTTTATGCGTTGCTTCGTAAGGGGCTGATTTGGATCCATATGTTTCATGCTATGGTTAGGTTTACCTTAATACTTCTTTTGTAGTTGCAGATGCTTGCACTAGGGGTTAATCATAAGTGGGATGCTTGTCCAAGAAAGGGCAGTACCCAAGCACCGGTCCACCCACATATCAAATTATCAAGGTAACGAACGCGAATCATTTGAGCGTGATGAAAACTAGCTTGACGATAATTCCCATGTGTCCTCGGGAGCGCTCTTCTCCATATAAGAACTAGTACAGGCTTGTCCTTTGCTACAAAAAGGATTGGGCCACCTTGCTGCACTTTATTTACTTTCATTGCTTGTTACCCGTTACAAGTTATCTTATCACAAAACTATCTGTTACCTACAATTTCAGTGCTTGCAGAGAATACCTTACTGAAAACTGCTTGTCATTTCCTTCTGCTCCTCGTTGGGTTCGACACTCTTATTGAAAGGACTACGATAGATCCCCTACACTTGTGGGTCATCAATGGGCCGCCGCTTGGTGCGAGGCCGACGGGTCGGGGCGAAGCAGGTGTCCCGATCGGAGAGGGCGGTGACGGCCGGCGTAGATCGACTGGTGATGACCCCCAAGTATAGGGGATCTATCGTAGTACTTTCGATAAGTAAAATTGTCGAACCCAACGAGGAGCAGAAGGAAATGACAAGCGGTTTTCAGCAAGGTATTCTCTGCAAGCACTGAAATTATCGGTAACAGATAGTTTTGTGATAAGATAATTTGTAACGGGTAAAGTAGACAAGGTGCAGCAAGGTGGCCCAATCCTTTTTGTAGCAAAGGAAAAGCCTGGACGAACTCTTATATAAAGCAAAGCGCTCCTGAGGACACATGGGAATTGTTGTCAAGTTAGTTTTCTTCATGCTTCACATGATTCGCGTTCGTTACTTTCATAATTTGATATGTGGGTGGACCGGTGCTTGGGTGCTTCCCTTCCTTGGACAAGCCTCCCACTTATGATTAACCCCTCTCGCAAGCATCCGCAACTACGAAAGAAGAATTAAGGTAAACCTAACCATAGCATGAAACATATGGATCCAAATCAGCCCCTTACGAAGCAACACATAAACTAGGGTTTAAGCTTCTGCCACTCTAGCAACCCATCATCTACTTATTACTTCCCAAATGCTTCCCCTAGGCCCAAAACATGGTGAAGTGTCATGTATTCGACGTTCACATAACACCACTAGACGAAAGACAACATACATCTCATCAAAATATCAAACGAATACCAAATTCACATGATTACTTATAACAAGACTTCTCTCATGTCCTCAGGAACAAACGTAACTACTCACAAAGCATATTCATGTTCATAATCAGAGGAGTATTAATTATCATTAAGGATCTGAACATATGATCTTCTACCCAATAAACCAACTAGCATCAACTACAAGGAGTAATCAACACTACTAGCAACCCACAGGTACCAATCTGAGGTTTTGAGACAAAGATCAGATACAAGAGATGAACTAGGGTTTGAGAGGAGATGTTGCTGGTGAAGATGTTGATGGAGATTGAACCCCTCTCGATGAGAGGATCGATGGTGATGACGATGGTGACGATTTCCCCCTCCCGGAGGGATGTTTCCTCGGTAGAACAGCTCCGCCATAGCCCTAGATTGGTTCTGCCCAGGTTCCACCTCGAGACGGCGGCGCTTCGTCCCGAAAGCTTCCTTCTGATTTTTTCCAGGTCAAAACACATCATATAGCAGAAGATGGGCGTCGAGAGCCTGCCAGGGGGCCCATAAGGACGGGGGGTGCGCCCTCCACCCTTGTGGCTGGCTGGCGGCCCCCCTCTGGTGCTTTCTTCGCTCAATATTTTTTTATTTATTCCAAAACTGATCGCCGTGAAGTTTCAGGACTTTTGGAGTTGTGGAGAATAGGTCTCTAATATTTGCACATTTTCTAGTCCAGAATTCCAGCTGTCGGCATTCTCCCTCTTCATCTAAACCTTATAAAATAAGAGAGAAAGGCATAAGTATTGTGATATAAGGTGTAATAACAGCCCATAATGCAATAAATAATGGTATAAAAGCATGATGCAAAATGGATGTATCAACGAGCGGGCCGGCACGCGGACGACGGCCGTGAGGGGCCTCCTGTCGCGCGAGGCCGTCGGGTCAGTGAAGAGCCTGCCGGTTGTGCCGGTGTCGGAGTAGAGGCGCACGGGGGTCGACGGCGGCGGCGGACGACGCAAACCGATCAAGCATAGATTGGAAAACCAAAAACAAAAACGTCAATCAAGGTGCCAGTGGGAGAGAGAAAAACTTGGAGCAAGGGCTCGGGAAAAAGACTCTCTAGGTCAACCGGTCAACACGACCGGTGGACGAAACCTAGGTACGGGCGACGCGGCCCCGGCGGCGTTCATGGAGGCCGACCGCCTCGGAGGCGGCGCGAGGGTGCGGAAACGGCAGAGGCTAGGGTTTAGGATCGAGGTAAGGCTGATACCATGTTAGAAGGGAGAGAGAAGGAATGGCGGAATATGATGAATGTATCATTGAGCCTCGAGGGCGAGTATATATTGGGTACAAGACTTGGAGGGCAGGACGCCTCTCCTGGAGATAAGGCAGGAGACAGATTACAAATCCTAGACTACCAAATACATGTATCCCAAATATATCTCTAACATCCCCCCTAGTCGTAGCGGTAGCGTTTCCTGTCGGCCGCTATTCTCTCCAGCTTGACCGTCCGCGACGCTCTTGTTGTTCGCAACGCTACCGCTACGACTACGGGGGATGTTAGAGATATATTTGGGATATATGTATTTGGTAATCTAGGATTTCTAATCTATCTCCTACCTTATCTCCAGGAGAGACATCTTACCCTACAAATCTAGTACTCAATATATACTCGCCCTCGAAGCTCAATAATACATTCATCATATTCCGCCAATCCTTCTCACTTTTTACTATCGAAAGTGTTTAACTTCTGTTGTTTGGTACAACATCATGTTTCGACGTATGCGCGTCTCTTCACCGACTGAGCACCGGGTTACCGCTCTGTTGCCCAATCGAACCTTTGTGTCTCCGTCTTGTGGTTCTCCCCACAACTACACCGACCCGCGCTTCCGTTCCGTCGCCCTTTCGGGCGGTAGTGCCGCGGTCTGCTGCCGCCCTAAGGTCGTCCGCTCCAGGCCGTTCCCATGGGCGCACCAACCCTCGCGCTGCCGCTCCGTCGCCCCACCGAGTCATAGCAAGCATTTCACGTAGTCCCTGCCGCCACCTCGAGGTCTTCACCACGGTTGCACCGACCCGCACGTTGCCACTGGGTTGCCCCTTCTGGCCATAGTGCCAAGGCCCGTAGTCCGCCGCCGCCCGGAGGCCATCTGCTCGCCCCATTGGGCTGTAGCGAGCGTGGCACGCGGTCTCGACCACCGCCCTGAGGTCTTCCCCGTCGTCGCCTCAACCCGCGCGCTGCTGCTGCGTCGCCCTTTGGTCGTAGCACTGCGGCACGTGGTCCACTTCATCGTCCATGCGCGTCGACTTCTGTGTGCTATGCGTCGCGCTGCCTTCCTAGGCATGGGAACGCCACCATCTGTGTTGGTCTTCGTCACGCTGTCGAGTTCTTCCTCGCCTACTTCGAGCACCGCCGCCGCGCTCCTAACCTAGCCATCGCAGCCGCCATTGATACGTCTCCATCGTATCTACTTTTCCAAACACTTTTGCCCTTGTTTTGGACTCTAACTTGCATGATTTGAATGGAACTAACCCAGACTGACGTTGTTTTCAGCAGAACTGCCATGGTGTTATTTTTGTGCAGAAATAGAAGTTCTCGGAATGACCTGAAAATCCACGGAGCAACTTTTTGGAATTAATAAAAAATATTGGCAAAAGAATCAGCACCAGGGGGCCCACACCCTGTCCACGAGGGTGGGGGCGCCCCCCCTAGGGCGCGCCCCTGCCTCGTGGGCCCCCTGGAGCTCCACCGACCTCAACTCCAACTCCATATATTCACGTTCGGGGAGAAAAAAAGGGAGAGAAGGATTCATCGCGTTTTACGATACGGAGCCGCCGACAAGCCCTAAACTCTCTCGGGAGGGCTGATCTGGAGTCCGTTCGGGGCTCCGGAGAGGGGAATCCATTGCCGCCGTCATCATCAACCATCCTCCATCACCAATTTCATGATGCTCACCGCCGTGCGTGAGTAATTCCATCGTAGGCTTGCTGGACGGTGATGGGTTGGATGAGATTTATCATGTAATCAAGTTAGTTTTGTTAGGGTTTGATCCCTAGTATCCACTATGTTCTGAGATTGATGTTGCTATGACTTTGCAATATATGCTTAATGCTTGTCACTAGGGCCCGAGTGCCATGATTTCAGATATGAACCTATTATGTTTTCATGAATATATGTGAGTTCTTGATCCTATCTTGCATGTCTATAGTCACCTATTATGTGTTATGATCCGTTAACCCTGAAGTGACAATAATCGGGATACTTACCGGTGATGACCGTAGTTTGAGGAGTTCATGTATTCACTAAGTGTTAATGCTTTGGTCCGGTACTCTATTAAAAGGAGGCCTGAATATCCCTTCGTTTCCAATAGGACCCCGCTACCACGGGAGGGTAGGACAAAAGATGTCATGCAAGTTCTTTTCCATAAGCATGTATGACTATATTCAGAATACATGCCTACATTACATTGATGAACTGGAGCTAGTTCTGTGTCACCCTATGTTATAACTATTACATGAGGAATAGCATCCGACATGATTATCCATCACTGATCCAATGCCTACGAGCTTTTCACATATTGATCTTTGCTTAGTTACGTTGCCGTTGCCACTGTTACAATTACTACAAAACTGCTACTGTTACTTTTGCTACCGTTACTGTTACTTCCATACTACTTTGCTACTAAATACTTTGCTGCAGATACTAAGTTATCCAGGTGTGGTTGAATTGACAACTCAACTGGTAATACTTGAGAATATTCTTTGGCTCCCCTTGTGTCGAATCAATAAATTTGGGTTGAATACTCTACCCTCGAAAACTGTTGCGATCCCCTATACTTGTGGGTTATCAAGACTATTTTCTAGCGCTGTTGCCGGGGAGCATAGCTCTATTCTTTGAGTCACTTGGGATTTATATCTGCTGATCACTATGAGTAACTTGAAATACGAAAGAACTAAGATTTTTCCCTCAACTACGAGGGGAGGTAAGGAACTGCCATCTAGCTCTGCACTTGATTCTCCTTGTGTTTTAAGTAAGCTTGTGACACCTAAACCTGCTTCTGGTATTAATTCTGATATGTCGCATGTTATTGTTGATGCCACTTCTGCTATGCATGATACTTATGATGAAACTACTTCTATGCTTGATACTACTGTGCCATTAGGTGAATTTCTTGATGAACAACTTGCTAGGGCTAGAAAATGAAATTATTGAAACTGATAATATTGATGAAAGTGATGATGAAGGTTCTCCCCCTAAGTATGAATTGCCTGTTGTTCTAGAGGGTTATGTTATGGATGAAGAAATTGCTAGAGATTTTCTTGCTTGCAATGATAGATCTGATCTTAAGAAATAATTAGCTAAGCTTAAAGAAAAGTCTCTGAATGCTAGAATGAAATATGACCCTGCTTTTGCTACTTCGCCTATCTGTGTTACTGATAAGGATTATGATTTCTCTGTCGATCCTGAGATAATTACTTTGGTTGAATCTGATCCTTTTTATGGCTATGAATCTGAAACTGTTGTGGCACATCTTACTAAGTTAAATGATATAGCCACCCTGTTCACTAATGATGAGAAAAGTCGTTATTATTATATCCTTAAAATATTTCCATTCTCGTTAAAGGGTGATGCTAAAACATGGTTTAATTCTCTTGATCCTGGTTGTGTGCGTAGTCCCCAGGATATGATTTATTACTTCTCTGCTAAATATTTCCCCGCTCATAAGAAACAAGCTGCTTTAAGGGAAATATATAATTTTGCTCAAATCGAAGAAGAGAGTCTCCCACAAGCTTGGGGAGGCTTCTCCAATTACTTAATGCTTTGCCTGATCATCCTCTTAAGAAAAATGAAATACTTGATATCTTTTATAATGGACTAATCGATGCTTCCAAATACCACCTGGATAGTTGTGCTGGTTGTGTTTTCAGGGAAAGAACAGTTGATCGAGATGAATTGCTATTGAATAATATGTTGATTAATGAAAACAATTGGACACTTCCTGAACCAACTCCTAAGCCAACTCCGAAGAAAAGGCGTGTTCTATTTCTCAGTCCTGAAGATATGCAAGAGGTAAAGAAATCTATGAAAGAAAAAGATATTAAGGCTGAAGATGTTAAGAATTTACCTCCTGTTGAAGAAATACATGGCCTTAATATACCACCTATTGAAGAAACACATGATCTTGAAAACCCGACACAGGTAGTAAAGGTAAATTCTCTCTATAGATATGATAAAGTTGAAATCCCGTCTACTAAGTTTGATAGCCAATGCTTGGATGAGTTTGATGACTTTATGGCTAAACAAGAAAACTTCAATCCTTACGTTGGTAGACAATTGAAACAAAATGCTTATATGATTGGACACTTGAGTGATTATATATCTAGACTTAAGGGTGAACTTAAACTCATTAGTAAACATGCTTCTATGGTTACCAGTCAAGTAGAACAAGTGCTTAAAGCTCAAAATGATTTGCTCAATGAATTGAACAATAATAAACATGACTTTGCTGTTAAAGTAGCAACTCGAACGGGTAAAATGACTCAGGAACCTTTGTATCCTGAGGGCCACCCTAAGAGAATTGAGCAAGATTCTCAGAGAAATAATGTTGATGCACCTACTCCTTCTAGGAAGAAGAAGAAAAATGACAGGACTTTGAATGCTTCTAGTGAACCTGTTGTATATACAACTGAGAATCCCAATGATATTTCTATTTTTGATGCTGAAACACAATCTGGTGATGAACATGGACCTAGTGATAATGTTATTGATGATGTTCATGTTGATGCTCAACCTAGCAATAATAATGATATAGAGGTTGAACCTACTGTTGATCTTGATAATTAACCCACAATCAAAGAATCAACGTTATGATAAGAGAGACTTCATTGCTAGGAAGCACGGCAAAGAAAGAGAGCCATGGGTCCAGAAACCCATGCCTTTCCTCCTAAGCCATCCAAGAAACAGGATGATGAGGATTGATACGTCTCCAACGTATCTATAATTTTTGATTGTTCCATGCTATTATATTACTTGTTTTGGATGTTTATGGGCTTTACTTTACACTTTTATATCATTTTTGGGACTAACCTACTAACCGGAAGCCCAACCCGTATTGCTATTTTTTGCCTATTTCAGTATTTCGAAGAAAAGGAATATCAAACGGAGTCCAAACGGAATGAAACCTTCGGGAGCGATCTTTTTGGAACAAACGTGACCCAGAGGACTTGGAGTGGAAGTCAAGAAACAATCAAGGCGGCCACGAGGGTGGAGGGCGCGCCTCCCCCTACTAGGCGCGCCCCCCTATCTCGTGGGCCCCTCGGGTGTCCACCGACCTACTTCTTCCTCCTATATATACCCATGTACCCCGAAAACATCAGAAGCGCCCACGAAAAACTATTTCCACCGCTGTAACCTTCTGCATCCGCGAGATCCCATCTTCGAGCCTTCGCCGGCGCTCCGCCGGAGGGCGAATCGATCACGGAGGGCTTCTACATCAAACCCATAGCCCTTCCGATGAGTTGTGAGTAGTTTACCACAGACCTTCGGGTCCATAGTTATTAGCTAGATGGCTTGTTCTCTCTCTTTGAATCTGAATATAAGGTTCTCCTCGATCTTCTTGGAGATCTATTCGATGTAACTATTTTTGCGGTGTGTTTGTCGAGATCCGATGAATTGTGAGTTTATGATCAAGTTTATCTATGAGAAATATTTGAATCTCCTCTGAATTCTTTTATGTGTGATTAAGTTATCTTTGCAAGTATCTTCGAATTATCAGTTTGGTTTGGCCTACTAGATTGATCTTTCTTGCAATGGGAGAAGTGCTTAGCTTTGGGTTCAATCTTGCGGTGTCCTTTCCCAGTGCCAGCAGGGGCAGCAAGGCACGTATTGTATTGTTGCCATCGAGGATAAAAAGATGGGGTTTATATCATATTGCATGAGTTTATCCATCTACATCATGTCATCTTTCTTAATGCGTTACTCTGTTCTTTATGAACTTAATACTCTAGATGCATGCTGGATAGCGGTCGATGAGTGGAGTAATAGTAGTAGACGCAGGCAGGAGTCGGTCTACTTGTCACAGACGTGATGCCTATATACATGATCATGCCTAGATAATCTCATAATTATTCGCTTTTCTATCAATTGCTCGACAGTAATTTGTTCACCCACCGTAATATTTACGCTATCATGAGACAAGCCACTAGTGAAACCTATGGCCCCCGGGTCTATCTTTTATCATATAAGTTTGCCATCTACTTTTATTTGCATCTTTACTTTTCCAATCTATATTATAAAATACCAAAAATATATTTATCTTATCATATTATCTCTATCAGATCTCACTTTCGCAAGTGGCCGTGAAGGGATTGACAACCCCTTTATTGCGTTGGTTGCGAGTTCTTGTTTGTTTGTGTAGGTGCGTGGGACTTTTGAGGAGCCTCCTACTGGATTGATACCTTGGTTCTCAAAAACTGAGGGAAATACTTACGCTACTATTGTTGCATCACCCTTTCCTCTTCAAGGAAAACCAACGCAAGCTCAAGACGTAGCAAGAAGGATTTCTGGCGCCGTTGCCGGGGAGGCTTCCACCAAGTCAAGTCAAGATTCGACCTCCCGCCAATGTGCGATTTCTGGCGCCGTTGCCGGGGAGGTCTTCGCTCAAGTCAAGACATACCAAGTACCCATCACAAACTCATCTCCCTCGCATTACATTATTTGCCATTTGCCTCTCGTTTTCCTCTCCCCCACTTCACCTTTGCCTTTTCTTCGCCTTCTTCCCGTATGACTTTTTGTTTGTGTTTCCACGTGCCTTCTATTTGCTTGCATCTTTGCTTGCTAAAAATTTATTGATATGGATCCACTTAAAGTGTTCTACTTGGATCATCTTCGATCCATATGCTCTCGTGCTGAAACCCCAACTAGCCTAGTTGATGGGAAATCTTTAGATGAGCATGCTCATTTTGTGCATCACCGTTTGTCTGAAAAAGGGAGACTCTTATGGGATCAAATAAACAGATTGTTGTGTTATGCTTGGAATCTTTGTGAAATTATGATTTTACTTGTTGCTCTAAGAACCCTAAAAAACACCTTCCCTACCTATGTGAGTTTAATGATAATGAAATCTTATCTTCTTATGCAAAGGGTGTTTATAGTTACTATGATATCGAACAAATTGAAGAATTTGTTGCTTTTAAGGGTGCTTATGAAGTTGCTTCTTTGATTCAAAAGTATGATATTACTCTCTAAGAATCTAAAATTTTTAACATACTTAAATATTGCTATGAAAACTATGCTCATAATGTCTATGTCAAAGAATTTATTGAGAGAATGACCGTTGCTTTGGAAGAAAATAATGATATGCATGAATCTATAGATAATGATGATTCCGATGATTTGATTGAAATATCCCTTAATGAACATGATGCTTGGTATTCCTTATGTTATATTTATTGAGAATTTATTTCTTGTGGCCATGATGCCAATATTTATGAAGATGAATCTGCTATAGTTCCTTATGTTAAACATGAGATCGTTGCTATTGCACCCATACTTGGTAGTTCCTTCGATGAAAAGCATGAGTGGAGTGATGTTATTATAAATTCTCTTAATGACAATTGTGTTAATAATATGCAAAACCCTAGGCTTGGGGATGCTAGTTTTTCTATGTCTACTATTTGTTGCAACGATCATGATTGGGGTGATTCTTTTTATGATCTTGAAAATTTATTTAAGCCCCATGATGAATATGAGATTGATAATAGTGTTTGCAATATTATTGAAAGTGGGTTTGGAAGAGTGTCAACTTTAGATCCCACAAATTTGGATTTTGATCAATCTTATGAAATTTTTATAAAAGTGGGTTTGGAGAGGTCATGACTTTAGTTAATGATAATCCCACTATTTTGGAAGAGCGTCAACTTCACATGCATGTGGATTGTGTTGAGAATATGTTATGTGATAGATTTGCATATGATCCTACATGTAATTATTATGAGAGAGGAAAATATGGTCGTAGAAATTTTTATCTTACTAAATTACCTCTCGTCATGTTGAGATTGCTATCGTCTCTTTCTTCTTCCTTGCATATGCTAGTTTTTGCTTGCCTTGCAAATTTGTTTGCTTATAATATGCCTATGCATAGGAAGTATGTTAGACTTACATGTGTTTGTCACATGTCTTATGATGCTCTCTTTGTGTGATTCAATTCTTATCTTTCTTGTGAGCATCATCGAAATCTCAATGCCTAGCTAGGGGAGTTAAACGATAGCGCTTGTTGGGAGGCAACCCAATTTTATTTTTGTTTTTTTGTTTTTGCTTCTGTTTAGTAATAAATTTATCATCTACCTTCTGTTTAGATGTGTTTTCATGTTTTAATTAGTGTTTGTGCCAACTAGAACCTATAGGATAACCTATGGTGATAGTTAATTTGATTCTGCTGAAAAACAGAAACTTTGCGCGCACAAAAATAATTTTAGTAAATCACAGAAACGTGATTTTGCGTTGATTCTTTTTTCTGTAGATCAATAGACAAATTTCCGAGGACTTCCTATTTTGGTAGAAGTTTTGGAGTTCCAGAATTTTGCGTCAGTTACAGATTACTACAGACTGTTCTGTTTTTGACAGATTCTGTTTTTCGTGTGTTGTTTGCTTATTTTGATGCATCTATGGCTAGTAAAATAGTTTATAAACCATAGAGAAGTTGGAATATAGTAGGTTTGACACCAATATAAATAAAGAATGAGTTCATTACAGTACCTTGAAGTGGTGTTTTGTTTTCTTTCGCTAACGGAGCTTATGAGATTTCTATTGAGTTTTGTGTTGTGAAGTTTTCAAGTTTTGGGTAAAGATTTGATGGACTATGGAATAAGGAGTGGCAAGAGCCTAAGCTTGGGGATGCCCATCGCACCCCAAGATATTCAAGAATAGCCAAGAGCCTAAGCTTGTGGATGCCCCGGGAAGGCATCCCCTCTTTCATCTTTGTTTATCGGTAACTTTACTTGGAGCTATATTTTTATTCGCCACATGATATGTGTTTTGCTTGGAGCGTCTTGTATGGTATTAGTCTTTCCTTTTTAGATCACCACAATCATCCTTGCTGTACACACCTTTTGGGAGAAACCCACATGATTAGAATTTATTAGAACACTCTATGTGCTTCACTTATATCTTTTGAGCTAGATAGTTTTTGCTCTCATGCTTCACTTATATTATTTTGAGAGTCTTTTAGAACAGCATGGTATTTGCTATGGTTATAAATTTGGTCCTAGAATGATGAGCATCCAAGTTGAGTATAATAAAAACTATCATAAAAAGTGCATTTAACACTAGGATCAATTTGATGCTTGATAATTGTTTTGAGATATAAAGGTAGTAATGCTAGAGTCATGCTAGTTGGGTAATTATGAAATTGAGAAATACTTGTGTTGAAGTTGGCAAGTCCCGTAGCATGCACGTATGGTAAAAGTTGTGTGACAAATTTGTTGCATGAGGTGCTCTTTTGATTGTCTTCCTTATCAGTGGCAATCGGGGACGAGCGATGGTCTTTTCCTACCAATCTATCCCTCTAGGGGCATGCGTAGTAGTACTTTGCTTCGAGGGCTAAGTAAACTTTTGCAATAAGTATGAGTTCTATGACTAATGTGAGTCCATGGATATACGCACACTTACCCTTCCACTTTGCTAGCCTCTATTATGCCGCGCAACTTTTGCCGGTATCTTGCACCCATTATTTACCTTCCTCAAAACAGCCACCATACCTACCTATTATGGCATTTCCATAGCCATTCTGAGATATATTGCCATGCAACTTTCCACCGTTCCGTTTATTATGACACGCTCCATCATTGTCATATTGCTCTTTGCATGATCAAGTAGTTGACATCGTATTTGTGGCAAGGCCACCTTCATAATTTTTCATACATGTCACTCTTGATTCATTGCATATCCCGGTACACCGCCGGAGGCATTCATATAGAGTCATATTTTGTTCTAAGTGTTGAGTTGTAAATCAATAAAAGTGTGATGATCTTCATTAGAGCATTGTCCCAAGTAAGGAAAGGATGATGAAGACTATGATTCCCCCACAAGTCGGGATGAGACTTCGGACTTTATAAAAATAAAAGAGGCCAAAGAAGCCCACCAAAGAAAAAAAGGAAAGAAAAAAAAAGAAAAGGAAAAAAAGGAGAAAGAAAAAAAAGAAAAAGAAAGAAAAAAGGGGAAAAGAAATATAAAGAAAAGAAAAAATGAGATAAAAAGAGAGAAGGGACAATGCTACTATCACTTTTCCACACTTGTGCTCCGGAAGAGCACCTTGATCTTCATGATAGAGAGTCTCCTATGTTGTCACTTTCATATACTAGTGGCAATTTTTCATTATATAACTTGGCTTGTATATTCCAATGATAGGCTTCCTCAAAATGCCCTAGGTCTTCGTGAGCAAGCGAGTTGGATGCACACCCACTTAGTTTCTCTTGTTGAGCTTTCATACATTTATAGCTCTAGTGCATCCGTTGCATGGCAATCCCTACTCACTCACATTGATATCTATTGATAGGCATCTCCATAGCCCGTTGATACGCCTAGTTGATGTGAGACTATCTTCTCCCTTTTTGTCTTCACAACCACCACCATATACCACCATAGTGCTATGTCCATGGCTTGCACTCATGTATTGCGTAAGAGTTGAAAAAAGCTGAAGCGCGTTAAAAAGTATGAACCAATTGCTCGGCTCGTCATCGGGGTTGTGCATGATGGGAGTATTTTGTGTAATGAAAATGAAGCATGGCCTAACTATATGATTTTGTAGGGCTAAGCTTTCTTTGGCTATGCTATTTTGATAAGACATGCTTATTTGCTAGTATGCTTCGAAGTATTATTGTTTTTATGTTTTATAAGGTTTTATCTTGAATCATTTGGATCTGAACAATCATGCCACAATAAAGAAAATTACATTGAGAAATATGCTAGGTAGCATTCCACATCAAAAAATTTGTTTTTATCATTTACCTACTCGAGGACGGGCAGGAATTAAGCTTGGGGATGCTTGATACGTCTCCAACGTATCTATAATTTTTGATTGTTCCATGCTATTATATTACTTGTTTTGGATGTTTATGGGCTTTACTTTACACTTTTATATCATTTTTGGGACTAACCTACTAACCGGAGGCCCAGCCCGTATTGCTGTTTTTTTGCCTATTTCAGTATTTCGAAGAAAATGAATATCAAACGGAGTCCAAACGGAATGAAACCTTCGGGAGCGATCTTTTTGGAACAAACGTGATCCACAGGACTTGGAGTGGAAGTCAAGAAACAATCAAGGCGGCCACGAGGGTGGAGGGCGCCCCCCCCCCTACTGGGCGCGCCCCCCTATCTCATGGGCCCCTCGGGCGTCCACCCACCTAATTCTTCCTCCTATATATACCCATGTACCCCGAAAACATCAGAAGCGCCCACGAAAAACTATTTCCACCGCCGTAACCTTCTGTATCCGCGAGATCCCATCTTGGAGCCTTCGCCAGCGCTCCACCGGAGGGGGAATCGATCACGGAGGGCTTCTACATCAACACCATAGCCCTTCCGATGAGTTGTGAGTAGTTTACCACAGACCTTCGGGTCCATAGTTATTAGCTAGATGGCTTCTTCTCTCTCTTTGAATCTCAATAGAAAGTTCTCCTCGATCTTCTTGGAGATCTATTCGATGTAACTGTTTTTGCGGTGTGTTTGTCGAGATCCGATGAATTGTGAATTTATGATCAAGTTTATCTATGAGAAATATTTGAATCTCCTCTGAATTCTTTTATGTGTGATTAAGTTATCTTTGCAAGTCTCTTCGAATTATCTGTTTGGTTTGGCCTACTAGATTGATCTTTCTTGCAATGGGAGAAGTGCTTAGCTTTGGGTTCAATCTTGCAGTATCCTTTCCCAGTGACAGCAGGGGCAGCAAGGCACGTATTGTATTGGTGCCATCGAGGATAAAAAGATGGGGTTTATATCATATTGCATGAGTTTATCCCTCTACATCATGTCATCTTTCTTAATGCGTTACTCTGTTCTTTATGAACTTAATACTCTAGATGCATGCTGGATAGCGGTCGATGTGTGGAGTAATAGTAGTAGATGCGGGAAGGAGTCGGTCTACTTATCATGGACGTGATGCCTATATACATGATCATGCCTAGATAATATCATAATTATTCGCTTTTCTACCAATTGCTCGACAGTAATTTGTTCACCCACCGTAATATTTACGCTATCTTGAGACAAGCCACTAGTGAAACCTATGGCCCCCGGGTCTATCTTTTATCATATAAGTTTGCCATCTACTTTTATTTGCATCTTTACTTTTCCAATCTATATTATAAAATACCAAAAATATATTTATCTTATCATATTATCTCTATCAGATCTCACTTTCGCAAGTGGCCGTGAAGGGATTGACAACCCCTTTATTGTGTTGGTTGCGAGTTCTTGTTTGTTTGTGTAGGTGCGTGGGACTTTTGAGGAGCCTCCTACTGGATTGATACCTTGGTTCTCAAAAACTGAGGGAAATACTTACGCTACTATTGCTGCATCACCCTTTCCTCTTCAAGGAAAACCAACGCAAGCTCAAGACGTAGCAAGGATTTTGACCGCTTTGCTGAAATGATTAGACCTATCTTTTTGCGTATGCGTTTGACTGATATGCTTAAAGTGAATCCTTATGCTAAGTACATGAAAGATATTATTACAAATAAAAGAAAGATACCGGAAGCTGAAATTTCCACCATGCTTGCTAATTATACTTTTAAGGGTGGAATACCAAAGAAACTAGGTGATCCAGGAGTACCAACTATACCATGCTCCATTAAAAGAAACTATGTTAAATCTGCTTTATGTGATCTTGGAGCCGGTGTTAGTGTTATGCGTCTCTATTTATATAGTAGACTTGAATTGAATAAGTTGACACCTACTGAAATATCTTTGCAAATGGCCGATAAATCGACAGCTATACCTGTCGGTATTTGTGAGGATGTGCCTGTTGTGGTTGCAAACGTTACTATCTTAACGTACTTTGTTATTCTGGATATTCCCGAGGACGATAGTATGTCGATTATCCTTGGTAGACCCTTTTTGAATACTGCAGGGGCTGTTATTGATTCAAACAAAGGCAATGTCACTTTTCATGTTAATGGTAATGAGCATACGGTACACTTTCCGAGGAAACAACCTCAAGTTCACAGTATCAATTCTATTGGAAAAATCCCATCGATTATTATTGGAGGTTTTGAATTTCCTCTTCCTACTGTCAAGAAGAAATATAATATTCTTATTATTGGGGATGTTCATATCCCCGTTGAGGTAACTTAGTGTTATTCGAAATTTCTCCGTTTCCATGTTATTCGGAATGAGTTTGTTAACAAGACTTGATCAACCTTGTTAGTGGATTCCTTTTGATGAGCATGAGATGGATGAAGTTAGAAAGCACAACTCTGTGTATCCTCCTTTTACTTTCTGTTATTTACATTAAATAAAGCAAAAATAGTATTTTTTTTTGTCTGTTTTCTGATTTATCCATGCAGTAAAAAATACCCCGAAAATAAAAGTTCTCCAAATGCCCTGAAAATGAAATATGATTTTTTCTAGAATATTTGAGAATATCTGGCACTGAGAACACAGCAGGGGGAGCAAGCACCTGGCCACGAGGGTCCAGGGCGCGCCCACCCCCATGGGGTGCGCCCCCTACCTCGTGAGCCCACGGTGGCCCCCCTCCACTTATTCCTGCACCCACACACTTCATCTTCCTCCCAAAAAAACACCATCCAGCTGAAGCACGAGTTCTAGCTCATCTTGCTGCCATTTTCAATCTCCTTGCTCAAAGCTCCATTCACAAAACTGCTTTGGGAGATTGTTCTTTGGTATGTGACTCCTCCAATGGTCCAATTAGTTTTTGTTCTAGTACTTTATTCATTGCAAATTTTTGCTGCTGAGGTGACCCTGTTCTTGAGCTTGCATGTCAAATTTATATGGTCCCAAGTAGTTCTAATGCATGGTATAGTCTCTAGGCACTTGTGGGAGCAGTTGCTATCAATTTTGTTGAGCTTGGTTCACTTTTATTTTGAGTTACTAAAAATTTCAGAAATTTTTCAGAGGAAGAATTATGTCTAGGAAAATGTACCAAGGCGGTTCTTCCAGGAAGCAAGGACCCAGGCTCACAATACAAGAGTCGGACGATGAACCACCGAGGGAAGCTCAAGTACGGCCTTGTGAATGGCCGTCAGAGGAGTTTATGGTCATGTGTGTAATGCCGATCTTGAGGACTTCATGTCAGATAAGTGCTCCCAACACTACTACCTTACTGACTCCTTTGTGAGAAGGTTTAAATTCACATCTACACGCAATACTCACACTGTCTTATTTGATCTTTATGATAAATCATATACCATGGACTTAGAAGATTTTAATACTACTTGTAAACTCCCGCAGTGGGGCAATGTCAATGAACCTCGTAAATTTGAATATAAAGACTTTCTTGCTAGTATCACTATGGGTGAATCCAGAGAAATCACACAAGCTACCATAGGGAGCATTCATTTTCCTGCTATACATTATTTTGCTCTCTTCATAGGTAGATGCATTAATGGTAAAGATGAAGCTTGTCACATGTGTGTTCCAGATCTTAGTGTTCTCAAGAGTGCTGTATTAGGTGATAAACAATATAACTTGGGGGCGATTGTTGCACGTAGGCTACATCTTAATGGTACATGTGGAGATTTGTTTGGTGGGATTTATGCAACTCGTGTAGCTAATTATCTTGGTATACCCATACATGGAAGTGACAGGGAGTTGCCTCCTGCTTATCTAGATTATAATCCCATGGTTAGCCATCAGTTTCTTGAGAGGAATGAACAGTTCCTCCAATATCGACTAATCTTTGACAGACGTCGCACTGTCCATGTTGCTCTCCCTGCTCCTGGTTTCTTTGACTTCCAGGCAAAAAGTAGATATATTATAACCAGGGAGGAGGCGAACGAGTATGAGAGGAGGACGGAGGCAGCTCGCTTCCAAGCTGCAGCTCATGAGGCGATAGCTGCTGCATCTCAGTACGACCCCAACTACAACTTTGATCCATGGGCATAGACCAACTTAGGCCAAAAGCCTAAGCTTGGGGAAGTATGTATTTCTCACCGACATTACATTCATGTTCACACACTCATTCTAGTTGTCGGTGCTCATACTTTTTCATTGTACTATCCATATTAGTTTACTTTCTTTTTCTTGCTTTCTTCTTGTGTGTTTGAATAACCTTAAGAAAAACCAAAAAAATTAGTTATAGCTTTTAGATAGTTTACTTTCCATGCCTGTAGTAGTAGTAATTAAAAGAAAACTCAAAAAGATTTCTCGTTCTTCTTTTGCTGGTTGGGAGTTTCCCCGTGTAAATAGTTTTATTTCTTTTCTTTTCTTTGGGGGTCGAGAGGAGAAGACCATGATGAAAATGTTGAGTGGCTCTCATATGCATTATTGTTGATTTAACCAAGAGCCTATATTACCTTGTCTTCTCCATTGAATTGAATGCTTGCAGATTCCAGCTTAGTCCAATGCACGTGCACTATTATTATTATGCACACCGTTCGATCGTGCAAGTGAAAGGCAATAATGACGATATATGATGAAATGGTTGAGATGAGAGAAACTGGTATGAACTCGACCTCTCTTGTTTTTGTAAATATGATTAATTCATCGTTCCTGATTGAGCCTATTATGAATAAACATGTTTGCAATGACAATTAGAGATTATAATTGCTTATGCCATGCTTAATTAGCTAGGAGTTTATAATGGTTTACCTTGCGTGCCAACATGCTATTAAAATGGTTGTGATGTGGTATGATAGGGTGGTATCCTCCTTTGAATGATTTGGGTGACTAGACTTGGCACATGTTCACGCATGTAGTTGAAACAAAATCAACATAGCCTCCACGATGTTTATGTTCATGGTGGATTATATCCTACTCATGCTTGCACTCAGTGTTGATTAATTTTGATGCATGTTCATGACTGTTGTCGCTCTCTAGTTGATCGCTTCCCTGTCTCTTTCTAGCCTACACTTGTACTGAGCGGGAATACTGCTTGTGCATCCACTTCCATAAACCCCAAAGTTATCCCATATGAGTCCACCATACCTTCCTATATGCGGTATCTACCTGCCGTTCCAACTAAATTTGTATGTGCCAAACTCTAAACCTTCAAATGAAATTCTGTTTTGTATGCTCGAACAGATCATGTATCAACTAGGGTTGTCTGTATCTTCCATGTTAGGCGGGTTATTCTCAAGAGGAGTGGACTACGCTCCTCACTCACGAGAAAATGGCTGGTACCGGGATGCCCAGTCCCATGCTCAAATCAAATCAAAATAATTGCAAACAAAACTCCCCCAGGATTGTTGCTAGTTGGAGGCACCCGTTGTTTCGGGCAAGCCATGGATTGATGCTTGTTGGTGGTGGGGGAGTATAAACTTTACCATTCTGTTTGGGAACCGCCTATAATGTGTGTAGCATGGAAGATATCGAGATCTCTTGGTTGTTATGTTGACAATGAAAGTATGTCACCCAAAATATTATTTATCTCTGTTTCAAAATCGAGCTCTGGCACCTCTACAAATCCCTGCTTCCCTCCGCGAAGGGCCTATCTATTTACTTTTATGTTGAGTCATCACCCTCTTATTAAAAAGCACCCGCTGGAGAGTATCGCTGTCATTTGCATACATTACTATTAATTTATATTGGGTATGACTATGACTGGATCTCTTTTACCATGAATTACAATGTCTAGTCAGTCCTTGATCTTCAGAGGTGCTCTGCATTTATGTTTTGCGGTCTCAGAAAGGGCTAGCGAGATACCATCTTGTTATATCATATTATGATTGTTTTGAGAAAGTGTTGTCATCCGAGATTTATTATTATTACTCGCTAGTTGATTATGCCATTGATATGAGTAAACATGAGACCTAAGTGTTATTGTGAATATGGTTAGTTTATAATCTTTGCTGAAAACTTGAATGCTGGCTTTACATATTTGCAACAACAAGAGCAAACAGAGTTTGTAAAAGTTTTTCTTTATCACTTTCAGTTTGTCAACTGAATTGCTTGAGGACAAGCAAAGGTTTAAGCTCGGGGGAGTTGATACGTCTCTGTCGTATCTACTTTTCCAAACACTTTTGCCCTTGTTTTGGACTCTAACTTGCATGATTTAAATGGAACTAACCCGGACTGACGCTGTTTTCAGCAGAACTGCCATGGTGTTATTTTTGTGCAGAAATAAAAGTTCTCGGAATGACCTGAAAATCCAAGCAACTTTTTGGAATTAATAAAGAATACTGGCGAAAGAATCAGCACCAGGGGGCCCACAACCTGTCCACGAGGGTGGGGGGCGCACCCCCCTACCTCATGGGCCCCCTGGAGCTCCACCGACCTCAACTCCAACTCCATATATTCACGTTCGGGGAGAAAAAAAGGGAGAGAAGGATTCATCGCGTTTTACGATACAGAGCCGCCACCAAGCCCTAAACTCTCTCGGGAGGGCTGATCTGGAGTCCGTTCGGGGCTCCGGAGAGGGGAATCCCTCGCCGTCGTCATCATCAACCATCCTCCATCACCAATTTCATGATGCTCACCGTCGTGCGTGAGTAATTCCATCGTAGGCTTGCTGGACGGTGATGGGTTGGATGAGATTTATCATGTAATCGAGTTAGTTTTGTTAGGGTTTGGTCCCTAGTATCCACTATGTTCTGAGATTGATATTGCTATGACTTTGCTATGCTTAATGCTTGTCACTAGGGCCTGAGTGCCATGATTTCAGATCTGAACCTATTATGTTTTCATGAATATATGTGAGTTCTTGATCCTATCTTGCAAGCCTATAGTCACCTATTATGTGTTATGATCCGTTAACCCCGAAGTGACAATAATCGGGATACTTACCGGTGATGACCGTAGTTTGAGGAGTTCATGTATTCACTAAGTGTTAATGTTTTGGTCCTGTACTTTATTAAAAGGAGACCCCAATATCCCTTAGTTTCCAATAGGACCCCGCTGCCACGGGAGGGTAGGACAAAAGATGTCATGCAAGTTCTTTTCCATAAGCACGTATGACTATATTCGAAATACATGCCTACATTACATTGATGAACTGGAGCTAGTTCTGTGTCACCCTATGTTATAACTATTACATAAGCAATCGCATCCGACATAATTATCCATCACTGATCCAATGCCTACGAGCTTTTCACATATTGATCTTTGCTTAGTTACTTTGCCGTTGCCACTGTTACAATTACTACAAAACTGCTACTGTTACTTTTGCTACCGTTACTGTTACTTCCATACTACTTTGCTACTAAATACTTTGCTGCAGATACTAAGTTCTCCAGGCGTGGTTGAATTGACAACTCAACTGGTAATACTTGAGAATATTCTTTTGCTCCCCTTGTGTCGAATCAATAAATTTGGGTTGAATACTCTACCCTCGAAAACTGTTGCGATCCCCTATACTTGTGGGTTATCAGCCATCTCCTCAGGCCGTCGCCGTTGTTCTTCCTGGTCCACGGCGACTACCTCGACACGGCCCACCCCGACTCGACATCGACCATGGCCTCCGTCGCACAGCTACCTCAACCACGGTTGCACCAACCTACGCTCTCGGCTACCATCGACATCGGCACAAAGGGCTACCGCCTTGCTTGAGCAACCTCGTCGGTTTTCACTCCAGCCAGAAGTCCCGCGATGCATCGACCGTAACAACTGTGGGGGGATGTCTGTCGGCTTACCTTCGGATTCTTCTCCAGTCTCACCGTCTGCGTCGCTACCATTGTCACTATGAGGGATGTTGAGTATCATGGTTATTTAGGAAACTTAGGATAGCCTTACGATTTATTCTACCTTGCCTCGTACTCTAAGAAGATCATGTACTCCTATATCTATGTCCACGAGGCTCAGCAATACATCATCAATTCCACCAATCTCTCTATTCCCTTCTAACACGGAGCAAAAATGTTGCTTTGCACTTGGTAATGACCGATTGCTCAGCCCTTTGGCATTTGCTTGGACAGGTACTATGTGTTGGGCATGATTATGTTATACACAAAGGCAATGCCATGCTTCTGATGTTAGTTTGATGCATCAAACTGATCCATTTTCAACTACTCAACAATAGGTATTTTGTTTACATGATGAGGCAATATGTTGAGCCAGGCACCACGTGCCAAGGCGCGTTTCCTAACTAGTTCAGTAGGATCAAAACCATCAAGTGTGCATATAAATGTAGTAACCACCATTGTCGAAGAGTATGTGCCATGATATGTTCATCAACTAATTAATGCACACTGTAAAAATATCAATCTGAGAGAAATATAGGGTTTGGAAAACAAGTCATTTTTTTTACATCCATCGCAAATGGAGCATGCATGGTGCTGGTGTGCTGCTATTCTAGTACATCTTCAGTTATTATATCCACACAGGTGGTAGAGTTGTAATTAACCTGATGGTGGCCATCTGTGCCTGCAAGGCTGCAGTGTCACCATCTAGACCATCAGCCAATGTATGTTGTAACTGGTCCACGATGTTTCTCAAAGTAATACAAATCACTGCAAGCAATTCAATCCACGATCGAGGCCAACGCTCAGGTGTCCAAGTTTGCATCCTACTCATCGTCGCTAAGATCCTGCACTTGGTTCTGAACCTGTACCATCTCTCGCAGCTCTCGAGCAAGACCATCATCTAGCAGCTCAGTCGGCAGGTTCTCCAGAGTCTGGCGAGCCTGGTCGCTAACACCTGCCCAATATTCAAGGAAAGAACACGTGAACAGGTTGAAAACAGGAAATATTTTTTTCTAGGCGGAGAAGCGTTTAGGGTTCGTTTTATCATGCATGCTATTCTTTCCTTCACCAAGTGATGTGAGATTCCAAGTTTACAAAAAATGCCAACAAGTAACAATATATATATATATATATATATATATATATATATATATATATATATATATATATATATATATATATATATATATATATATATATGGAAAATCCATCCTATCACCTGGGGGTAGTTACCCTACATGTCTCATCGAAAGTATGTTCAGATACTATATATAAGATACTTCAAAGCGAGTGACATGAGAAAATTGCAAGTTGGCCCACGGTTTTTTTTATATTTGTGAAATACGTATATATTTACACGTGAAAAAGAATTTACTCAAAATATGATACATACTAACCAAAAAATAGTATATATACTACCTAATCATTTTTATATACTACATACTACGCGTATATACTCTCCAATTTGATAGATACTACATACAACATACAAAATGCAAGTGGTGGTAACTACCACCGCTTGTAGGAAACATTTATATATATATATATATATATATATATATATATATATATATATATATATATATATATAGTTCAATTTTTCTGAATGGGTTAGTGCCCTAAAAAATGTGTATCAATCGCTAATCTCCGATATTCATGTAAAAACTATAGGCGGACTGGAATTGTTGTTGTATGTTGTTATTGATCTGACCTTCATATGAGGTATATATAGAAGTATATGAGGGGTAAAGACTTGGAGTAAGACAAGACATGTTAGGTTTAAACTAATTCTATATCTATCCCATTATCTCTATCCTAATCATGCTTATACTTCTAACATCCCCCCTCGCGAGAGTAAAACGGACGATTTCGACTGAATTTAAAGTATGTCCTTAACTCTATCCTAATCACGTTTATACTCCTAATAATTCGGTCAATCTCCTATTTTATATTACTGACAACTACTAGCGAAATAGCAAAGCCTCTAAAAAAGTTGAGTACGGCCACAATCTTTGTTTTCAGGAAGAATTTATTTGAACAGAAAAAGTATCTTTCTTCATTTGAATATACTGACTGGCCAAACTTGTATGAGATACTTTTAGAGGATGTTAAGTTATACATTGCAAGTACGTCCGCCGGGCCTGGTGACGAAGCTCAAGATGACGACGTCTTTCCTGTCAGTGAATAACAAGAAACATTATAACTGTTATGTAGGCCGTCTCTGTTTTAGTGTGATCAGCAAAAAAACATATGAACAGGCAACTATTTTTTTCGAAAAGGGGGACTCCCCGGCCTCTGCATCATAACGATGCATACGGCCAACTATGAAGTTAACAAACTATATAATGCCTCGCCAGGGTTTTGGTTACCGCTCGAAATTTCGAGATTTACCATGGTTACCACATATTTCAGTCCCCCTCGGTAAATAGGCATTTCCAGCAAAAAAAAATCGATTTTTTGAATTTTTTGAATTCAAACGCTCAATGTATAGTAAAGAGTGGCAGCACCTCCCAGCATGTGCGTAGACAACGTTCCACTGAGCTACTAGCTCTTTTATGATAAATATAAGTTCAAGTGCTATCTATATCTATTTTGAAAGAATTTGAATTTAAAATTCAATTATAAATTTCATTCGAAATTTGTTCGAAATTTTCTCGAAATCCGTGGTAACCGTGGTAACCACATTTATCGGTCCCCCTCGGTAAAAATGCCCCATTCGGTAACCAAAATCTTGTGCCTCGCACCTCCTTGGATGGATTATGGAAACATTTTCGGAGTTTTTACTATGTAATAAATCTTGTGCGAAAGAATGAATTTTTTTATCTGATGGAAACATCCTTTTTGCAACAGAAACGAGTCCAACATAAGTATGATCAGGATACTATTCCAAATCATTTCCCTCAGCCTAATCTACTTCCTCATCTGGAAAACATGCATAGTCACATTGGCATCTTAAAAAACCATTGTGGTGGTAATTTCCCAACACACAAGCTTGAGAAGGGTGATCTAAAGGCCAACCTACCACCCATGGTGCAAGCTAGTTGACCCAGAGAAACGATTCAGTATTACACTATTAGAACAGTCACAAACCAGAAGTACAATCAGATAAATAAGCATAATGTAAAATAAATCTACAATCAACGAACAGATAGAATAAATTAATAAGTGTACTTATGAAAAAAATCACTAAAAATGGCTAATATTTAAAAATGATAGATAAGTAACATTGTAGAAAAATATGAGGTTAAAAAGAAGAGAAGTCGGTAACTGTATTTAAGGTAAAACAAACATATGGCTAATATATATATATGAAACAGTTACCGAATATTTAGAACATACCCAGATTTCCCACATCAATTTGGGCATGTTTTGATGCATATCGATCTCTTTCTCTATTGCATTTCTCACATTTCTCGTCTTGTTAGAACATACCCAGATTTCCCACATCAATTTGGGCATGTTTTGATGCATATCGATCTCTTTCTCTATTGCATTTCTCACATTTCTCGTCTTGTTGTCATCGTCGTTGTAAAACATGACATTGACATTCTCAAGTGAAGAGAGGTTTTCTAAGCCCAAAATGAAATCGCCAAATTGAAGTAACACATCATGAAAAAATAACTCAACGGTGTGCAGACTTTGCATGGCTCCTTGTGCAAACCTCAACTGCATGGTGTTAGTCTCGACACTGAACCTTGTTAAACACCAAAATGGATAACCACTGCCAACAACGAACCATTTGTGTCTGCCTCGTGTAGAATTCCTCACTTGTATGTGCAGTTCCCTGAGAGACGGTATGCTCCCGAGGACTTGAAAGTCCTCCTCTCCTAGTGTTTTCATTCTGATGCTTAGGGAGAAGAGGGAAGACATGGAGCACATCCACCTTGGCACATCACAACGGATGCTATCAAGCATGTCGACTACCAGCAGTTGTGTTAGGTGAATAAAGGTTGATGGAAGCTCTTCCACTATTCCAGTGAATCTGATGTCCAACACTTGTAGGAATTGTAGATTCCCAATCCCTTTTGGGATCTTAGTGATAGAGGTACCCTTTAAACTCAAATATCTCAAGTGAAACAAACTGCATATATCCATCCAATGATTATTATCCACCTCCCAGCAGCCAGTTAAATCCAACACACGTAGGACTGGAAAACCCGACAATGCCGGCAACAAACTGAAAGCTGGATTAGACACAGTAAGTGACCTCACATGGGTCAATCCCATGGGTGGCAGCTGATTAGCAACATCTTCAATGCATGTCTGGACAGACAGTCGGCGGATCTTACTTGGTAGACTCACTGGCTGCGGACCACCAATTGTTGTTAGGAAATTCTCTTCATTTGACAAGGAAGTGATCATGTCACGCACCATATCGTGTATGCGACAAGAACGCACTTTATTCACATTGTCAATTTTTACTGGTTGGACCAAGCTTTTATTAATGAGCTGGTTGAAATAATCCTCTCCTACTTCATATAAGCTCATCCCCCGTTCTTCTTTTAGAAAACCTTCACCCACCCATTTCCATATCAATGGCTCAGTTTCAATCTCATAATCCTCTGTATACAGACTGAGATGCAGTAAACAAGTTTTTAGGTGTGGAGGTAGGTCAGAGTAACTGACGGATAATATCCTTCTCATGTTCTTAACATCATCATGACTATTATCTAGTCCAGAACCCATAGATTTGTACACCTTGGACCAATACTCATGTGTATGTGCTCTTCCCTTTTTACTGGACAGCAGGCTACCAATTGTAATGATAGCTAAAGGCACTCCACCACATCTTTCTAAAACATTCTCAGATACTTCAACCAAATGATTAGGTGGTGATTTGTTGTCGGTCTCATATATTCTTCGGTGGAACAACTTCCTCGAGTCAACAACAGAAAGTGGCTGTAGCCGATAAACGCCACCAGCTTGATGCGCAACATCAAGAATACGGGTTGTTATTATTACTCTGCTTCCATGCCCATTCTCTCTAAAAGCACATTTGATGCCTTCCCAGACATATTTATCCCATATGTCATCAATAACAATCAAGTACCTTCAATTATTACCAAAACATATATATTACAAGTTTACATAAGTTCACATATTTTGAGAAGAGATGAGCTACCTAATAAAGTTTACCATCTTAAATGCAAAGTGGAGAACATTTTGAGCGTCACACGGCTCACACCAATACAATTTTCTTTTGTTATCCATATACGAAATGATACGGTAGGAACACAGACACATACACATACCTCTTGTTTCCAAGGAATGTTCTTATCTCGCTAATGAGTTGCGCTTCACCCCATGTTGCCTCAATATTCTCGTACTTCAGGTTGGTAAGTTGATGGAGCAAGCTCTTGAAAATCTTCTCCATGCTAGGATTAAGAGACACGGAAACAAAAGCCGTACAATCGAATTGCGGTTTTTGTTTTTGAATATCAAATTGCGCTTTAAGCTTCTCATACACTGCATTGGCAAGTGTTGTCTTGCCTAATCCACCTAAGCCAACAATGGATACCACCTTCAGCTGTTTCTTGGAAGCCTCATCTCCCTCCGTCAACATTTTGACTACCTCAAGGCTCTTCTCGTCAGTGCCGACAAGCTCACTGGCCTTTGTATACAAGGCTGACAAACGAAGGGTATCAACACTTGGATCAGTTGACTTGGCAGCGGCCACATTGTCAACCTTGTACCTATCACGCCGCTTGCTGACCTCCTTGATGCGGCTCTTGATGTCTTTGATATCAATGGCGATCTTATGACGAATCTTGCCTTTGGTCAGCAAGCTGATGCTCTTATCAATGAAGTTCCTGAAGCTATGGGACTTGTCTTGTCCATGGGTTTCGATGCGCACCATGAATCTGTCGATGCTGTCTTCAAGGTCATATGACAGGTCCCTCACAGCCTTGGCCCAAAGCTTGATTTGGATGTCCGGTGGCTGGTCGATTGGTGCCTCGGAAACTTTCAGGAGAGCTGTCTCCATGCTTTCCATCTCAGCTTTGAGGAACATGACCTCGCCCCTGATACCCTTGTGAAGGTTGTACTCCTCCGTGATTAAGTCGGCTAGCTTAGGAAGGAGGGTGCTCATTGCTCCGGTCACAACCTCGGCCATACTCGGTGCCGCACGGTAGCAGCCTCTCAGCCGGTAGCTGGTGTTGGACCTGCAACATCGCAGAAAGTTTATTTAGTGAGGATGGTTGCTAATAAGTGAAAACCTCTGTAAGAAATTCAGAAGAAACGTCCTCGGGACTGAAAAAAAGGGAGAGGTGTAGCAGTTTGGGGAACCTGCAGCTCAGACTTAGTCTGAATTTGATTTTTAGTTGGTGAAATGAATCTGAATTTAGACCGATCAACAAAAGGGAGAGGTCTAGCAGTTTCTCTGTGTAGCATGACGGAACTTGACAGCATTCTAGACATGATTAGAGAGGAGCGGGAGTTTCTCAAGTTAACAAGCTAGCACGTAGTTTCTATAAGAGAAAATTCTGGGGAACAGCAGCAGGAGCCCTGAAGCCTTAGTTTCGGAGCAGAGAGCAGACATATACATCAAACTGATTTATTTACTTATTTTGGTAAATGAATCATTTGAGAGCAGATATATCGAAGAATATCTCCATAACATGACCGATTAACAATAGGAGCATTCATCTCTAGCATGATGGAACTTAACAGCATCCTAAACACGATTAATTAACCGACAGCAGTAGATCCGGAGATAATTATGCTCGGGGAAGAAGAAGTTGATTACCTTCAGAAGGCCTGTTGCGTGCGAGTTCTTCTAGATGTGGCGAGGACTGAAGACTCGTAAGGGCGGCGACGTCCGTAAAAACTTCAGACCGAACAGCGCTCCTATGCCGCCGTTTTATCGATCTGTGCGGTGGTACAGACCTCGATGGATGAGAAGGAGAAGACGGACGGCGTTGCGGTGGCGGGGGCTTGATGCCTCCGCTGGGATATCGTGTTGACAAGAGGGAGGTGGAGAGTGAAGCGAGTGAGCAGTTTGCACTGATTGGGAGGAATTTTCGGTGGGGAAGAGAAGAGAGACATGTGTTAGAAGGGAGAGAGAGGATTGGTGGAATAGTTCATTGTATTGCTTGAGCATCGTGGACATATATATAGGAATACAATCATCTACTTGGAGTACAAGACAAGCCAGAACAAATCCTAGTCTATCTCGTCTTTCCTAATAAACATTATACTCAACATCCTCCCGCAGTCACAACGGTAGCGACGCAGACGGTGAGAATGGAGAAGAATCCGAAGGCAAGCCGACGGACCCCCCCCCCCCCCCCCCCCCCACAGTCGTAACGGTCGACGCATCGCGGAAGTCGTGGCTGGAGTTGAAACCGACAAGGTTGCTCAAGCAAGGTGGTAGCCCTTTGTGCCGTTTGTCGAGGTAGCCGAGAGCGGAGGGTGGTGTAGCCATGGTCGAGGTAGTGGTGCGAAGAATGCCGTGGTCGATATCGAGTCGGGGAGCCGGTGTCGAGGATGTCGCCGTGGAGCCATGGGCGCAAGGGGGCGCCGAGTTAGCATAGGCGCAGTGGTGTCGAAGTAGTGGTGCGCCGGTAAGAAGATGTGGTTGACGACACGTCGCGGCAGGTTTGCCAAGCCCAGGGACACATCGTAGACGAAGGCACGCACCGGTGTTGCCAGCGCCGGGCATGCCTAGACGGACGAAGACGAAGTTGACGAAGCGCCGCACGAGGCTTGCCAGGCCTAGGGACACGTCGTGGACGAAGGCACGCTGCGGTGTTTCCAGCACCGGGCACGTGGAGACTGGGACCTGCACGAGTTGTACGCCATGTCGAAGAAGTCGGAGAGGCCAGCAGAGAAGAACTCGACGACGATTGCGGCGTCCATCGGCGCGGGGCTGATGTCACCAACGGTGGTCGGAGTAGACGAAGTGGTCGGGGTAGATGACGGCGACGCTGGCGACGGGCTGGTGCTGGACGAAGACGAAGGGGGTGGACGGGCGGCGGCGGCTACGAAGGTAGCGGCGGCGGCGGCCAAAGAAGAGCGGCGGCGGCGGTGCTCGAAGTAGGCGAAGAACCTTGACAGCGTGACGAAGACCGACGCGGACGGTGGCGTTCCCGCGCCAAAGAAGACGGCGCGGCGCATACCACGGGAGGTCGACGTGCGGTGACGGCGGAGTGGACCGCGGGTCGCGGCTCTACGGCCCGAAGGGGCGACGCAGCGGCGGCAGGCGGGTCGGGACGACGGCGGGAAGACCTCTGGGCGGCGGCGGGGCCCGCGGGCTGCGACGCTGCAGCCCGAAGGGGCGACGCAACGGCGGTTCGCGAGTCGGTGCAACCGCGTGGACGGCCTCAGGGCGGCGGCGGGGACCGCGTATCGCGGCACTACGGACCGAAGGGGCGACGTAGCGGCGACGCACGAGTGGATGCAGCCGCGAGGAGAACCACGGGGCGGCGGCGCGGCGGCCCGACGGGACGACGCTGCGGCAGCCTGATGCTCGATCGGCGGACAGGCGCGCGGTCCTCGGGACGACATTCACGGGACCTGCGGAGGCGCGCGTAATCGACAGGCCAGGTCGGTCGCGCGGCGTAGATGAGGCGGATCGCGGCGGCGAGCGGGTGATCAAGCCGATCGCGCGCGAGGTTGGGGACGCCGCTCGCTGGAGGCAGGGTGGCGGCGGAGTCCGTGATGAGGCCGGCGACGACGGACGGCGTGAGACGTCGTGCGGACGAGCTTGTCAGCACCGGCACCCGGGCTGCCAAAGCGCCGGCGCCCGGGCAGCGAGGCCCGAGCGACCAACGGAGCAGCGGCGTCCGAGTTGAGGCAGCCGACGAGCCTGACGTAGCCGTCCCGACGCAGCCGAGAACGAGGCCGGCGAGGTAGACCGTCGGGCCGCCGTGCAGACGAGGCGGAGGCGGGTGATGTGGATTGATGGGCAGGCCAGCACGCGAGCGATGGCTATGATTGGCCGTCACATGGCGCGAGGCCGCCGGGTCGGGGCGATGCAGGTGTCCCGGTCGAAGCAGGGCGGTGACGGCCGGTGCAGGGCGACGGGCGGACCGACGTGCGGCCGGCGGCTGGCCCTGACGGGCCGCCTCGGCGCGCGTGGCCGCCGGGTCAGAGGAAAGGCCGGCTGGTCGCGCCGGGGTCGGAGTAGAGGCGCACGGGAGTCGATGGCGGCGGCGGGCGACGCAAACCGATCAAGATTAGATCGGAAAACAAAAAGAAAAACGCCGATTAAAACGACCAGCGAGAGAGCGAAAAAACCCGGAGCAAAGGCTCGGGAAAAGACTCTTTAGGGCAGCCGGCAAACACGGCCGGCGGACGAACCCTAGGTACAGGCGGCGCAGCCCCCAGCGGCGGTCATGGAGGCCGACCGTCCCGGGGGCGGCGCGCGGGTGCGGAAGCGGCGGCGGCTAGGGTTTAGATCGTGATTAGGCTGATACCATGTTAGAAGGAAGAGAGAAGATTGATAAAATAGTTCATTATATTGCTTGAGCCTCGTGGGCATATATATAAGAGTACAATCATCTATTTGAAGTATAAGACAAGCCAGAACAAATCCTAATCTATCTCGTCTTTCTTAATAAACATTATACTCAACAACATGAATAGAGATGCAGCGAGGGACGGTTCAGACCAAAGATGCGTTTCCTATTGCGGCAGTAGATGGTGCGTGTCCTTTTCTTTCCTTTTTAAGGCATCCAGCTCACTCTTTAATTAATAGCCTCACAGCTAGCGATGCTTCACGTATCTATTCCTCAAGATAAGAGTGGTGGACCATGAAAAAAAAGCTCCAGCCAACACTAATCATGAAAAAAGATAAGATGATCCGATCAGCCATAGACTAGTATCCTACCATGAGATTCCTGCAACCGGAAATTTCAACGAGGACACCCTACTTGCAGTGAAGTTTCGACAAAGTTTTCAAGGGCCAACTGGACGATGGTTTGCTTGTCGCGATAAAAGTGCTCAACATTTAATTTGAGCATGCCGTGAGGAGCTTTGATCCTGAATCTCAAGTGTTGTGTATGGCTCGGCATCGCAACTTGATATGGATATTGAATACCTGTTCCAACTTGAATTTCATAGCACTGCTGACTCAATACATGCCTAAAGGTATCTTGGAGGCACACATTCACTCTAAAGCATATATATGTAGGAAGATGGCTATGGTCCTATGTTTCAACAACTGAGATGTGTACTCTTGCTCTTTGCGAAGCAAGCTAATTTTAGACATTGCACCTCAGGTCTCTAGATTTGCACCAAGTAAGTTCTGCCATTACATAAAAGAGATAATAATTAGGAGGAGGTAAAGAACTAGATGTTGCGCAGATCTTTTCAGCTTCATAGTCTATTGGTTATAGCTAAAAATTGTTCTTGTGTTTAGGTTTAGCAGCATGGAACCTCTAGAGATCCATCTTCAAATGACAGAATCAGTTCAGTCCATGGGATGGCCTTATCTCTCTGTTATTATAGTTAATCTGGTAGGAGCTAATGCCAATAACGGTGGAAACCACTAGTAGAAAAAGAGGCTTCCATACGCCCCCATTAGTCCCTAAAATAATCGAACCGCGACCAAAGGGGTCTTTAGTCGCGGTTCGGGAGGAGACCCGCGACCAACTATCTGGGCCCAGCGCGCTCGGTCGACAGCTGGCGGACGGGAGGGGCTTTAGTCCCGGTTGGCCTGGCCAACCGGGACTAAAGGTCCTCAGACTGGCCCGAAGGCCTTTAGTTGCGGTTGGCCAGGCCAACCGGGACTAAAGGCCCATCCCTGTATATAGGACTCAGCTCACTTCACTTAGCCACAATTCAGAAGGGGGGTGGTGGGTTTGCTTTTGGTTCCTCCTATGCACACAAGGTGTTCGATGAAATGCCCGAGAGCATGAAACAAACATGATATGAAGTGTCCGAGCCACACTTGAGTTTTCTCATTTATTTTTCCTCCGCGATCGCGGTTAGCAACTTGAACCTTTCATGTGTCATTGATAAAATATGCATGTGTGTAGTTCATTGTTTAATTTGTATTATTTCTAGCTAGTTAGTTTAACAAATGCATGATGGTTAATTATATACTTTATATAATAATAATGCAGATGAATCGGCAATGGATGTACGGTCCCCGACTCTCCGGCGAGTTCACTACGGGTTTGAAAGATTTCCTCGTAGTGGCAAATGCGAACAAGCAGCGAGGTTTTATTATCTGTCCATGTGCTGTCTGTAAGAATCAGAAGGGTTACTCCTCCTCAAGAGACGTTCACATGCACCTGCTTCGGCACGGTTTCATGCGAAGCTATAATTGTTGGACCAAGCATGGAGAAAGAGGGGTTAGAATGGAAGAAGATGAAGAAGGGGATGATATCGATGACAACTATCATGATCATTTCGGTGATACTTTCATGGAGGATGATGCTGAAGGTGGGGAAGGGTTAGGTGAAGGTGAAGAAGAGGCACATGATGAGCCCGCTGATGATCTTGGTCGGACCATTGCTGATGCACGGAGACGCTGCGAAACTGACAAGGAGAGGGAGAATTTGGATCGCATGTTAGAGGATCACAAAAAGTCGTTGTACCCAGGATGCGATAATAGTCTGAAAAAGTTGGGCTGCACACTGGATTTGCTAAAATGGAAGGCACAGGAAGGTGTAGCTGACTCATCATTTGAAAATTTGCTGAAAATGTTGAAGAATATGTTTCCGAAGAATAACGAGTTGCCCGCCAGTACGTACGAAGCAAAGAAGGTTGTCTGCCCTCTAGGTTTAGAGGTTCTGAAGATACATGCATGCATTAACGACTGCATCCTCTACCGCGGTGAATACGAGAATTTGAATGAATGCCCTGTATGCACTGCATTGCGTTATAAGATCAGAGGCGATGACCCTGGTGACGATGTTGAGGGCGAGAAACCCAGGAAGAGGGTTCCCGCCAAGGTGATGTGGTATGCTCCTATAATACCACGGTTGAAACGTCTGTTCAGGAACAAAAAGCATGCCAAGTCGTTGCGATGGCACAGTGAGGACCGTAAGAAAGACGGGGAGTTGAGACACCCCGCTGATGGAACGCAATGGAGAAAGATCGACAGAGTGTTCAAAGATTTTGCAGCTGACGCAAGGAACATAAGATTTGGTCTAAGTACTGATGGCATGAATCCTTTTGGCGAGCAGAGCTCCAGCCATAGCACCTGGCCCGTGACTCTATGCATCTACAACCTTCCTCCTTGGTTGTGCATGAAGCGGAAGTTCATTATGATGCCAGTGCTCATCCAAGGTCCAAAGCAACCCGGGAACGATATCGATGTGTACCTAAGGCCATTAGTTGATGAACTTTTACAGTTGTGGGGCAGACCTGGTGTACGTGTCTGGGATGAGCACAAAGAAGAGGAATTTGACCTACGAGCGTTGCTTTTCGTAACCATCAACGATTGGCCTGCTCTCAGTAACCTTTCGGGATAGACAAATAAGGGAAACAATGCATGCACGCACTGCTTACATGAGACTGAAAGTGTACGTTTGGGTAATTGTAAGAAGAACGTGTACCTGGGTCATCGTCGATTTCTTCCCCGAAATCATAACGTAAGAAAGAAAGGCAAGCATTTCAACGGCAAGGCAGATCACCGGCCGAAGCCTGCGGAACGTACTGGCGCTGAGATATTTGATATGGTCAAGGATTTGAAAGTCATCTTTGGAAAGGGTCCTGGCGGACAATCAGTTCCGCGGGGAGTTGACGGGCACGCACCCATGTGGAAGAAGAAATCTATATTTTGGGAGCTAGAATATTGGAAAGTCCTAGATGTCCGCTCTGCAATCGACGTGATGCATGTTACGAAGAATATTTGCGTGAACCTGCTAAGATTCTTGGGCGTGTATGGGAAGACAAATGATACAAAGGAAGCACGGCAGGACCAGCAACTTTTGAAAGACCCAGATGACCGGCATCCGGAATGGTTTCAAGGTCGTGCCAGCTACGCTCTTACCAAAGAAGAGAAGGTCATTTTTTTTGAATGCCTGAGCAGTATGAAGGTCCCGTCTGGCTTCTCGTCGAATATAAAGGGAATAATAAACATGGCGGACAAAAAGTTCCTAAACCTGAAGTCTCACGACTGCCACGTGATTATGACGCAATTGCTTCCGATTGCTTTGAGGGGGCTCCTACCGGAAAATGTTCGAGTAGCCATTGTGAAGCTATGTGCATTCCTCAATGCAATCTCTCAGAAGGTAATCAATCCAGAAGATCTACCACGGTTACAGAACGATGTGGTCCAATGCCTTGTCAGTTTCGAGTTGGTGTTCCCACCATCCTTCTTCGATATTATGATGCACCTCCTGCTCCACCTAGTCGAAGAGATTTCCATTCTCGGTCCTGTATTTCTACACAATATGTTCCCCTTTGAGAGGTTCATGGGAGTATTAAAGAAATATGTTCGTAACCGTGCTAGGCCAGAAGGAAGCATCGTCAAGGGCTATGGAAATGAGGAGGTAATTGAGTTCTGTATTGACTATGTTCCTGACCTTAAGCCGATTGGTATTCCTCAATCGCGGCACGAGGGGAGACTAAGTGGAAAAGGCACGATCGGAAGGAAATCAACGATATGTATGGACGGTCATTCTATGACTGAAGCACACCACACAGTTCTGCAAAATTCCAGCTTGGTGGCTCCGTACTTCGAGCAACACAAGAATATTTTACGCTTGGACAACCCGGGGAAGCCTGAATCCTGGATTAGAAAGGCCCACATGGAGACTTTTGGCAGTTGGTTGCGAAAACATTTAATGAATGACAATGATGTTGGAGATCAGCTGTACATGTTGGCCAAGACACCATCTTCGACTATAACGACTTTCCAAGGGTACGAGATAAATGGGAATACATTTTACACCATCGCCCAAGATAAAAAGAGCACCAACCAAAACAGTGGTGTCCGCTTTGATGCAGCAACCGAGAATGGGCAAAAGGTCACATATTATGGTTACATAGAGGAGATATGGGAACTTGACTATGGACCCTCCTTTAAGGTCCCTTTGTTCCGGTGCAAATGGTTCAAGCTAACAGGAGGTGGGGTAAAGGTGGACGAGCAATACGGAATGACAATGGTGGATTTCAACAATCTTGGTTACCTTGACGAACCATTCGTCCTTGCCAAAGATGTCGCTCCGGTTTTTTATTTGAAGGACATGAGTAGCAAACCGAGGAAACGGAAAGATAAGAAAACGATCAGTACATCATGCGATGATCCAAAGCGCCACATTGTTCTTTCAGGGAAAAGAAACATCGTGGGAGTGGAGGACAAGACAGACATGTCAGAAGATTATAATATGTTCGGTGAAATTCCGCCCTTCAAAGTGAACACTGACCCAAGCATTAAGTTAAATGATGAGGATGCTCCATGGATACGGCACAATCGTAAGCAAGCAGGGACACAAGGGAAGAATTGATGTGTAATAATTTATTGTACCAAACTTTGTTGAATGGATCATGTGAATTAAAACGTACGATGGCGAATCCGGATGATTTGTATTTGGTCGATGAACTGAATGATGTATCAAACCTTTTGTCAAACCTTCAAGGATCGAGGATGTAGAACAAAACAATCAGTCTGAATTTTTAAAATGAATTAGTTTTATTTTTCTGGATTTTTTATATATTATTTGTATTTTTAAGATTTTAAAATGAATTAGTTTTATTTTTTTTAATTTTTGATATATTATTTCTATTTTTAAGATTTTAAAATGAATTAGTTTTATTTTTCTGAATTTTTTGATATATTATTTGTATTTTTAAGATTTTCAAATGAATTAGTTTTATTTTTTTTGAATTTTTGATATATTATTTCTATTTTTAAGATTTTAAAATGAATTAGTTTTATTTTTCTGAATTTTTTGATATATTATTTGTATTTTTAAGATTTTCAAATGAATTAGTTTTATTTTTTTTGAATGTTTTGATATATTATTTCTATTTTTAAGATTTTAAAATGAACTAAAGGCTCTTTTCGCGCGAGAACGAAAGCGGCGCGAAAGAACCTTTAGTCCCGGTTGGGGACACCAACCGCGACTAAAGGTACCCCTTTAGTCCGGGACTAATGCTCTGTCTATATATACACCACTTAGTAAATTTTCCCCCACCTCCCATTCTCCTCTCGACGTCGACGCCCTGCCCCGACGCCGACGCCGATCGACGCCGACGCCCTGCCCCGACGCCGATCGACGCCGACGCCCCCAGTGAGCTCTGCCCCCACTTCCCCTGCCCTACGCCGCCGCCCCTGCCCTGCCCTGCGCGCCGCCGCCACCGCTGCCCCTGCCCCTGCACGCCGTCCTCCGCCGCCCGCCGCCGCCTGCCTGCCGTCCTCCGCCTCCCGCCGCCGCCTGCCTGCCGTCCTCCGCCTCCCGCCGTCGCCTGCCGTCCTCCGCCGCCTGCCGTCCTCCTCAAACAAAAACTTGAGCAGAGAGGAAAAAGAAAAGGAAAAAGAAAAGGAAAGAGAGAGCAGAGAGGAAAAAGAAAAGGAAAAAGAAAAGGAAAGAGAGAGCAGAGAGGAAAAAGAAAAGGAAAGAGAGAGCAGAGAGGAAAAAGAAAAGGAAATTTATTTGGGAATAATTGTATAAATCATTAAATTTGAGCGGCGGCGGAGGAAAAAGAAAAGGAAAAACAAAATACTTGGCAGTGCTCAAACAAAAACTTCTATGCAAATTAGTGCTCAATAAAAAACTGAAAAGGAAAAAGAAAAGGAAAGAGAGAGCAGAGAGGAAAAAGAAAAGGAAATTTATTTGGGAATAATTGTATAAATTTGACCCAAAAAAATCAATTTTATTTTTTAATAGCTCTTAATCATTCAACCGTCGCTGCTCCTCCTCTATGTCCCCTTAATCTTATTTTTTAATTCCTTTATACTTAATTAATTTTTACTACATGCAGGAGTGACATATGGCGGACGATAGAGCCGAGCCGCTTAGGGATCCGGAGGCTGAACGTTATTTAATGGGCATCATAAACAACGAGATTCCTTATGTGCCGAGCTCAGAATATGAGCAAGAAGAGGATGTAGTCTCTTCTTTTCTGAACCTTGACGGTGGAACAGACATTGTCGATGATCAAGAAGGTGAAGGAACGGACATTGTCGACGGAGGTCAACCGTCAACAAACGACGATCTCGAATTGCAAGTAGCAAGCACCTCCGGCGAGGTATATATATACATTGAGCCTCTCGTGATACAAACTTACTGAAATGTGAATACATATGTATTAACGCGCGCGACTCTCTTTCTTTTTTTAGCCCTCGGCCGGATCAAGTACGACAAAGCGTGGCAAATCCAAGGCCATGAAAACAGGAGAAACATATGCCATTGATTTTGTCAGTGAAACCGGCAAGCCCCTACAGCACACCTCAAAGTTTATCAACCAATGCGGAGTCGTTGTTAGAGACAACGTCCTGATCACCGTCCAGGAATGGAAGGAGCCAAAGAAGGCACGTCTTGGTTTCAGTTTTGTCGACAAGAGAACGAAAAAGGATTGCTGGAGAAAGCTTATGGAACATTTCATTCTACCTTCGGAATACAACAAAGTCAATGAATTCGGTAACGAGGTTCCGGGTGGACGTGAGAGGAGGAGGCTAGTTAAAGAGTTCGCTCTTCAGAAGATGGGCGAAGCATTCCGGAACTTCAAGAAAAATTTAACCCGTGACTATGTCAACAAGGGCAAGACTCCGGATTTCAATGGACAACATGAGAAACTGAAAGATAATTGGCCAGAATTTGTGAGGCAAAAGAAATCGGACCATTTCAAGGAAATATCGAAAAAAATAAGGATAATGCGAGTAAGAAAAAGTTCCATCATATTATGGGGCCAGGAGGATACCGCCTTTCGGAGCCTAAGTGGCAGAAGATGGAGGAGGACCTGAGGGTGCGAGGAATCCCTCTAGGTACAGAGGGATGGGACCCAAGGGCCAAAAGCTGGTGGTACGGGCATGGGGGATCGCTAGACCCGGAGACAGGGGTGTGTGTTCACCGGAAGAAAAAGTTTGCTCCCACCCAAGCCCTTATTGACGCAATGACCCAAGCTCAAGAGGGCTTGATCAAGTTCAACAGAGAGAAAGACGCACTGACAACAGCCCTCGGGAATGATGAACACGGAGGACGTGTACGAGGCAAAGGAAGAATTCCGTGAAAAGTAGGGTTTTCCCAGGACAATGACCCGTACTGTTACAGAAGCCGTAAGAGAAAGACGGACCGGGATGCAGATCTTTTGGCGAAGTTTGCATCGGAACTCCATGAGTTGAAGCAGACCGTGCATGAACTAGTAAAAGAAAAATCGGCTGCAGGGCCGCATGAAGATCATGAAGCGGATCGCGGAAGCCAGCAGCGGAGAAGCAGCGTGGCTTCCACGGATACCCCGCCTGGTGCTAATGCACCGATGATCGAGATTCGTGCACCGGAGCCTCACTACCCCGTGGATGATGTAAAGGAGATGAAAGAATGTGATCTGCATTATCCCGTGGGGAACGTTTCCACGAAGGTAGCTACCGGCAGTGCTTTACCCTGTACACCTGGAGGACTCCACCACAACAACCCCATTGCATATGGCTATGCTCGTGTCACGGTGGAAGACATAGTCCAAGAGTTTGAGGACCTGGAGATTGACAAAGCTACACCCGAAGGGGAGAGAAGACTTGGAGATGTCAAGCGCCAGATCATTCTATGGAAAAAGAAGTACATAGTGTTTCCAGGCGAGGCGCCAAGGCTAACAAGTCCACCCCCTCCAATGGTGGTGGTGGTGGTGGTGGCGGCGGTGGTGGTGGTCGTGGTGGTTCACCTACACCTCCTTCACGCCATTCGACGCCGTCCCCCGATCCACAACCTCCGGCGGGTAAGCAGCCGCCGCCCCCCAATCCTCCTCCGGCGGGTACGACGCCCCCCAATCCTCCTCCGGCGGGTACGACGCCCCCCAATCCACCTCCGGCGAAGAAGCAGAAGCAGGCGGACAGCAAGGAAACCCGCTCCTGGACTATTAACCCGGACCCTTATGTACCTAAGACCACAAGGGTACCGGAGCCATCACTGAAGCCTCTCCTCCCAAGGCCTTGGGAACTTAGTGAAGCTGAAACCAAATTGGCCGCGTCTGCTCATTATGAGACATGGAAGGCGGATACGAAGGCGATAAAAGAGCCTGAGCCCAAGCAAGTATTCACTGAGAAGCAAAAGAAGTGGGCTAAGGATTTTTTGACGACACCGTCCCAAGCCGAGCTGAATATGCCTGACGACTATGGACATGAACTTCGTAGGCAAGCAAAAATATTGAAGGAAGAGAAAGAAGAAAGTAAAAAAAGCGGGAAACAAGTTGACCAGCTCGGGATGCAGAATAAACAATCGATCCCCCCGCTCATAGTGAAAGCCGGTCCGGAAGAGGACACCGAGATCATAGCAGCTGCGGCAGCACTTGGATTGACTGTAGCGAGTGCCATGAAACAAGCGTCCGAGATGGGTTTGACTCTTCGTGCCTTGTTAGGCCTTGAGGATGCGCCAGTATGTGAGATAGCATTACAATATGTGCGGAATGGGCCTCTCGTCGAGCCTGCGCGGGAAAAGAGTCTACCACCACAAATGCGAAATCTGCTACGTTGGTACAAGCATTTCATAACATGGGCCGACAAAGAATATGTTTATGCGGATGTTACAGAGGAGCATCACACCAAACGGTACTCTGTACAAGTTCATATGAGTGAATTGTTCCAGCTGTTCAATCTGCGAGAGCTCAACAAATCTATCCTGAGTTGCTACGTTCTGTAAGTGATTTATTTCTACCTCATCTCGTTCTTCATTGCCTGCACTATATATATATATATATATATATATATATATATATATATATATATATATATATATATATATATATATATATATATATATATATATATATATATATATATATATTGTCCTAACTATATTGTTGCGTACGCTATTATGCAGATTGAAGATTTGGGAATGCAAAATAAGAAACATCCATGATGTTGGGTTCATTGACCCACATATCGTTAATGGACATGTGTTACAAAATCACCCCGAAGACGTGGAGAAAGACTTGTACAAGTTTCTTAAAAAGCATCAACTCAAAAGTCATATTCTATTTCCTTACCATTTTGGGTGAGTGTTTCTCTCTTGTGCCCATTCTCTTTTGTTTACTCCATGCATGGTATGTCTAATCGATGAGTTATGCATGGCTGTGCATGTAACGTGTCCGCAGGTTCCACTGGATTCTGCGAAATATTGAACTTCACACCTCCAGAGTTCTAATCATGGACTCTATGGATTCGGATTCAAAGCGTCGGGCCGACATGAGAAAAATGCTGCAAAAGTAATTATTTTCAATCATTTGAGCTCTATATCGATCGGTCTCTTTCGTTCATTTCCTAATATCAAGTAACTAATAACTCCCTTGTTCATTTAATTTTCTTTGCCCTGTAGGGTTTGGAGACGGTTCTCAGAAGAAATTGTCGGTGAATTCAAACATGAGCTAGATTTTAGAAGGTTAGTTAATGTGGATAAGCAGCCACCGGGGACCAATCTATGTGGATACTATGTTTGTGAGAACATCCGGAGACACACCTCTGAGCGGAAGGCATCGGATAGCGTGCGGAAGGCGACGGATAACTTATGGAGGAGGCTTAGTTCAGAAGCTCGCTTCCGACCAATTCAAGATGAATTAGCAGGATTTTTCATGAGGGAAGTCATCAATCCTAAAGGAGAACACTATACCGAGGACGAAGAAATTTATATGCATACCCGAGATTGAAACTTGTTCGAAGTTGTATATGGTCATCCATCCTAATTGTGTATGGAAACTTGTTTGAAGTTGTATATGGTCACTCGAGATTGAATATATATTATATATTCCTCTTGAATTCTTCTTGTTTGAAATTTCATATGCATGTATATAGTAGCGTAGAATATGTGTACTGAAACTTCATCAAAATTAAAATAAAACACAAAATAAAATATAAAAGAAATAAAACACTACAAATTAAAAAGAAACCAGGTTTAGTGGGGCTAAAACCCTAAACCTGCGGAGGAGGCCTTTAGTCCCGGTTAGCCACGAGAACCGGGACTAAAGGTCCTCCGCCCCGACGGACTCCTGGCGCCCACGTGGACGGGCCTTTAGTCGCGGTTCGTAAGAGGCGCGACTAAAGGGGAGCCTTTAGTCGCGCATATTTAGTCCCGGTTGCACAGCCGGGATTAATGGCCTTTGCGAACCGGGACTAAAGGCATATTTTCTACTAGTGAACCAATCTTTTTTACTTTTTACAGTGTCATATCTATCTATCATTCTATCTCCTATATATCACTAAGCTCCCTGGGCAAAATCGCCCAAGAGCTAACGAGGCTATTGATTTCGCTGGATGTGTGCGATTTTCCCCCGCAAAAAAAAAAAGGATGTGTGGGATTTTGACCGGGTCTTTCGTCGGTAAACTGCATTGGCGAGCTGGGTGATTTGTGGGTCCTTTTGTCAGCGGTGAAGAGGTATGGGCCTGGGCCGTCGATGCGTAACGGCCTGGGAGGCTCTGGTCAACATCGGCGTGCCAGCTGGGCCGGAGGCGGTCGCAGGATGTGTGCGCTCAGCTGTTTACAGGTTCGCCGTCGTTGGGGGCCGGCGTCTACCACGCCCTGCTGGTGAGGCTGCCGTTCGAGTGGGCAGGTCAGTGCGTGCGCTCCTGTTGGTGGAGCTTGGGCGCTGTTAGGATCTCCGGAGTCCCTGCCGGTGGCGGCTTTGGAGGGGGTTTCCTGTCGCCTGTGGGGTGTTGGATGTTGGTGGGGTTCTGCCCTTGCCTCCCGGATGGCCTCGCGACGGCGAGCGCTGTGGTGGTGACGGGAGTCAATAATGGAATCGGTTATGAGATATCCCGTTAGCTCGCCCTCCACGGCCTCCGCTTCATCCTCCACGCGCGTGGCTAGGATGCCGCCCATAGGTGAGGAGGCGACGGAGACCCAAACACAGAGTGGTCGCAGCTTCACCTGGCTGACGCTGAGGCCTTCACGGACCCCAGCAGCACCCATGTTCTTGTGAGCATCGTGCTTCTCGCCCCCACTTTCTTAGGTGAAGCGCATGTCCATACTTCGCGTGCTTGCAAACATGCTTCCTTTGTACTGTGAAATACTTCAATTACTAAGGCTCTCTGTTTTTAATCTATGTGTGGACAATTTCGTACACCAAGGCGATTTTAGTTCTCCACTTTTAATCTCAGTTTGGATAATTTCATACACAGAGATGATCTTACTCACTTTTATTTCATCTCTATCCGTTGAGTAATGGAGTGGTTGAAAATAATGTGCCTAATTGCTAAGCTGCATCCTTTGAATTTTGAATACTTATTTGACAAATGTCCTTTTGTGCACTGAATTGAAGGGTGACTATTTAGCAGAAAAATGTTTGAGTGTGCAGTATGAATATGAGTATCCGGTTTCATATACGTGAAAAGTAGGATATGAATTATAGTTTTTCTGCTTTACATAAACATGAAGAAACCGATACCTTAAGTATGCAATTGCTTGTTTGGTACTCTGGAAGATGTTTGTGTGGGTATCTTTGGTAACCTGGCTACATGATAACAATGCAGGTTGGCAGGCGTATACCACAACAGTGGAGCAGAGAACTCTGCAAGCTATCGAGATGAACTATTTTTGTACAAAGTGGATAATTGTAGCCGTGATGCCATGTTTAATCCTTCTCCATATGGTGTCCGGATAGTGAATGCGTGCTCGAGGCTTCGTAGGGTCAGTGGCAGGTGTACTATAAGTATTATTGAAAACATCCTGTTTTTCTGCATGATATTTGCATTTAACTACTTGTTGTTACATGAATGGTACCTATGTTATTTTGGTACTAGAGAATCGGTGATGCAAGCCTAACAAAGAAACTATTAACTGAAGACCATTTTATCAGAGGAGTTGGTTGATGCGATGGTCATGAAATTTATTGAAAAAGTGAAACAAGATAGTTGGTCCTCCGTTGAGTGGCCCCGGATGTACACTAACTATTCCTTCTCAAAGCTTACTGTTAAGACCTATACAACACTTCAAGGAGCCTTTTGGACAAGTTTGAATTCACAGAGATTTATGCAGAAATGTAGGGAAAGGCTGCGTACAATAGACCCAAAGTGGTCGGACCCTTCCCCAGACCCTGCGCAAGCGGGAGCTACATGCACTGGGGCTGCCCTTTATTTCTGTCCTAGCCGGGTAAAGACTGCATAACTGGTTGGGAAGGGACATGTCAGCCAAAGAAGGTGCTGATACTGGAGTATGGCTTGCTCCACAAACAACCAGTGTTCTTTGTCGAGAGACGAGGGACATGTTTCTAAGGGGCTTATTCTTTTCCCTTGTTCTAGCTCCTACCTACAAGTTGGAGAATGAAATGACCCAATGTGACAGACCACTGCGTTGCTATAATGACACCAAAAAGAGAACGCCGACACAAGGCCAACCTAGACAAAACTACAGCTTGTGGGCCTAGAAAGCAAGAAGCATCCCAGCAATGAACATCATTTAGGTACCCATGTAAGAAAAACGGTGCGGCAAGGCGCGCAACCGCTTCTAGTAAACACTATGCTCCCTATTTTTGGAGCTCTCTTGTCCAGTTGAGGTGATTAATTTCATATTTGGATCACAATTTTGATTGGTCAACAATTTTGATTGAAGTTATTTTGAATTTGGTTAATTGTTTCTATTGTGGTGTTCAATTTTGGATCTACTTCACAATTTTGACTGGGTCAATGATTTTAATTAAGGTGTCCAATTTTGAATTTGCTTCAAGATTTTTACCAAGTCAATGGTTTCTCAAATTAATCAATAACAACTAGCCTATAAAAACACATAAGTCCTGCATACCCTCTCATCACCTGGCAAACTAGAATCGTCAACATGTGACATTGTAGCACCAATATAGTCTGCGGTTGCCAGCGCAAGAAACTTTTTCACATGCATGTGGATTGATTAATAGATAACACAAAATCAACATCTAGGAAGGCCCCACCAAAACACCGTATTATATAAAAAGGAAAACACACACCATTATCTCTTTCACGTGCCAAATCAAACAAAAAAATTATGAAATCCTCACAACACAAATAGCACAACAAAGCGTGCACAACCCTTCAAGTAAATACACTATGCTCCCTAATTTTGGAGCTCTCACAGTCAATGAGGTCTTCAATTTAAAATTGGGTCAGCCAATTTTGACCGGGTGAATGCTATTTTTTTTCCTCAAGGAGCTCTATCATTCAATTCGTTATGCTCCCGAAGTTTTAAGGCCTCGTGGTCAATCAAGGTCTCCAATTTAGAACTTGGTCACCCAATTTTGATAGAGCCAATAATTTATTTTCTCAAGGAGCTCTCTCATTCAATTCTCTTAATTCACTATGCTCCCTAATTTTGGAGCTCTCCCATGCGATTAAGATATTCTTTCAACAAGCTCCGTCATTCCATTCTTTTAATTGACAATGCTCCCTAATTTTGGAGCTCTTCCATTTGATTGAGATATTAGACTTGGTTCACAATTTTGACTAGTTCAACGAGGTCAATCCCGCGTAACCTCTCACCACCTAGAATAAAAACACAAATGTGATATACTATACAACCAATATAGTATATGCAGTCATCGACGCAGAAAATCCCCCCCCCCCCCCCCCAAACTAAGTATGGGCTGTTTAGCAGACAACACAGAATCACACCGCAAAAGGCCCACAAAAACACTGCATTGTAAAGAAAATGACAACACACTCCACTGCCCCCCTTGGCAAACCAAATATTTCAAAATAGAAGGTGTATTAGTTTTTTTGAAAAGTCAAATTTCTCTAACTTTGACCAAGTTCAGAGCCAAAAACATCGACATCCACAATACTAAATAAATAAAACATGAAAATTCATTTCATGATGAATCTAATGATACCGGTTTGATATATTTGTCTACCAATTTTCTCTAACTTAAAGAGCTTTGACTTTTCAAAAACTAGTACACCTTAAATTTTAAAAGAGAGTAGAGAAATTATGAAAACCCAACAACACCAACCCGCGGCAAAGCGCGCCCGACCCTTCTAGTATAGAATAATGATCATGTCGGCTGCAGCAATTGCACAGTATCGTAGATGTGTGTATTCTCAAGTCTCAATTCAAGAAGCATCTCTTTTGTGAAGAAGAAAAAGAAGATGCATGGATAGCATGTGTGGAATTTTTTGTGAGCTATGCAGTTCAAATTACAAGAAGTCACCCACACAAGCATATTCTTTCGTCTCTTATTTTAGTATGTGAGTTGTTTGATGTTTTTTCCTTCTGAATGCACATGATCCAAAACTCCAATATCCAGTTGCTAAACTGATACAGAGAAAATTAAAACAAACAAACAATAAGAAAAATATGAAACTTGTTAGATAATTAGTTCCAAACAAGGCCTATAGTACACTAAACGTCTCGTTGATGTCAAAGTCAGTGCAATTATAGCAGTAGAAATGATACATGTAAATCTTCATTATTCAATTTTGCAAGGCACAAATACGATATGAGTATCGTTTATTATTTTGAGAATGTGCAATGAATAGGTTATCTTGCCATTTGTCTTTTGCCTTAATTTCTCAAGATGTTTGTTTGAGATACATAGTAAAAAATGACTTGTGAATAGTGATGCACCAAATTGTTTACAAAAGATTTATGGCAGAATGGAAGGATGCAAAACAGCAAAAGCCATCCTCGTAGTCAGATATGGAAAGCTGAAGTAAGCTTTCATCTAGGCCCTGATAAATGCGATTCTGATGGCACATAGGAAGAAGTTGGCCCTGCATTACTAGCACCATTTGATGCAAAACTAGGGACAAAGCTGTAGTTGGGTGCAGCCTCCAAGCTCGTCACGCCTACAAACACCTTCGCGACCGTTGACATCAAGAGCCTTCTGCTGCTATCAACCTGTAAGCACCACATTGCAAGCCTCGTCACTTCCATGACCTCCTCCAGATGACATTGCATATCATTACTGCCACTGTCCACTAAATCGAGCAGCTGGCCAGATCTTGCTTTTTCTTCAAGCAGACTTATCAGGTGGATGCTTTCCTCGGGCAACGATTCGTCCAAATTCTCTCGGCCACAAATGATTTCCACCACCACAATGCCAAAGCTGTAGATATCAGCCTTCTCAGTGATTTTTGAGCCAAGCCATTCAGGAGCTAGATATCCACGGGAGCCTCGAATCCGAGTCATAATTTTGCTCTGGTCTCTGTTTATCATTTTGGACAGTCCAAAATCAGAAAGCTTTGCGTTGAACCTATCATCAAGGAGAATGTTTTGTGGCTTTATGTCCAAGTGGGCGATCTTTTCCTTGCATTCTTCATGGAGGTAAGACAAACCTCTGGCTATCAAAATTATGATGTTACGTCTAGTTTTCCAAGACAGTGAAAACTGAACATGCATGAAAGATCCATTTATCCAATGAACCATTGCACATGTACTCGTAGACAAGAAACCTGTGCGACTTCTCTGCACAAAATCCTATCAACCTGACAAGATTATGGTGATGCATTCTCCCAATTGTCATGACCTCTGCTAAGAACTCCTCAGTTCCTTGCTGAACACTTTCCAAACGTTTGACTGCGATTGTTTCCCTGCCTATCTTTCCTTTGAAGACTAACCCAAAGCCACCACTTCCAAGCTTCACAGAGAAGTTGCTGGTAGCTACCTTCAACTCGTGAAAGGAGAAACTCTTTGGTGTCCCGGGTATGCTATCAAAGAGCTGTTCTTCCTCTTTCTTGCACATTTTCCATATGACGGCGGAGAACAAGATTCCTAATGCAGACAAACCTGCAATTATTGAACAAACTATAGTTGTGATCCTTTTTTTGATTGATCGTGTGCCTTGTATCTTGATGTATGCTGAACATCCATCGGACGAACCTTCTGCCAGCGAAATTAGTTTTTGCTCTGATAACAACAAGCAGTTACCACCATTACTGTAATAATTCGGTCCGTAATACTGGAAAATGGTGACTCTGCAAGCACAATCCATTAAGCAAGCTTGCTTGCAGACCTCTTCTGAGGAACTTGAAATGGCCAATTTCCGGAACATGTTGTCACTGAAGTAAGAAACGTTACCGAGTGGTAGCAACTGATGGTTGTGCGCACGGTTGCAGGAGATGGTGGTTAAGAGTGTGCAACCAGCATCTGGATGCCGTTCATTGTTTGACCTAAAGTAGCTCAAACTAGGGCAAGAGCACTGCCCATCACTGCAAACACCATAATCACCGCATGCGAATGGGTAATCACAAAATTTCATGGCTAGGCTTAATACATCAAACCGAAGCCGCGGGCTTGAGTAGCCCTGCATCTCGTAAAGCCTCAAATGTCCATCGGACTCTAACCGCATGTATTGCAATGATCTTGCTTGCGGCAGCCAGAAAACCTGATTTGGGAACCCAAAGCTGCCATTGACAAATGCATAACAGTCTGATTTCGTGCTAGCAACTTCAGTGAACGATTGTGAATAGTTTGCTGGTTGAGATGAATACTGCAGTCCACCAAACTCTGCAGAAAGATAAATCCGAGCAGATGGCCATTTTGTTTTGGAGGGTTTTACACTTATGTTCATGCCCCTGCAGAGCGATTGTCCCAGGACCAATGTATCTGTTGGGTGGTCAAACGACTGCCAAACAGAGGAATTTTTCTGATCAAACAACACAAGGTTTCCGGAGACATCTAGCCGCAAGCCTGCGACTGACTTGCTCTTTGTGGCTGTTGACCAGATAACGGTGCCATCCCCGTCGCTGAGCAGCATATTCCCATCGCTGGTGAAGTTCAACATGGCATCCTGGCTCACGGGATCACCAGGGTTAGCAGACCAGATGGCCGGAGGCTGGGCTCCCATGAGCAAGACAGAGAGAGTGAATGCATTGCCGTCCATGGTGTAGAAGCCAAAAAGAAGTCGGTATGAGGTGCTGCCACTCTCAAGAATGACAAGGGCACTGGGATTTCCTGACATGGCTACTCTGGTTTGCATACTAGATATTTTCCAGAGATTTGAGGGAGCCGCAGTGGAGGGGTAGGCGACAACCATGGGCAGGATAGGGACGAAAAGTAGGAAAATGATGGAACTCAGCATGTTCAAATTCTGCATGATCATTTGTTGTGCTTATATATGCTCGAAGAAGAGCCCTGTACCGCTGCCAGAAATATATTAACAGCTCATCAGATTGTAGTCTGGACTCTGACACGGATAACGAAAGGGACTCCAAGCACAAAGAGAAAAAACTCAGAGAACGCTCGATCAGTCGGAGGACTTACGATGTGAAGGGTTGATACTTATACTCGTTGAGAACAAGTGAAGAGAAGATAGCAGAGTTGTTGCCTGTTGATACGAGTACTCCACTATTTAGTTGCCATGTTATGAAGAAGAGCTTTACTCTTGATAAGTTAGGCATGCATGCAGCAGCATCAGGTTCTTGGCTTCTTCAACGCAGGGAGGCCATGGACTTGAGACGACGAAGAACGCTGCACATGGAAAAGCTTAATCCATGGAATAAATTATTCAAGACGCAAACTGAGCTGCAGATGGAACAATCCTAGTGTTTGCAAGAAGAAAAGGATTTACCTCGAGGAGAGGAACTGTGCGGTCGCTGCGCCGTCTCCTGCTTCCTCTTGGAGCAGAAGAATCGGCTGCTTCCCTTATGTATCCCTCTCGACCACCCGTGCAGCCTTCGCCGGCGTCAATCGACCACCGTGGATGCTGATTCAGACCGGTCTGGAGCATAGATATATAGCTGGAGGCGGTGATTCAGTAGGGGAGGTCGCCAGAGATGGGGATTGAACTCAGACGATAGATATGCTCTGTCCTGCGATGGGGTCTTTTTTCTTTGGCAAAAATATTTACATCGCGGGTGCGCGAAACTTTCTGCGCGCGAGGCCTGGGCCACATTTTTTCCTTTGTGGGGATAATTTCTGGGCCACATATCCAACGTGAAAGCAACCTCATCGTTGAATGGGCTGGAACTAAAAATCAAACGTTGAATGGCTACGACTAAAAATCAAACGTTAGTTCAAGATGACATTCTCAAAAAAGAAAGTTCAAGACGACGAGTAGAAACGTGCTGAGGGAGATGTTTTCTGGCAACACTGATGAAATCCAGGATGGAACATCCTTCTTGGGGTCTGCACAAGGTATCGATGCAAAAGTTATTTGACGAACCACCTGAAATTAGCAATAGATCAACGCAAGTCAATGCAGTTATTTGACGAACCATCTGAAATTAGCAACAGAACGGAATGGATCGTTCGATCAGAATCTCTTGGCCCTGACCAAACCCATGTCTTGATGGATTGCCTCCCCACGTGCAGGCCCGTTTCCCTCAGTTGCAAAATTATTGTCATGATTTTAGTCATTGTTCCAAATATTGGCCTGTTAATCGGCATCTCCGTCAGTTAATCGCCACCCGATGGGTCAATGAATAGCCGATTATCTGAATTATCTACCGTAACTGGAAAATTCGCCCATTTATCCCTCTCAGCACCCGACCGATATGGTATCAGTTACCTGAATAATGGTCGTCTTAGTTCAAATCTTCTACTCTCTCCGCCCCAAAATAAGTGTCTTGGCCTTAGTTCAAATTTGCACTAGAGTCACGACACTTATTTTGGGACGGATGGAGTATTACCTATCTATTCTAGCTATTTTCTATCTATCTATTATATATACTAAAAGCAAAATATGGATAAAAATAGAGAAATATTCTAAAATGACCACACTTGTTTTGATCTAAAATGTCCTGGACTTGAGATTAATTCACAGATAAAAGGAGATCTTATAATTCTGCTTGCGTCACAACAAAAGAGCAGCGTCCCGTGGTTATCATGGAGAAAACAGAGCATTGTCCCGAAAAAGAAAAAAAGAATGGCAACTGCGATCAAAAAGGGAAAAAGAAAACAGCGGCTGTAGTACTGGCATATCCATCCTCTCCTCCCTCTCTCCTCTGAGGCCCCTCTTCTCTCCCGTGCGCCGGTACCCACTCTGGCTCCGGCGGCCAGTCCCCTCCCACCAGCCCTTGTTTATGTCGTGCAGCAACGTCTGGAGCTGTGGCCAATGTCAATCCCAGCTGCTTCCTGACCCCTCGGGCACCGGGACAAAGACATTGCATACCTATCCTCAAGTGTGACAAGTATGTTTTTGTTTGGTTCTACTGTGGCCTGTGATTTAAACGCCTACCGTGGAAGGAAGACCTTTGACTTGGTTACTGTAGGCAGCACGCATCAGGAAAGGGCAGCCACATATATATCTGCTAACGTTCCTCCAGGAGCAAAGAATTTTCTACAGCAACAAGGGCCACTGAACGATGAATTTTGTTTGGCCGGAATTCCATTTTTCCACACATGATTACAAATCAGACAGTAGGAAATTTAAGCCGAAAGGAGGCGCGAGAGGGAAGGGATAGCTCTGCCGCCGCCACCGTCGCGGGTCCTTTCCCCGGCTGTCGCTTCCTCGGCGGCCTCTGCACGGCACTCCGAGCGGCGACGGACTCGTAGAGGACGACGGCCGGTCCAAGAGAAGATAAGGCTGGGCCGTCACGTGCGATGGGCTCAGAAGATGACTGGGCCTGGACAACAACAAATGGACTTGCATGTGGATTCAGTTTGCGTTGCTTCGGATTGCAGTGAAGTGGTGGCCAATATTGAAGCAGGCGTTCCGTGTCACTATGTCACTATCTTGAGGGAGATCACAGCCCAGCGGACCTTATTCCGAGACCCGAAGTTTATCCGTGAGAAGCGTCAACATAATGGCGAGGCACACGCACTTGGCAAAGCTAGTTCTTCCCTTTCTCTTGGGCGCCATGTGTGGCTGTTATCCTTGCCTGATGTAATCTGTACCACCATGAACATTGATCATTAATAAAGGGTGCAGTTTCCTCAAAAAAAAAGTAGATGGGTTGAAAAATAAAAGAGAAGTATAGATTTGGCAAACGGGCGCATACCCGCGCGCCAAATCTATACTTCTGTTTGCCAAATCGCCCGTTTGCCAAATCTATACTTCTCTTTTATTCACGAATTAGAAAAATGTTTCTTCACTTCGCGCAAACGGGCGCATACCCTCGCGCCGTGCTGGGCCGGCCCATTTCTTCTTTATTCTGTTAAATACTGCATCTAAAATGATGTGAGCACGAGGGTTCGAACTCAGGTTGTCACGGGTGAGGGAGCAGGGCACTGACAACTACGGGAATGAACCACTTGTGTGTGTAAACTTCTTTCCATTTAATTATTCTGTTCCAGGTCGTGAAGAGCCCCCGTTTCCAGTTTTGCGTGTCTTTTCTTCTTTTTGTTTGCTTGTTTTTTTTTTCTTTTCTTTTTTCTTGGAATGATTTTGTTCATTTTTTACTTTCTTTTGTTTCTTTTCTGCTAAATGCGTGAACACTTTCTTTCAAATACATGATTTTTTATTCAAAATTGATGAACTTTTCTTCAAGATCGACGAATTTGTTTCCAAATTCTATGAAATTTTCTCGAATTCAGTTAACTTTTTCAGATTTGATGAACTTTTTCAAAATCAATGATTTTTTAAATTTGATGAACTTTTTTCAGATTCGATGAACTTTTTTTCAAAACCGATGAACGTTTTTTCAAATTCAATGAACATTTTTTGAAATTTGATGAAAAAATTTCAGAATCGATGCACTTTTTTTCAAATTTGATGAACTTTTTAAAAATTTGATGAACTTTTTTCAAATTCGATGAACTTTTTTTGAATTTTGATTAACTTTTTCCAGAGTGGATGAAAATTTTCAAATTTGATGAACTATTTTGTAATTCGATGAACTTTTTTCAGACTGGATGAACTTTTTTCAAAATCAATGAAATTTTCTCAAATTCGATGATTATTTTCCAAAATTGATGAACTATTTTTCAAACTCACGATAATTTTTCAAATTCTTGAAATTGTTTCTCAAATTAGTGAACATTTTCATGTTAATGAACTTTGTGAATATGTGAACGTTTTTCTAATTCGTGAACTTTTTTAAATAGACCAATGTTTCTTTGCTTGTTCATGAACTTTCCTTGTTTTTCAAGAAAACCATGTTTATTCAAATTGGCATTCCTTTTTTGAAGGAAAATCACGTTTATCCAAATTGTTATCAAATAATTCCAAAAATATAACTGATGCACAAATAGCGCGGCTACTATTAATCTTATAATGTTCGCGCTGAATACGGTCACAAGTTTGTGTGAAGTCCAGTGGTTCACAAGATTCTTAGAGGAGTCTGGCGCGTGGGATCGATTTCTTGTCTAGCTTCTTTCAGGAGTCTCGTGGGCGCCAGGACCTCCGGCTTGCGCTGAAGGCGCCGGTTAGAAGCTCCCTATAGATTTCCCCCTGAGATGTGGCTCTTGACATCAAATACCCACCAAACTCTAAAACAGGTTTTTTAGCCCCCTAAAACCTGGCAAACCGGACAAATGTCCCCCTGTAGGTGGTTTTGATCATTTGATAGGTGGTGTTGTGTCAAAGATGACGTCATCTATGTGTAAAGTAGGGTCTAGTGTATTGTCCTTGTACACGTATTCGTATACGTATGTAATTGTAATTGTGATCATCTATATATTGAGACGTGAGGCTGGATGTCAACCACCCACGCAAAACCCTAAACCCTGTGTTTAACTTGGTATCAGCCAGGTCGGGCTGCCGCCGCACGTCCCTCGCGCCGCCGCCCAATCCCATCTTCCGCGTCGCCGCCGCTGCTTGCTAGCTAGCTTCCGCGTCGCCGCCGCTGCTAGCTAGCTACGCTTAGGAACGATCCGGCTGCTAGCTAGCTAGCTAGCTAGCTTTGCCTGTACGCGGTCGCCGCTTCCGATCGCTGCCATTGCTTCCATTTGCTGCCGCCGCGCGAGCCATCTTCCGCGTCGCCGCCGCGCGCTGTACCATCTGCGCCGCCGCTGTGATGTCGTCCGCCGCTATGTCCGATGCCCAAACCGCCGGCGCCATCGTCTCTTCCCCCGTCGCCTCGATCCCCGCCGCGCTCGCCGTCCCGACGATCTCCGTCCGTCTCGGTCGTCACAACTTCATACTCTGGGGGGCATCACTAGCACCGTTCTTGCTGGTGCCAACCTCCACGGACACCTCGATGGCACCAAGGCGGCACCGGCCAAAACACTCGTTGTCGGCACCGGCGACGCTGCTACCACCGTCACCAACCCAGAGTACCACCAATGGTGGGTTCAAGATCAGCGCGTCAAGGGGCTTCTTCTCACCTCCATGGATGAGGATATTGCATGCCAACTCATTGGCTGCGAGTCGGCGCATGCGGTATGGACAGCCGTCGCCGCCATGTTCGGCGCCCAGAGCCGCGCCAATGCCCGCCACATCCGGCGGCAACTTCAGTCGCTGAGGAAGGACACTATGGCCGCCGCCGGCTCTCCGATCCGCGATGATGAGCTTATCGATCACATCCTCACCGGCCTCGGCTCCGCCTACAACTCCATCGCCACCTCCTTGGGCGTGAGTAACACACCCATGCCCTACTCCAGTTTTTACTCATTGGTTCTATCCTTCGAGGCGCTGCAGGCACAACAGAGTGCGGTGGAGGGGTGGTCTCCCTCCGCGAACGCCGTGACCCGTTCGGGTTCGTACGGCGCGGGCGGACGCGCGCCCTACTCCGATCCCTATCCCTCCCATGGTGGGGGGCGCCCGGCTGATGGACATGGCTAGCCAGGGCAGAACCACCAGGGCGGTAATGGCGACAACACCGGCGGCCGTGACCGCAACGCTGGTTATGCCGGCAATGGCCGGCAAGGTGGAGGGGGCAACGCCGGCAACAACAACGGCGAAGGAGGTGGGCGTCGCAACCGCTGGCGTCCCCAGTGCAAATTTGCAAGAACTAGGGCCATGAAGCCGACGACTGCCGCAAGCGCTATGACTAGGATCACAACTCCCGCACCGCAAACTCGGCCTCCACCAACACCGTCGACTTCCCTTGGGTGCTGGATACCGGGGCTATGGATCACTTGACCAATGATCTTGAGCGCCTCCAGGTTCACGAGCGCTATGACGGCAAGGATCAGGTTCAGGTGGCCAATGGTGCAAGTTTGTCTATTTCACACATTGGTCATTCGCGTTTACCCGATTCATCTCTTCAACTGCGTAACATCCTTCATGTTCCACACATCAGCCAGCATCTTCTCTCTGTTTATCGTCTTCTTTGTGATAATGACGTCTTTGTTGAATTTCACCGTTGTTTTTTCCTTGTTAAGGACAAAGCAACCAGGCGCGTCATCCTTTACGGTAGAAGTTACCGGGGGGGTCTATCCGGTCCCCTTCGCTCGTGCGTCATCTTCATCGTCTCGCCGTGCCTCCTCCGGTGTTCGAGTTTCGTCGTCACAATGGCATCAACGTCTTGGTCATCCTACAAATAATGTGGTCACTTCCATTGTTCGGAGTCATGACCTTCCGTGTTCTAGTTCAAATAATTCATCGTTAGTTTGTGATGCCTGTCAGCGTGCTAAGAGTCATCAACTCCCTTATTCTACTTCGTTTCATATCACTACTGTACCTCTTGAATTAATACATTCAGATGTTTGGGGTCCCGCTCTTGCTTCGTCGGGAGGGTACAAGTATTATGTTAGTTTTATTGATGACTACACGCGCTTCACCTGGATTTATTTGCTTAAACACAAGTCTGATGTTGAGCAAGTTTTCTACAACTTTCAGGCTCATGTCGAACGCCTTCTGGATTATAAAATCAAGGTCGTTCAGTCCGACTGGGGTGGTGAATACCACAAACTCCATCGCTACTTTCAACGCACAGGCATCTCTCACCGAGTGTCATGTCCACATACCTCTCAGCAGAACGGTATTGCCGAGCGCAAACACCGACATTTGGTCGAGACCGGTCTTGCCTTGCTAGCGCACTCCTCTCTTCCACTTCGGTTTTGGGATGAGGCTTTTCTTACGGGATGTTACCTCGTCAACCGTATTCCCACTCTGGTTCTCAACAAGGACACACCTCTGTTCCGCCTGTTTCATGTTTAGCCCAACTACTCCTCCCTTCGGATTTTTGGGTGTGCTTGCTGGCATAGTCTCCGCAAGTACAATGCTCACAAGCTTGAGTTTCGGTCCATGATGTGTGTTTTCCTTGGCTATAGTCCTTTGCATAAGGGCTATAAGTGTCTTGACCGTACCTCTGGTCGGATATACATCTCTCGTGATGTTGTTTCCAACGAGACTGTGTTCCCTTACTCTCAACCCGGCGTTTCGGTTGATCCTGCTTCTCTTGAACATGCACTCACTTTTCCCTCCGATGAACCGGTTCCGGATGTCCATGTATGTAAATATGACATGTCCTATTTGTCACCTAACTTGTCTTTTGCAGGTGATATTGCTTTGAGTCCCCCCAGGTACATGTTGCTGCTCCGACGCCTCCTGATGCGCCCGACATGCATGTCCCGCTGCCCGAGGCAGGCGCAGCGCCCGATGGCGCGACCGCGGACGCGGCTGGGTCGCCACCCTCGCCGGGCACAGCTGGGTCGCCACCCTGGCCCGGTCCGTCGCCCGGGCCGCCACCCTCACCTGGGTCGGTCCAGCACACCATCGTCTCTCGGCCCGTATTGCCCCTTGCTGAGGTCCCCTCAGCCGCGACACCCTCGGCCGAGCCCTTGTCGCCGTCGTCTTCTCCTACCTGCGATGCAGCTCCGGCGCATGCTATGGTTACACGCCATCGTGATCATACGCGCAAGGAGAAGTCTTAGACTGATGGCACGGTTCGGTATGACTCTCGCCGCCGTGCCTTCTTCGCCGCGCCGGTTTCCCATCGTGATGCTCTGGGTGAACCTGCCTGGCGTGCCGCCATGTCCGAGGAGTTTGCTGCTCTCCGTCACACTAACACCTGGGTGTTGGTGCCTCGGCCACCTGGTGTTAATATTGTGAGCTGCAAGTGGATTTTCAAAACCAAGCATCGTCCGGATGGGTCTGTTGATAAGCACAAAGCTCGTCTTGTTGCTCGCAGTTTCACTCAACAGCATGGGATTGACTACGGAGATACTTTTAGCCCAGTGGTGAAGCCTGCCACGGTTCGCTTGGTTCTGTCTCTTGCTGTGTCTCGTGGTTGGAGCCTCCGACAGATTGATGTGAGCAATGCCTTTTTACATGGGTTCTTGGCCGAAGATGTGTACATGCAGCAGCCACCTGGGTTCGAGGATGCCACTTATCCCTCTCATGTCTGCAAACTTCAGCGGTCTATTTATGGTCTAATGCAGTCACCTCGTGCCTGGTATGCTCGTTTGAGTCAGCGCCTTTCGTGGCTCGGTTTTGTTGCCTCCAGATCAGATGCATCTCTGTTCATCTTCTCCCAAGGTAAAATACAGATATACATGCTGGTGTACGTTGTTGATATTGTGATTGCTGGCTCTACCCCCGCCGTGGTGGATCGTCTTGTGCAATCGTTGTCTGCTAGCTTTCCCATCAAAGATTTGGGTCGCCTCGAGTACTTTCTTGGTTTGGAAGCGTCCTTTCATTCAGGGGGCATGACCTTGACGCAGAAAAAGTATGCTTTGGATCTTCTTCATCGTGTCAACATGGAGAACTGCAAGGCCACTTCCACTCCGCTTGCTACTTCCGAGAGTCTCTCACGTCATAGTGGTGCACTACTGGGTAGAGATGACTCCTTTCGGTATCGCAGTGTGGTTGGAGCACTTCAGTATTTGACCCTCACTCGTTCTGATATCTCCTTCGCAGTGAACAAAGTGTGTCAGTTCCTGTCTCAGCCAACGGAGGATCATTGGGAAGCAGTCAAGCGTATTCTGAGATATGTCAAAGGTACGCTAGACATGGGACTACGGATTCGTAAGTCCAGATTTACTGGAGTGAGTATATTCACCGATGCAGACTGGGCAGGCTGTGTTGATGATAGGCGCTCCACTGGTGGTTTTGCTATATTTGTTGGACCTAACCTTGTATCTTGGAGCTCGAAGAAGCAACCCACAGTCTCGAGATCAAGCACCGAGGCAGAGTATAAGGCATTGGCCAATGGCGCAGCTGAAGCCATTTGGATAGACTCAGTTCTCACAAAACTTGGAGTCCCATGGCAGCGCACTCCTATATTGTGGTGTGATAACTTAGGGGCAACTTACCTGACGGCGAATCCAGTGTTTCATGCTCGGACCAAACACATTGAGATTGATTTCCATTCTATGAGGGAACGAGTAGCTGCTTGCGAACTGGAAGTCGGGTTTATTTCTACAGATGATCAGTTAGCGGATGTATTTACTAAACCCGCTACTAGACACATGCTAGACCATTTTAGAACCAATCTGAATCTTATATGTAGTTCAGATTGAGGGGGCATGTAAAGTAGGGTCTAGTGTATTGTCCTTGTACACGTATTCGTATACGTATGTAATTGTAATTGTGATCATCTATATATTGAGACTGTCTATGCATTTCCTACAGAGTGTAATGGAACCCAGCTCAGCTCCGCTGAGCCAAAAGAAAAGAACAGAACAGCCGGAGGCGAAGAGTAGAGTATAGCCAAGGGGCTTTCGTCGTCCGTAAAGGACCTAACGGAAGACCGTGCTCCGAAGTGTGCACTTCGAGTTTTGTTTTAAGAACACTTGGCCTTACCCCTTCATTTCGGCTATGCACCTTAGGGGGAGAGCTGAAAGCTGGTACAACAGTTTCTTAGTGAATAGGGGACAAGTATCTTGGCAAGAGTGAATTCAAGAGATTGTAGAGAGGTTTGAGGTAAGAAATGTGGTTGGTGTAGTTGATGAGTTTAATCACTTGAGGCAAAGAGGAAGCCTAGAAGAGTACAAGTCACACACAATTGGCAGAATTGAGGGCTGCCATGTTGAGGTGCAATCCCTATTACGATGACAACCTTTTTCGACAAAGTTTTCTTGGGGTAAGGGTACGCAAAAAGCTCTCCACGCCTACTCTTATTTATAAAGAGCACCATTCTGATTCGGAAGATAGGACTGGGCTGGCAGGTTCTAGTTTGTTCGCACAAGAAAGAGAAAGAAGTGCCGGAGGCAGCACTGGACCAAGTAAAGGTGCCGGATACGTCTCAGCTCAGCTTGAAAGGGAATGTGTTTCTGGGGAATCGTACTTTTGATTCTCAGCTAAAGCCCACCCTCATTAGCCGGAAGGAATTAGTCTCCACTAGCGTAATTCGAAGAACGAACAAGAAAAGGCGTCTTTAGGTAGGAGGATGGATGGATGTGGTCCAATGGCTAAAGCTCTGCCAGCTTCTTGTAGACTGGCAGTCTCCGAGAGGAACCTTAACCCCCCGGGTTAGGCCGGGTGGGATGGTATACTTTTTTTTTCGCCACAAGTGGGAACTCAGTCCTATATATTGAGACGTGAGGCTGGATGTCAACCACCCACGCAAAACCCTAAACCCTGTGTTTAACTCTACGGTGTTCATGTTGCACGTTGACGAAATGGTAGGCGGTGTTGGACGTGTGTCTCCCAAGCTTGGCACCGAGCCGCCTGACCAGGTGAAGGACGACGAACTGGAAGAGGGTCCCTGAGCTCGGTGGCGAAGTTGGCGAGGTTCTCGTGGATGAGCTGCAGCTCGAGCGGGGTGATGCTTCGACGGCAGCACCCTTGTGCGCGGCACCGGGGCGATGCTGGGCCAGCTCCTGCATCAGCGACGCCCACTGCTAGCCGACGCCGATGTTGAAGTCAAGCAAGTGGATGCAGCCGCTGCCGCCGACGCCGAGCTCGTCGAGCACAACCTGGATGCATGTGAAGTCTGGAGCAATGGCATTCAAACTCCAGGGTGAACTACTTGTGTCGTTGCCCATACAAGTGGATGCAGGTGGACTGCTTGTGCCGTTGCCTCAGCAGACTTTCTTTTCTCCTTGATTTGCTACTCGTTATATGGACATGATGGTTGCTTTATTTATAAAGTGGGACGAAAGCCTATTTCAAAAAATTGCTCATTACATCGAGCTGCAATCTAGTTAACGTCAAGCTGTACCTTGTTTCCCAGGATGGATAGATTATTTCGAAAGGAATTTGTTGCAGTGTGCAGCAGAGCTACTAGCTATATTTAGCTTACTAATACTGTATACGTGACTTGAGAGCCTTCTTAATCAAGCCTGCTCTGCTTTTTGAAGACACTGGGATTTCAAAAGTAATTAAGGAAAACAACTTAATAGAATACTTTGTGCGTTTCTTTTTTCTTCCACCAGCAAAGCACCACTCTTGTTGCATATTTCAAAATACTCAGGTATCAGAAAAAATATAACGAGTGGAGTCGCAGCAATCCGAGGAAGAGAGAAGTAGAGTAGAGGCTAACAAGCAGAGCACTCCTATGTTTTAATTCCATAGTGCTCACAAGTGAATAACATTATTTCTAGTCACTTGCAAAGACATACTACAACATTATAACATAAACTCACTTGAATACTTTAGGTACATGATTTCTAGTGACAGTAAAGTATCTTTGTCCACAATTACAAAGACATACTATAACATTATAACTTACTTTCACCTGGCGATCATTTTTCTTTGTCTTGTGGTAAAAAAAACGTTAGATTGAGTGAGACCATGCTAATGTTTCTTTAAAGAAGGTTAGATCGGGAAGGGGCGTGCTCTTACAGAGAAGAGAGAAGCCAGACAAAACGAACAAACTTGAGCTTCGCATTGTGGATGAGTGCTTTCTGATTGTTGGGTTGGCTTAATTATTTAGTGTCTGATGGCTGATACAAAGCTGCTCGCTGCAGTTTGAGTTATTTTTCAGTTTTGTCATGTAGGTCCTTACGTAACTTGTACTCTGATCTTTATCATATAAATAAGACAAGTATTACCATGCAAAAAAATAGCAGAACATCTCTAAGTTTGACACCAACATCCATCACCTGCCTCCGGCACCATCAAAGCAACCAGCGAAGAATAGAATGACGGATCACCACCTCACCGGAGCTCGACACGACTCCGTCGCTGATAAGCAACTTTGTGGACCTTCAAGGTGGCTTCCCAAAAGTGAAGCCATTGACGTTGAACGAATCAAACCAGGGCAACACACCGGACACGCCATCAAACTCCAGATCTGACACCCCACCATGACTAAGACGCCGAAGGAGGAAGTCACACCTGCCATCCATCAACCATAAACCCAACACACGTTCCATCTTCCAGATGTCGTCGATGCAGACCACAATCTGCATCCGCTCCTGGACTACCTTCCAAACTCCGCGCCGATGATGGAGCAGACACCGTCGCAACGGCGGAGCTCGAGGACGCATGCCCACCATGAGGATGCCGCCGCCACACCATCCTAGCTGGAACAAACTGGATTCCAAATCCATCCCCAATGATAGGACCAATCGTCTCATCTGAGTAGGATCTGAAGAAATTTTATTCAGCGCCATCATCGCCGCTGTCGAAGCCAAGACAATGAACAAACTAAAAAAATGAAGGTACTTCGGCCTAAAACTTTCCACACGCGTGGATCCGGCGACCCCCCTCACGGCCGACGACCAGGGTCATCGACGAAGGGGAGCTGCCGGAGAACGGCGGCGGAGCGCGAGCCAAAAACTAGATCACTCCTCCTTTGTTCGGGAGGAAGATAGGAAAACGATATGGATAGGTAATTATCAAAAATGCTACATGTACAGGCACATTCTACAGGTTTTTACAGGTTGAGAACCGTGCACTCTTTTAATTGCCCCCCTCCCATTTCCACCGGTGGGCCCGTGCGTCTTAATCAATCCTCGGCTAATCAATGTTAAACAACCTGCAACCTGTAAACCCCCTGTAAAACTCCGTACGTCTAGCAAAGTCCGGTAATCATGCGAATCAACCTGTGGTTGAGTTGGTTAGGTGGACAGTGGTATCCCCAACCCACCAGGGTTCAAATCCTGGTGCTCGCATTATTCCTGGATTTATTTCAGGATTTCCGGCGATGCGCTTTCAGTGGGAGAAGATGTTCCCGTCGACGACGAGGCGCCTACGGTGAGTTCGTAAATCTCAAGATGATATGCCAGCTCAGTCTCTCGGAGGTGCTCATAGGGGTAGGGTGTGCGTGTGTGCGTTAATAGGGATGAGTGTATGCGCGTGTATATGAGCGCTTGTGTTTGTACTGATGCTCAAAAAAAAAGTCCGGTAATCATACTACTGACGGCTCCACACTTGGCCTGAAGGATTTATACGGGATCTCTTCTGTACACACGTCATCCAGTAAAAATATTGTAAAAATGTTTTACAGTATTCTCTAAAACGATTTTAGAGATGTTGTAACCCACGCATTAGCGGAGCGATTAGCGAGCGCACGGCACGGGAAGCGGCACCGCTACGTAGCAGCGTCCACGAATACTTTTCTCCTAAGAAAACACCAGCCATATATTTCCTGGGTCTTGGGCGGCCGCTCTCCGTCGCGCTAACTCCACCGCCGCCGGACTGATTCTTGGAGGGTTGATTCTGGCGCACCGGTTTGACGGAGAGGCAAGGTGGCGCAGGGCAGGGTGTGGATTGAATCTGGTGCCATCGTCCGTCCCCGATTCGCCCTCACTGCAGGCAGGGCAGGTACACCACCCTTTCCTTCCGTGATTGCTAGCTGCGAATTGATTTGGGTAGGTGTTCACCACCGATCTCGTCTGATCTGGCCGTCGTCTCCGTCACGCCACCAGATTGCTAATCGTTTTCGGAATCCAACTCCTCCCCTCCCTCTAATTCCGATTCTAACACTGTGATTTTGCAGGGCGGCAGCGGCATCATAAATTCAAGGCTTCATCTTTCTGCCGAAACTCTTCAAGGACGCTCGATTGGTGAACACAGAGCTGCAGCAGGAGGAGAATTATTAGATAGATTACTGTGTTATTATTATTAGGTCTTCTGTCAAGTCGCAGTGGGGATGTCTAATAAGCGCCGGGGACATGCCGGCGATGGTGGTGAAAAGAGGTCGCGGCGGCTCAAGCATCTGTACCTCGTGTTGGATGACTGGACCAAGGGGTACAGCATCCACAAGATCCAAGCCGACAGCTTCGACTTTGACTCTGACTCTGATGACCAGCACAGCAGCGCTGCCCGGCACCTCCCGGAGCCTCCGACCCTGCGGTTAGAGTGCCCGGTTGGCACTGTACCCCATCCCGGCATGTCGTTCTCTGCCTTGGGCACCAAGATCTTCACCTTCATGAACCAGCGATGCAGCCTCATCTACGACACCAAGACGGCCGCAATGACGATTGGCGCCCATGCCCCTGCTGACATGGTCTGTGGCTTCGGCATCACCGTGGTCGTTGGTGAGATGCTCTATGCATTATCTTACCACTTCCGCGTGAAACAACACTCCTTTGGGGTCATGTCATGGGGGTCCACCGCCCCGGATGTGCTGCAACATCCAACCGAGGGCTGGTCCTGGAAGACTCTGCCGCCACCACCGCCAACGTTCCACCGCCGAGTCAACTCCTATGCACTACACCCGGATGGATGCACCATCTTCATGTCCACAGCTAACTTCATGACGGCACCTAGCAAAGGTTGCATGGGCACCTACTCATTCAACACCAAGGATTCTGTGTGGAGATGGCATGGGGAGTGGGCCTTGCCATTCACCGGCCAAGCTCACTTTGACAGGGAGCTCAACGCTTGGGTTGGCCTTGGGTGGGATGGCTACATCTCTGCTTGCCAAGTTGCCTCCCCCAGCTGCCACAGCACGACTCCAACGTTGCAGCTGGACTGCCAGACAACCAAGGAGAAGTTGTTCTGCAAGGACCGGAAGCCGCACATGGGAGCCTCTCTCACCTACATGGGCACGAGCAAGTTCTGCCTCGTCGAGTGCGTGAAACGGGAGCGAGTGGAGGAGGAACAGGATCTCGGAGACCATGATGGCTGTGTGCTCCATATCACCATATTTGGGCTCAAGTTCAATCACAAGGGAGAGCTGCGGATCACAGATCACCGCTCCACGCGCTCCTTCATAGTGTCTAGTCATAAAGATCACTTTATGCCTGTAGCATTTTGGATGTAGAAACCCGTTTGGCTTGTTCCAAAATCCTTGCTTGACTGTCACTGGTTCATGTTGTGCTTTGTCCTCCTAGAAAGTGGAATCAATAAAAAGTTCTGTTTGCTTGGAAGTTGTGCGATACTTGATCCGTGTATTCTATTTTTTGGTATGCTAGTTATTGATGTACTCCCTTCGTCCAAAAAATAAGTGACTCGGTTTTGAGTCACTTATTTTGGGACGGAGGGAGTATTGTCACTAGATCTCTTGCTGAAACATATATATGTGGGAAGATGCCATGGTCCTATGGTTGAACAAAACTAACTAGATCTCATATTGAACCTTATTAATCATTGATCCTAGTGCACCTAACAGTGGATAATGTTGTACAGGTATGTGTGGCTGGGCCATCGATCTATTGGGCGCTCATGCGAGGAGCGGTTGAAGGATGTGCAAGGGAGGGAGGGAGGGTGGAAGCGCATGCAGAAAACACGACAACGGCAAAACGCTGGAAGCTGCGCCTGCAAAGGAGCCTGTTGCTGTTGCTAGAGTATATCAAAGGGCAAAAACAAGAGAGAAGAACATGCAAGAAACGTGAGGTGCTTGTAGATGGCAGGTTGTATATGTAGGGGGGATCACAAGCAAACGAGTCCGTGGTCAGACTACTACTGACTATTCATATTGCAAAATTCGCCTATAGCATGTACAGTTTCAACTAGCAATATTCACAAGCGAACGTATATGAATATGAATCAGTTGGCTAAACACTATAAATCCTGCCGTGAGCCGGAGATTCTATGCATTTCTTCCCTTTGGAGGTCGCCATGCATGATCTTCTCAAGAGTTCCTGCGAGCGCAGATTAGCCCATGCATTATGGCCTCAAGGTTGAAAAGGTGCAGTAGCCCAGCCCTAAACAAGGTGTGCTGATGGCGTGCCACGAGCCCAGGGAAGTCGAACTCTATGATGAGCACCATGAACCGCTCCATGAACCTGGACGCGTGCTGGGAGTTGTTCCTGCACAGTGTCAGAACCCCCGTGACGTCGGGCTCAAAGACAGTGGGCTGTCCGGTTTGCCGGTCGATAAAACCCCGGGTCTGGGTCAGGAGGGTGTTTAGGCAGTAGCTGTCGTAGTCCCAGTCACCCATGTAATCATGCACCCTAGGGATGAAGTTGAAGTTCAGTGGATCGCTATTGTCAACAAGGTAGACTTAGTGAAGGTAACGGTCTTTTAAGGGTTTAGTCCTGTGAACCTTGATGTACAGTGTGTAAGGTCTCTTGTTCTGTCTTAAGCTTTCGTGAGGCAGTGGCTGTAATGGCAGTAAGAAGTTTTTTCTTCCAGGGTTTTTCGCATGATAGTACTCCACTGGTCAATGGAGGCATCCTGCAAGTGTAGGTACCCTCAGCATGTCGTTATAGTCGTAAGCTCCTCAAAGCATCAGTCATGTAATTAACCATATCGTCTATGAAATAATAGTGACAGAACTCGTAAGAAACTTGTTTGCCCAGAAGACAACTTTAATTCTATCGGTTATATATATTTTATACAAATTCGGAAGGGTTGGATAAAGTTTTTTTAATAAAATCCCTAAAAAAGAAGTTTTGCCTCTCATTTGCATTTTTGGATTTATCCTTTGATGGGTGGATGCCATAATGGCAAAAATTACCTAGGAAAGGACAGTCCTATTGTTTCTATTAAAAAAATTTATTCTAGAATTTTCTATTCACGAAGCCTAATCATAATCTAGACATCGCTATCAGGATATTTTTCGAGACCATAAATTCATACCAGAAATGTATAAACTCTATTTATGCTAGTATCACCAATGAATCCATGAAAATATTTCAAGACTGTATTTTTTGTTCTTATTTTCTCTCATATATGGGATTGGATTGAAATCTTTAAGGTGTAATGTGTCAAAACTATGTAATGTCACTTATATTACAAACACAATTAGATTGTGCACAGTGGATGCATATTTTAAACGACGAACATTACAAATGTACCATGAGTTTGTTATTAATATTTAACAACGTTATCACATCATGTTGTCATAAGTTATTAAAACTATATTAGCTCTGAATGTATGATAAAATGAGTTAAAAATAAGCATAAAGGTTTAGTATAAAATGAGTTGTTCTGGACTTGGCCCTTCCACAAATTTCCCTAAATTTCATGGTCGACCTCGTGCAGGAGTCCAAATTGCTGCAGCAAATAACTCGACTCACCTAAATGCCCGGGTCAGGGGGTGACTTCGTACGCACCCTCCGGATCTTGGGCGGCCATCAGGAAGGAGGCGCAAGGAAGTCCAAGTACATGGCGGCGTGTCGAAGTAGGAGCCTCCAAGAAGACGGCGGCGGGGCAGAGCAGGCGCCTCCTAGAACACGGCGGGGCGGAGCAGAAGTCCACGAAGAAACTAGCGGGTCGAAGAAGGTGGACTCCAAGAAACCTGGCGGGGCGAAGAAGTGCCTGCCAAGAAACCGGCTGGTCGGAGATGGCGCCCTCCAAGAAACAGGGTGGCGGAGATGGTGTCGGCCGCAGAGCCTGCGGGGCGGACCAAGAACCCTCGGGGCGGGGGGAATTCGTCAGCGAGCGCGTAGTGAGCGGGGAAATGGATAGCGGGCTACGACAGGTACTCGCAGGGCGCGTGAGCGGCGAACTTGATGGAAGGTGAAGGAAAGGACTCGATTTACAAACGAAAGGGAGGATTCGATCGGTTTCGAGGCGGGGAATATATATACACTTTCCTTTTGGTTCCGCCCAACGGCTTGGCTGGCTAGCCGACCTTGGCTTCCTGCTGCTAATTACATCGTCAGTACATTTTGATACACAAAATGCCACAAATTGATTGCTCTGCAGTGCAAATTGACTCTGCATTAGCCAAGCGGGATGCCCGCCACATCGGCTCGAGGCACTTGGCCATCACCCCAACATTTGCGGAAAACCCTCCGATGCATGCTAAAATTACTTCACACGGTCCCTAACGTTGGAGAAACAAACCCCCATTTCTCCAACGCACGAAATCCCCAACCATGTTGCGGGATGCCACATCGGCTCGCGGCACTTGGTCGTCACCCAAACATTTGCGGGAAACCCTCCGATCAAGGACTTCCTCGTCCAGCAAGTCCTTGATCATACGAGGCTATGGGGGAGCAAGACCAGATTTGGTCGGCGCCCTTACCTCCACGGGGATGGGAACGACTGGCAGCGAGGTCGCAGAGGTGCACTGGGGTGGCGGTGTAGGGGCACGACGAGTTAGGCAAGGTCAGGGATGGGCTTTGGCGAGGCAGCTAGTGCGGGTGCTCAGAGCGGGCATACGCAGGAGAGAAAGAGAAGAATGTTTTTTTAACCGGGCACTGCCCGGACGCCTTAATGCTCTCACTCATTGTGAATGTTTTCTGTTTTCTTGTCATTCCGGCGCCAATTTGTTTTTTAATTCATTCATACACATAATAACTACTGTTCTTGGAGCATCTCATCTTTCTTTCTAACATCCAAACCTTCTCTGAAGTTCATCGGCATGGGCAACCTCTCCTCTCTTATTTCACCGTCTGAATGACAAGTTACTGATACGTCTCCAATGTATCTACTTTTCCAAACACTTTTGCCCTTGTTTTGGACTAACCCGGACTGACGCTGTTTTCAACAAAACTGCCATGGTGTTATTTTTGTACAGAAATAAAAGTTCTCGGAATGACATGAAAATCCATGGAGACGCGTTTTGGAATTAAAGAAAAATATTGGCAAAAGAATCAGCATCAGGGGGCCCACACCCTGTCCACGAGGGTGCAGGGCGCCCCCCCGGCGCCCCCTACGTCGTGGGCCCCCTGGGACTTCACCGACCTCAACCCCAACTCCATATATTCACTTTAGGGGAGAAAAAAATCAGAGAGAAGGATTCATCGCGTTTTATGATACGGAGCCACCGCCAAGCCCTAATCTTCCTCGGGGGGCTGATCTGGAGCCCTTTCGGGTCTTTGGAGAGGGGAATCCGTCGCCATCGTCATCATCAACCATTCTCCATCATCAATTTCATAATGCTCACCGCCGTGCGTGAGAATCCCATTGTAGGCTTGCTGGACGGTGATGGGTTGGATGAGATTTACCATGTAATCGAGTTAGTTTTGTAAGGGTTTGATCCCTAGTATCCATTATGTTCTAAGATTGATGTTGCTATGACTTTGCTATGCTTAATGCTTGTCACTAGGGCCCGAGTGCCGTGATTTCAGATCTGAACCTATTATGTTTTCATGAATATATGTGAGTTCTCGATCCTATCTTGCAAGTCAATAGTCACCTACTATGTTTTATGATCCGGCAACCCCGAAGTGACAGTATTCGGGACCACTCCCGGTGATGACCGTAGTTTGAGGAGTTCATGTATTCACTAAGTGTTAATGCTTTGGTCCGGTACTCTATTAAAAGGAGGCCTTAATATCCCTTAGTTTCTAATAGGACCCCGCTGCCACGGGAGGGTAGGACAAAAGATGTCATGCAAGTCCTTTTCCATAAGCACGTATGACTATATTCGGAATACATGCCTACATTACATTGATGAACTGGAGCTAGTTCTGTGTCACCCTATGTTATAACTGTTGCATGAGGAATCGCATCCGACATAATTATCTCCATCATTGATCCATTGCCTACGAGCTTTTTGAAGGACATATGCCCTAGAGGCAATAATAAAGTTATTGTTTATTTCCTCATATCGTGATAAATGTTTATTATTCATGCTAGAATTGTATTAACCGGAAACATAATACATGTGTGAATACATAGACAAACATAGTGTCACTAGTATGCCTCTACTTGACTAGCTCGTTCATCAAAGATGGTTGAGTTTCCTAACCATAGACATGAGTTGTCATTTGATTAACGGGATCACATCATTGGGAGAATGATGTGATTGACTTGACCCATTCCGTTAGCTTAGCACTTGATTGTTTAGTATGTTGCTATTGCTTTCTTCATGACTTATACATGTTCCTATGACTATGAGATTATGCAACTCCCGTTTACCGGAGGAACACTTTGTGTGCTACCAAATGAAACAGCGTCACTGGGTGATTATAAAGGTGCTCTACAGGTGTCTCCAAAGGTACTTGTTGAGTTGGCGTATTTCGAGATTAGGATTTGTCACTCCGATTGTCGGAGAGGTATCTCTGGGCCCTCTCGGTAATGCACATCACTATAAGCCTTGCAAGCAATGTGACTAATGAGTTAGTTGCGGGATGATGCATTACATAACGAGTAAAGAGACTTGCCGGTAAACGAGATTGAACTAGGTATTGGATACCAACGATCGAATCTCGGGCAAGTAACATACCGATGACAAAGGGAACAACGTATGTTGTTATGCGGTCTGACCGATAAAGATCTTCGTAGAATATGTGGGAACCAATATGAGCATCCAGGTTCCGCTATTGGTTATTGACCAGAGACGTGTCTCGGTCATGTCTACATAGTTGTTGAACCCGTAGGGTCCACACGCTTAAAGTTCGGTGACGATCGTTATTATGAGTTTTTTGTGTTTTGATGTACCGAAGGTAGTTCGGGGTCCCGGATATGATCACGGACATGACGAGGAGTCTCAAAATGGCCGAGACGTAAATATTGATATATTGGATGACTATGTTCAGACACCGGAAGTGTTTCGGGAGGTTTTGGACATTTACCGGAGTACCGGGGGGTTACGGGAACCCCCCGGGGAGTTAATTGGGCCTCATGGGCCTTAGTGGGAGAAGAGGATGGGCGACCAAGGGCAGCCGCGCGCCCCCTCCCCCTCTAGTCCGAATTGGACAAGGAGGGGGCGGCGCCCCCCTTTCCTTCTCTTCCTCTCTCCCTTCCTTCTCCCCTCCTACTCCAACTAGGAAAAGAGGGAGTCCTACTCCCGGTGGGAGTAGGACTCCCCCCTTGGTGCGCCCTCCTCCTGGTCGGCCGCCTCCCCCCTAGCTCCTTTATACACGGGGGCAGGGGCACCCCATAGACACAACAATTGATCAGTTGATCTCTTAGCCGTGTGCAGTGCCCCCCTCCACTATAATCCACCTCGATCATATGGTAGCGGTGCTTAGGCGAAGCCCTGCATCGGTAGCATCATCATCACCGTCATCACGCCATCGTGCTGACGAAACTCCCCGGCGAAGCTCTGCTGGATCGAAGCTCGCGATACGTCATCGAGTTGAACGTGTGCTGAACTCGGAGGTGCCGTGCGTTCGGTACTTGGATCGGTCGGATCGTGAAGACGTACGACTACATCAACCGTGTTGTGCTAACGCTTCCGCTTTCGGTCTACGAGGGTACATGGAAAACACTCTTCCCTCTAGTTGCTATGCATCACCATGATCCTGCGTGTGCGTAGGAATTTTTTTGAAATTACTACGTTCCCCAACAGTGGCATACGAGCCAGGTTACATGTGTAGATGTTATATGCACGAGTAGAACACAAGTGAGTTGTGGGCGATACAAGTCATACTGCTTACCAGCATGTCACACTTTGGTTCGACGGTATTGTTGGATGAAGCGGCTCGGACCGACATTACGCGTACGCTTACGAGAGACTGGTTCTACCGACGTGCTTTGCACATAAGTGGCTGGCGGGTGTCAATTTGTCCAACTTTAGTTGAACCGAGTGTGGCTACGCCCGGTCCTTGAGAAGGTTAAAACATCACTAACTTGACAAACTATCGTTGTGGTTTTGATGCGTAGGTAAGAACTGTTCTTGCTCAGCCCGTAGCAGCCACGTAAAACTTGCAACAACAAAGTAGAGGACGTCTAACTTGTTTTTGTAGGGCATGTTGTGATGTGATATGGTCAAGACATGATGCTATATTTTATTGTATGAGATGATCATGTTTTGTAACCGAGTTATCGGCAACTGGCAGGAGCCATATGGTTGTTGCTTTATTGTATGCAATGCAATCGCCCTGTAATGCTTTACTTTATCACTAAGCGGTAGCGATAGTCATAGAAGCAATAGTTGGCAAGATGACAACGATGCTACGATGGAGATCAAGGTGTCGCGCCGGTGACGATGGTGATCATGATGGTGCTTCGGAGATGGAGATCACAAGCACAAGATGATGATGGCCATATCATATCACTTATATTGATTGCATGTGATGTTTTTCTTTTATGCATCTTATTTTTCTTAGATCGACGGTAGCATTATAAGATGATCTCTCACTAAATTTCAAGGTATAAGCTGTTCTCCGTGAGTATGCACCTTTGCGAAAGTTCTTCGTGCTGAGACACCACATGATGATCGGGTGTGATAAGCTCTACGTTCAAATACAATGGGTGCAAGACAGTTTTGCACACGCGGAATACTCAGGTTAAACTTGACGCGCCTAGCATATGCAGATATGGCCTTGGAACACTGAGACTGAAAGGTCGAGCATGAATCATATAGTAGATATGATCAACATAGTGATGTTCACCATTGAAAACTAATCCATCTCACGTGATGATGGGACATGGTTTAGTTGAGATGGATCACGTGATCACTTAGATGATTCGAGGGCCGGATGTCTATCTAAGTGGGAGTTCTTAAGTAATATGATTAATTGAACTTCAATTTATCATGAACTTAGTACCTGATAGTATTTTGCTTGTCTATGTTGTTGTAGATAGATGGCCCGTGCTGTTGTTCCGTTGAATTTTAATGCGTTCCTTGAGAAAGCTAAGTTGAAAGATGATGGTACCAATTACACGGACTGGGTCCGTAACTTGATGATTATCCTCATTGCTGCACAGAAGAATTACGTCCTGGAAGCATCGCTGGGTGCCAGGCCTGCTGCAGATGCAACTAACGACGTTAAGAACGTCTAGCAGAGCAAAGCTAATGACTACTCGATAGTTCAATGTGCCATGCTTTACGGCTTAGAACAGGGACTTCAACGACGTTTTGAACATCATGGAGCATATGAGATGTTCCAGGAGTTGAAGTTAATATTTCAAGCAAATGCCCGGATTGAGAGATATGAAGTCTCCAATGAGTTCTACAGCTGCAAGATGGAGGAGAATAGTTCTATCAGTGAACATATACTCAGAATGTCTGGGTATAACAATCACTTAATTCTGGGAGTTAATCTTCTGGATGATAGTGTTATTGACAGAATTCTTCAATCACTGCCACCAAGCTACAAGAGCTTCGTGATGAACTATAACATGCAAGGGATGGATAAGACGATTCCCGAGCTCTTCGCGATGCTAAAGGCTGCGGAGTTAGAAATCAAGAAGGAGCATCAAGTGTTGATGGTCAGTTTCAAGAAAAAGGGCAAAGGGAAGAAGAAGGGGAACTTCAAGAAGAACGGCAAACATGTTGTTGTTCAGGAGAAGAAACCCAAGTCTGGACCTAAACCTGAGACTGAGTGCTTCTACTGCAAGCAAGCTGGTCACTGGAAGCGGAATTGCCCCAAGTATTTGCGGATAAGAAGGATGGCAAGGTGAACAAAGGTATATGTGATATACATGTTATTGATGTGTACCTTACTAATGCTCACAGTAGCACCTGAGTATTTGATACTGGTTCTGTTGCTAATGTTTGCAACTCGAAACAGGGGCTACGGATTAAGCGAAGATTGGCAAAGGACGAGGTGACCATGCGCGTGGGAAATGGTTCCAAAGTCGTTGTGTTCGCGGTCAGCACGCTACCTCTACATCTACCTTCGGGATTAGTATTAGACCTAAATAATTGTTATTTGGTGCCAGCGTTGAGCATGAACATTATATCTGGATCTTGTTTGATGCGAGACGGTTATTCATTTAAATCAAAGAATAATGGTTGTTCTATTTATATGAGTAATATATTTTATGGTCATGCACACTTTAGGAGTGATCTATTTTTATTAAATCTTCGTAGTAATGATACACATATTTATAATATTGAAGCCAAAAGATGCAGAGTTGATAATGATAGTGCAACTTATTTGTGCCACTGTCATTTAGGTCATATTGGTGTAAAACGCATGAAGAAACTCCATTCCTCCGATGGAATTTTGGAATCACTTGATTATGAATCACTTGGTACTTGCGAACCATGCCTCATGGGAAAGATGACTAAAACGCCGTTCTCCGGAACTATGGAGCGAGCAACAGATTTGTTGGAAATCATACATACTGATGTATGTGGTTCAATGAATGTTGAGGCTCACGGGGGTATCGTTATTTTCTCACCTTCACAGATGATTTGAGAAGATATGGGTATATCTACTTAATGAAACATAAGTCTGAAACATTTGAAAAGTTCAAAGAATTTCAGAGTGAAGTAGAAAATCATCGTAACAAGAAAATAAAGTTTCTACTATCTGATCATGGACGAGAATATTTGAGTTACGAGTTTGGTCTTCATTTAAAACAATGCGGAATAGTTTCGTAACTCGCGCCACCCGGAACACCACAGCGTAATGGTGTGTCCGAACGTCGTAATCGTACTTTACTAGATATGGTGCGATCTATGATGTCTCTTACTGATTTACCGCTATCATTTTGGGGTTATGCTTTAGAGACGGTTGCACACATTAAATAGGGCACCATCTAAATCCGTTGAGACGACGCCTTATGAACTATGGTTTGGCAAGAAACCAAAGTTGTCGTTTCTTAAAGTTTGGGGCTGCGATGCTTATGTGAAAAAGCTTCCGCCTGATAAGCTCGAACCCAAATCGGAGAAATGTGTCTTCATAGAATACCCAAAGGAGACTGTTGGGTACACCTTCTATCACAGATCCGAAGGCAAGACTTTTGTTGCTAAATTTGGATCCTTTCTAGAGAGGGAGTTTCTCTCGAAAGAAGTGAGTGGGAGGAAAGTAGAACTTGATGAGGTAACTGTACCTGCTCCCTTATTGGAAAGTAGTTCATCACAGAAACCGGTTCGTGTGACACCTACACCAATTAGTGAGGAAGTTAATGATGATGATCATGAAACTTCAGATCAAGTTCCTAACGAACCTCGTAGGTCAACCAGAGTAAGATCCGCACATGAGTGGTATGGTAATCCTGTTCTGGAGGTCATGTTACTAGACCATGACGAACCTACGAACTATGAAGAAATGATGGTGAGCCCAGATACCGCAAAATGGCTTGAGGCCATGAAATCTGAGATTGGATCCATGTATGAGAACAAAGTGTGGACTTTGGTTGACTTGCCCGATGATCGGCAAGCCATAGAGAATAAATGGATCTTCAAGAAGAAGACTGACACTGACGGTAATGTTACTGTCTACATAGCTTGACTTATTGCAAAAGGTTTTCGACAAGTTCAAGGGGTTGACTACGATGAGACTTTCTCACCCGTAGCGATGCTTAAGTCTGTCCGAATCATGTTAGCAATTGCCGCATTTTATGATTATGAAATTTGGCAAATGGATGTGAAAACTGCATTCCTGAATGTATTTCTGGAAGAAGAGTTGTATATGATGCAACCGGAAGGTTTTGTCAATCCAAATGGAGCTAACAAAGTGTGCAAGCTCCAGCGATCCATTTATGGACTGGTGCAAGCGTCTCGGAGTTGGAATAAACGTTTTGATAGTGTGATCAAAGCATATGGGTTTATACAGACTTTTGGAGAAGCCTGTATTTACAAGAAAGTGAGTGGGAGCTCTGTAGCATTTTTGATATTATATGTGGATGACATATTGCCGATTGGAAATGATATAGAATTTCTGGATAGCATAAAAGGATACTTGAATAAGAGTTTTTCAATGAAAGACCTCGGTGAAGCTGCTTACATATTGGGCATCAAGATCTATAGAGATAGATCAAGACGCTTAATTGGACTTTCACAAAGCACATACCTTGACAAAGTTTTGAAGAAGTTCAAAATGGATCAGGCAAAGAAAGGGTTCTTGCCTGTGTTACAAGGTGTGAAGTTGAGTAAGACTCAATGCCCGACCACTGCATAAGATAGAGAAAAAATGAAAGATGTTCCCTATGCTTCAGCCATAGGCTCTATCATGTATGCAATGTTGTGTACCAGACCTGATGTGTGCCTTGCTATTAGTTTAGCAGGAAGGTACCAAAGTAATCTAGGAGTCGATCACTGGACAGCGGTCAAGAACATCCTGAAATACCTGTAAAGGACTAAGGATATGTTTCTCGTTTATGGAGGTGACAAAGAGCTCATCGTAAATGGTTACATTGATGCAAGCTTTGACACTGATCCAGACGATTCTAAATTGCAAACCGGATACGTGTTTATATTGAATGGTTTAGCTGTCAGTTGGTGCAGTTCTAAATAAAGCGTCGTGGTGGGATCTACATGTGAAGCGGAGTACATAGCTTCTTCGGAAGCAGCAAATGAACGAGTATGGATGAAGGAGTTCATATCCAATCCAGGTGTCATATCTAGTGCATCGGATCCAATGAAACTCTTTTGTGACAATACTGGTGCAATTGCCTTGGCAAAGGAATCCAGATTTCACAAGAGAACCAAGCACATCAAGAGACGCTTCAATTCCATCCGGGGCCAAGTCCAGGTGGGAGACATAGAGATTTGCAAGATACATATGGATCTGAATGTTGCAGACCCGTTGACTAAGCCTCTTCCACGAGCAAAACATGATCATCACCAAGAGTCCATGTGTGTTAGAATCATTACTGTGTAATCTAGATTATTGACTCTAGTGCAAGTGGGAGACTGAAGGAAATATGCCCTAGAGGCAATAATAAAGTTATTATTTATCTCCTCATATCATGATAAATGTTTATTATTCATGCTAGAATTGTATTAACCAGAAACATAATACATATATGGTTTGTCCATCAAATATATATTACAGCCAGTGGCGAGTCCAGTAGGTGGGCTTCATAGGGCTCTAACCTACCCTCCAAAAAATGAATTTTTTTTTAATACTACTCTTCTTCTCAGGTCAGCCCATTAGCCCAACAAAGGCACCAGCGGAACAGCCCACACGGCCACTAAAAGCAACGAAGCACGCATCGAGGGTTCCAGCCTCCACGCACGCCGCACAATCCACTCGCCGACACGCGCATCCGGGCCCCAGACCAAGCGTTCGTCGGCATTGGGGCGGCCGGCGCAGACCAGACAACTGGCCGGGGCGTCGGACTGCCGGAGCACCGCGCCAGCAGCTAAGCGCGCGCGCCTCTCCGAGACTCCGACGACGGCGACGAGCCAAGGCGCCGACTGGCCGCGGCCAACCCTAGCTGGCCGTCGACCGCCGGTGGCTGGCTGCTGCTCGGTGCCAGACTGCCAGGTGCCAGGTGCCAGCCAAGCCTTTAAGTCGGAGCATCAGAGGTGTACTGCTGCTGTTGGCTGTTGCTGCTGCCTGCTGCTGAAGGAGTTGAGGCGTTGACGCGTGCTCACCGGCTGGGTAATTTGAATCAATAATTTCTGTACATTTGTAGTCGGTACTTGCTAGTTCATGTTATCTTAATTAATTTAAGTCCTATTCCTATGCAAATTATTTGCAGATTTGCAGAGATGAAGAGAAAAAATGTTAGCATAAAGAGTTTTTTTGCAAGTAGTTCAAGTACTCCTCGTGTCGAACCTGATCCTATCCCAGCCAGTCCACTGATCCCAGCGAATGTGAACCCAGATCCCCTTTCCCTGGCTGTAGTGACCATAGTTCCTACTTCAAGTAATGAGAGACCTGATCCCTCAACTCCAAGCAATGAGAGAAATGACACCACATTTGATGAGAGTACAAACCAACCAAGAATGCCTATACTAGAATTTCATCCAAGTCAAATTATTGCTGATCCAGGACTTAGAATACCAATAGAAGATTATGCCCCTGAAATTAGAAGTGATGTGAGAAGAGCTTATTTGTTGAACAAGTGAAACAAAGCTATTGGGCATAAATTCAAGAAGACAAAGGATGGTAAAATTTGGAGATCCTTTCAGCGTGCGTGGTTTGACAATTTTGATTGGTTGGAATATAGTGTGGATAAGGAGGCTGCGTTTTGCTTTCATTGCTTCCTTTTCAAGAAACCATCCCAAGCCATTATATTTGGCAATGATGTTTTCACAAAAAATGGGTACACTCGTTGGAGAACAGGTTTAGCTAGTTTTGAAAAGCATGTTGGTGGTCAATCTAGTTACCACAACATTGCTAGGGGAGATTGTGATGATTTCAACAATCAACGAGCAAGTGTGGTTACCAAATTCTGAGTGTACAGCAAAGAGGCTGAGATATCTTATAAAATCCGCCTAACTGCATCATTGGATTGTGCAAGGTATCTCATAGCACAAGGTGAAGCTTTTCGTGGGCATGATGAATCCTCCACTAACATCAACAAGGGCAATTTTAGAGAGTTATTGGACTGGTATAAGGACAAGAAGGAAGATGTGAAGGATGCATTTGATAAGGGGGCCGGAAATGCACAAATGATTTGTTCTGACATCCAAAAGGACCTTGCTACAACTTGTGCGATGGAGGTAACCAAAGTTATTAAGAATGACATTGGGGATAAGAATTTCTCAATACTTATTGATGAGGCTAGAGATTGTTCAATAAAGGAGCAAATGGCGGTGATTTTGAGGTAACACATACCATCTTTTAGTGTTTTTATATTGCACTAGTAATGTTTACTAATCTGATTTTGTGATGCACGTAGATTTCTAGATGATCATGGAGTGCTCCAAGAGAGATTCCTTGCCATTAAGCACATCACAGATTGCACATCTGCTGGAATTAAAGAAGCTTTAGTTGATGTGTTGGAATATCATGGTTTGTCAATTTCCAGCCTACGTGGTCAGGGTTATGATGGGGCTTCAAATATGAGAGGGGAGTTCAATGGTTTGCAAAAATTGGTTAGAGATGAAGCTCCGTATGCATTCTATGTTCATTGCTTTGCTCACCAGTTACAATTGGTGGTTGTCACCGTTGCTCAATGTAGTCCTGCTATTGTTGATTTCTTCAATTATATTCCCTTGATAGTGACTCAAGTGTGTTCATCTTGTAAAAGGAAAGATGCATTACTTGCCAAACATCATGATGAATTGTTAGATTTGATGGAGAATGGAAAGATTTCAGCCGGTACCGGGTTGCATCAAGAATCAAACATAACAAGACCGGGAGATACTCATTGGGGCTCACACCTCAAAACCTTGCTTCGTATATTCACAATGTGGAATGTTGTGGTGGATGTACTAGGAATTGTTGTGGCTGATGCTCGGGAACACACATGCCAAGGTGGAGCTAGAGGTTTGCTTAAAAACATGGGATGCTTTGAATTTGTGTTCATCATGTTCTTCTTAATAAACTTGTTGAGCAACAAAAATCAACTATCCCAAGCTTTGCAAAGGAAGAATCAAAATATCGTTGAGGCCATGCGTTTGATCTTGGATGTGAAAGAAAGCTTGCAGGACATGAGGGACAATGGTTGGGAGCCTTTATTTTGCCAAGCCAAGAACTTTTGTGAAACACATGATATTGATGTGCCAAACATGGATGATCTTGTTGGAACAATGGGCCAATCTGTTCGCACTAAGAATAAGGTGACTCGGCTTCACTATTACAAGGTTAGCATATTCAATGTTGCCATTGATGCAACTATCACCGAGGTGAATCGCCGATTCAATGAAGTTTCCACCGAGTTATTGGATTGCATGTCTTGTCTTAATCCAGCAAACAACTTTGCAAAGTTTGACGTTGAAAAACTTATTCGTCTTGCTGAAATTTATGATGAGGACTTCACAGAAGCTGACCGGTTGTTGCTAAGAGTACACCTCCCCAGATTCCTTATGAACATTAGGAGAAGTGATGAATTTAATGGATGCCGGGATATGTCCACACTTGCTCGTTTGATGGTTGAAACAGCGAAACATACAATTTTCCAATTGGTATATCGCCTCATTGAGTTGACACTAATTCTTCCTGTAGCAACTTCAACAGTTGAGCGAATATTTTCAGCAATGAAGATCATCAAGACAGATTTGCGCAACAAACTATCAGATGAATGGCTAAATGATTTAATGGTGTGCTATTGTGAGAAAGAGATATTCAGAAGCATTCACGATGACAAAATCATGATACAATTTCAGAAAATGAGTGATCGGAAAGGACATTTGCCTTATGAGTTTAATGTGATTCCTTAGAGGTATATATGTTACTGTTACTAGTTTTAATACTTACATGTGCATGAATTATTGTTATATCACTAACAAGTGTGCTAATTTGGACAGATGGCTTGTGGTTGGTGACTTGAGAGAGGGATCTTGGGCATACATCTCTATATTTTGGTGTGAAGCTATTCTATAACTACAATACCAGTAGCAGTACTGACCAGTAGTAAGAAGCAACATCTCATTGTCTTTTGTTATTGCTTCTCTCGTACTTTGATGCATTGGTCTGTGAATTGTATGAACCTTTTTGGTATGCTTAAATGAATACTGCATGTTTTAGTTAGTATTCTGGGAAAGTTTGATTACATTTCGGCAAAAGGACAAGGAGATAATGGTTATTTAGCTGTACAAATTCAAATTTCAGCTCAAAATTTAATATTTTTCAAAAATCCCAAAACAATTGGAGTCAACACTAGATGCTTCCAGTAGTATTCTGTGATATTCTCAGCTCATTTGGATAAAAGAATTACGAGATGATGTTGTTTCTCTTGAAAGGAACGTTTCATTTTTTTCTGCCGTTAACTTTGAGCCCACCCTCCAATTTTGTTCTGGACTCGCCACTGATTACAGCCCTTTATCCCTCATCATCTTCTTCACCTTTAGTAGTTTAACATTCACTTGATGTTTCCTGATTATATATGTATGTTGTTAAAAGGAGCTAATCTATTATTTTGACTACTTTAGTGGCTACATTCTGCAATACATCATTGTCTTTCTTTGATGGTGGTTCAGAAATTTGCACTGATTACTTCCATTTGTTCTTTTACATCATAGGTAAATGAATTTTCCATATGTTACATTAAAGGCAGTTTAAAGAATATTGCTTCTGTTGGATGTTACAAAAGGAAACACAAGTGGAGTTGCATTTGTGTGCATAGGATGATGATAGCTGTGTAGCAAGGGCACATAATTCTAAGTGGGTGGCGGCAGAAGTGTTTAACAAATTGAAGGGGGTCCTGTGAATTCTGGAGTTGTTACTATGTGCAATGATGGTACATATAATGTTGGTAAAGTTTTTTTTCTTTTGATTTCAATGGCAGGGAAAATGTTGATTCATTTCACGTCATCGTCTTATTTTATTGTTTTTTTTCTATGGTGCTGAGTAAAGCTTTGCTTTTGTTTATTAAGGCAAACTTCCATCTTGTAGAAAAAAGAAAATTCATAACTTCATGCTAGCAAATCTTAGTTTGCTATTATTAGAAGACAAATGTGTATCAACGTGTGAAAATGACCACATAGAACGTGATGAGGCACATCAGCAATATAAGTGCGTATATATACGCCTCAAGAGGCACGCCACAATATAAGTGCGCACATATACGCCTCAAGAGGCACGCCACGGGCGTGCCCCAACCACTAATTTAAATATATTATAACTGAGCACTAATCCAGTCCTCTCAGGTCATTAGAGGTTTTAACCGTCAGATCTGTTGTTTCGGCCTTTGCTGTCCATTGGATGTCGTTCTGGACCCCATGAGCTCTGTACGCTGATCACATAATGATCAACTGGAGTGGGCCGCTGCTTCGGGAACTATTTTGGACGTATTCTGTGAATTTGGGCCAAATGGGCTAGGTGTCTCTGCACAGGCGCCGATCGCTGCCTGGTTTGATGCAGTCCCTTGGGAAGCGTGGGCGTGGCTCAACGAGCAGTCTGCTCGGTCAGCATCTCACACCGGTCCATGGGGAGGCGAGGTTGTAGGCGAAGCGGCGGTGGATTGCTCGGTGATGAATCCGGCAATCAATCTTTAGTTTCAGGAAGCATTCATCAAGATTGATGTGCACCACTCACCGGCTGCAATTAAATGGAGGTGTGCGTTCCTTTTTCCTCCAACCTTTTCCTAGAGATCCCAATTCCCTCTAGGTTATCTTCAGCTCCATCCCCATGCTTTCTTCATGTGACCTTCATGTCGGATCTCGCTGGATCTCTGCTACTTGCCGCAAAATACTAGGGCCGACGGTGCAGCTGGTGTTCCTATGCACGCTACTTTCCAATATGGCCGTTGCGCTGTTCCACCAGTCACTTGAGATGATCTGAGATGGTCATGGGCGGTGGATCCAGAGGATTTTTTTTACTGGAGCACCTTGTCCTCATATTGCTCTATCGGAACCTCTCAAAAAAACTCCAACGGCTGGTTGTTGGTGAGCTCCGATACACTTCTTCAGTTCTCAGATTCTTCAATCTGCATTTGGTTTGATCTGAAACATCTGCTATACTTGCTTGCTTCATGTCTTTTTTTTGGTTCTGTATAGCTGCAATAGCTTACGAATCACATGCCAAGTCAATTCTTAACTGTACAATTTTCTTCTGGTAACAGTTTATTTGCTGCAAAAGAGGTTACTTATGTGCTTACAGGACATCACGTGAGATGACAAGAAATCTCAAATGAAGATAGTAATTCAGCAAGGCCAGTGAGTCTACTCTGTGCAATATTTAGTAGCCTTGTAATTTATATGTACTGAAGGTGTCACCGTAGAAAGGGTGACAAAACTTTGATCATGTTGCTGTCAGATGGTGTTTCCAAACCAGTTCGGCTATGTAAGTTTCAGATAATCTGATTGTTCTGTAGAGCTCAAAACAAATATTTCGATTTTAGTTTCTTATTTTCTACTGTAACCTGAATCTATGTGGTTTTGTTAATAAAACGGGGTGGAATCCCTTCTTAAAAAGACTATTAAAACTAACGTATGGGTGACGACACATATTTATTCGAGTGATAGCAATTATCATGGTATCTGTACATGTTATGTACTTATGTTAGTGGTTCTCGAATTCGCAACATACTATGCTTTCTACAGGTGAATTGACCTTCCAACTAGAAGATGTCAATAAACAAAAGGGAAACAATTAGAATAAAGGGCTCGGGACCCATACCTGTTAAGCGGTGGAAACACACTGTGACAACCCGGCCGGGCACAAATTCTTCCCTATTTGTTTCCAGCCAAGGTTAGTAATTCTTTGTTTTTTCCATTAGGCCGCCTTTTCAAGATACATTACTATCAGAGTTTTTACTTGATTTCCAACAAACTATAGTAGAGGTGAGTTTTTGCAAGTTGATTTCATTATCACTAAAGGAAGATATGAACTAGAGTTGCGAAAAGGAAACTGTATATACAATTTTTCATTTGCATGCATGTTTCATTTACATTATATCCTATGTTATTCTGTATTCACATCGTTGTTTATTCTTTATTAGTTTTTAACTCCAACTATCTCAACATTCCTGGTATGTTGCCAATTGGTTCTTGGTACTCTGGATAGTGATGTCTTTGGATCAACTATTCCCGCTTCCTTCAATCAATGAAATCTGAATGCTTCGTATAGATAATATTACTCCACTTGACTGTTCCAAAACAAGCAATAGAACTGAAGTTTTACATGAATGGTGCCAGACATTTGCGATTTGTTTAATGGTTTTTCCCCTCTTTGCAGGAAACACAGGATCCACTTGCCAATATCACATGCCACATAGTTGTTGTTTCGACTTTGGTTTTCCAATTTTTTTTGCTAGCATAACTAGCTCTCAAATATTTTGATGCACTGGATAAATGATTTGTGTACTACTTATGTTGATAGACAAGGAAAATACTGGAGAGCTGATATGAACGGTTTTTCTGATACACCATTGAAGTTAATTACGTGCTTTCGTTCATACTGTGTTTCCATGTTATCTTGATTAACTTTGATTCCAAGTGGCATGCCCAGATGTAGACATAGTTCTGCCTAGCTGAAAAGAGTTTACGTATGATCCATCGACATATCTTTCTTGTGGCTCTTATATAGAACAATAAAAGATCAACTAATGCTTGGTTCTATGCATTGTGTACTTAAGGATTGTTTTGTTCCTCAGCAAGATTTGTTAACTGATGATAGATCTAAATGTAGCTTGCTCCAAGTAGTAACTCTTTTTGAAGTATTCATAGAGTTGTAACAAACAAAATATTGAATATTGTACACAACTTTATGTATGTATTCTATGTAAACTCCTATCATTCTACTACAAAAATAGATGGGCGCAGCAACGCGTGCCAACCATGATCTAGTAAATAGACAAAAAGCGGATGAATTGTGTGCCCGTTCGGGTCTCTGAGTTGGAGTTGGCCTAAGCTACCTGCCGCCTTCCGGTGCTTGTCTTCTTGGCTGCCGAAAGCTGCGAGTGGTAGAGAGCAAAACTCCAAATCTCTCCAAGCCTTACTTCGTTGGTAAACACCAGACCCAAGTCTCACTAGGAAAAGTGCCGCAAGTGAAAGGCCTATACATAAATTGCTCCCAGTGTAGTTACTCTACTCGAGGTGAGCTGGTATAGATATATCAAGTATGCAAACAAATCGTAGAACTCCTGCCAATACATTCAAGCGTGGAGGTATGCTCTAAAACCTAAGGTGGCTAGAGAACAGTGACGCCTGATTAACGATAAATATTACGGAAGTCATACTTGGAGCTTAAATGATACAACAGCCTTGTGCAGAAAATCAATAGACTGACGGAGTCTAGCAATTTATTTGTCTAACTGAAGTCTTTATGAATTTATCTATCATGTATCATGCCAAAATCAGTAACAAGAGAGAAATCACTTTGAATATAGGAGCATAGAGCAGGTAGACTCTTTCGACTGTGTCGCCGGAGGTAAATTGGTGCCATGTGGCTTCATTTCCTGGTTGTACCGCCGATTGCCATGAGATATGTCTCCAATCAAGGCTTGTTGGATGGACAGCATCCCACTCAGGAAAACTCTTCTGAGAAACCTACATTTACCAAAAGACACATTTTGGTAGCAACCTTAAACAAACAGAGGTGCTGGGTGCATACCCGTAACTAAGGTGCTGGTATTACATTACCAGTTTACCACTCTTCTGTGACCTACATGGATAATTAGTTTATCATGCTTGTTATTCTTTCCTTCACTATGTAAGTGAGACTGTACATGTGCGTATAGCATCCGTGTTGTGGATTTCCCCATGGATAATACCCACAAAAAAAGTATTGATCACTAACCACCGGTATCCATTTACTAATGGAATTACTAAGACAAGCCTCCATAAAAGTTGAGTGAGCCACGTATGAGTTTTCAGAAAGATTCTTTTTAGTAGAAAACCATCTTTTCGTTTGAACATATCAAATGGCCTATTTTTTATGTACATTTTTAGAGGATACCAAGTTGTACCTTTCCTGAAGTTCAGCACAGACGTGGTGGCGACACACTCCCCATAAATGCTTCCTGTTAGAAAATAACATTGGGAAAATTAGTATATTGTCTTGTAAATCCGCATAAAACATATCAACACGCCGTGACATTTGATTAGGCCTGTGTGTGCTTGGTTACTGCAGTTGTGAGTCAATCTTCTGCGAGTAAGAATTTAACCATCTCTACAGTACCCCGCATACCTCCTTGGACAAATGATGAGAAGTTAAGCTTGACTTTTCCAAGATTAAGAACAACTTGTTCATGCAAGCATGCTACACTAAGGACATAGATTACTTCTTTCGTGGCTGTATATTGAGGAGCTACCCAATTACTCCCCATATGCCATTCTTATGTGTTTTATTAGTTTGCTCGCGTAAAAGTGTACAATAGAAACATTATTTTCTAAGTTATCTGCATGTGGAAAATCTCGTGGCGTTGAATTTTCTCTTGTTTGATGGAACATTTTCTGATGCAATGAAAACAGGTCCGAAATACTATGATTAGGCTACTTCCTTTCCTTCATTATTATTCGATTCCTTGTCTGGAAATTGTGCAAAGTTTAATTTAGAGCCCCTTACTAAGAGGTAATAATAAGCTCATAGTCACCTCTTTGAAACCATGGGCGCGGTGGTAATTCCCCCATGGTGCAAGCAAGCGGATCCTAACAGAGCTATGTTATCATAATGGATGCAGATGAGATAAACTTGTCAAAAACTTGTATTTGAAATGCATAAATAAGTGGGAGAAAGTACTAGTATGAAACTTTACATGGTTAAGAAGAAGAGAAGCAAGAAAATACTTTCACAGGTTGTATATAAGGTACAAAAATAAGCTAGGTAAAACAAATGACTTGCTTGAAAGTGTCAATTATGGTAATTACCGTGAGGCGTTTCATATCTGTAACCCTCAGTCCAGGCTTGTTTTGATTCATATCTATCTCTTTCTCCATTTCATTTTCCGCACAACTGATCAGCACACTGTCACCTTTTTGAAATATAACGTCAACATCCTTAAGTGATTAAAGGTTCTCTAAACCCAATGCAAAATCACCAAACTGGAGTATTGTGTCCGCCACATCTTGCAAATCCAACTTCAGGGTTTGGAGACTTTGCATGGCTCCTCGTCCAAACCTCAACTCCATGGTGTCACTCTTGACACTGAACATCTTTAGACACAAAAATGGATAAGCACTGCCAGTGGCCAAACGGTTAACTCTGTCTTGTGTTGGTTTCTGCACTTCTATCTCCAGTTCAGTGAGAGAAACTATGCTCTCGAGAAATTGAAGGTCCTCCACTTCTAATGTATTCAGTGTGATACTTAGGAAGAAGAGGCAAGACATGGAGCACATCCACCTTGGCACTGCATAAGTGATGCTATTAAGCATGTGGACTAACAACAATTGTGTTAGTTGAGCAAAGGTTGACGGCAGCTCTTCTTCCATTTTGGTAGAACTTATGTCCAGCACTTGCAGAAATTGTAGATTCCCGATTTCTTTTGGGATCTTAGTGATAGATGTACCCCTTAAATTCAAATATCTCAAGTGAAACAAATTGCATATATCATTCCAATGAGTATTATCCACTTCACAATAAGCTAAATCTAATACACGCAGGACTGGGAAACCCAAGAGTGCTGGCAGCAAACTAAAAGCTGCAGCAAACATACTAAGTGACCTCACGTGGGACAAGCTGACAGTTGCCGGGTGATTACCAACTTCTTCATTCATGGTCTGCAAGGACAATCGGCGTATCTTACTTGGTAGACACTCTAACTGCTGACAATCTGGTGTTGTTAGAAAATTCTCCTCATGTGACAAACAAATGATGAAGTCACGAACCATATCATGTACATGACAAAAGCTATTTCTATTCACATCATAAAAAGGTTCAAGCTGGACCAAGTTTATATTAACTAGCTCCTTCAAGTAATTCTCTCCTACTTCATATAAGCTCCTCCCTTGTTCTTTTTTCACAAAACCTTCACCCACCCATTTCCAAATCAATTCTTCTGCTTTAATGAGATAATCCTCTGGATACAAACTAAGATGCAGTAAGCAAGTCTTTAGGTGTGGAGGTAGGCCAGAGTAACTTACAGATAATATTCTTCTCATGTTATTCACATCATCATGACTATTGTCTAGCCCCGAACTGATGGATTTGTACACCTTGGACCAATACTCATGTGTATGTGCTCTTCCCTTTTCACTAGACAGCAAGCTACCTATGGTAAGGATAGCTAGTGGAATTCCCCTACATCTTTTTAAAATTCTCTCAGATACTTCAACCAATTGATTAGGTGGTGACTTGTTCTCCATCTCATATATTTTTTGATAAAACAACTTTCTTGAGTTGACAACAGAAAGGGGTTTCAGCCGATATACACCACCAGCTTGCAGGGAAACATCAAGAACCCGAGTTGTTGTGATTACTCTACTTCCGTATCCATTCTCAATCAACGCATACTTGATATTTTCCCAGACGGATTTATCCCATATGTCATCAATAACTATCAAGCACCTTCAAATGATACCAAAATACATATATTACATAGAGTTGTCATACATTTAGGCAGAATTGAGCTGTGTAATGAAGCTTACCAACTTTTTTTTGACAAATTAAAATTGGGGAGAATTTAAATCCCCCGGCCTCTACACCAACTAGGGATGCATACAGCCTTTTTAAGCATGAGTACTAGGATTTTTAAATCTTGGTTGCGCACCAAGCCTAGCCCTCAAGGATAAATGCATGAGTACAAGGAAAGTTTGGTCCTGAAGAACAAATAGGAACCTAAATTCGCCTCCGTGAGGATTTGAAGTCACGTGTTGGGTTTGTACATCCACTCCCCCAACCATTTGAGCTATGCTGACTCCCAAAGCTTATCAACTTAAATGGCAAAGCAAATAAAAAATTGAGAGGTCTGCACTATTGTAATTTTCTTCTGGCATCCGATCCATACACGAAACATTGAGGAACACATGTTCACAAACGTACCTCTTGTTTTCAAGGAATGTTCTTATCTCACTGATGAGTTGTTGCTCGCCCCATGATGCCTCATTAATGTTCTGGTACGTCTGCTTGTCAAGTTGATGGAGCATGCTCTTGAAAATCTGCTTCATATTAGGATTAAGTGACACGGAAACAAATGCCGCACAATCGAATTGCAACTTTTGCTTTTGAATACCGATTTGCACTCTCAGCTTCTTATACACTGCATTGGCAAGGGTTGTCTTGCCCAATCCACCAGATCCAACAATAGAGACCACCTTCAGCTGTTTCCTGGAAACCTCATCTCCCTCTGTCAACATCTCGACTACCTCAAGACTATTCTCTTCAATGCCAACGAGCTATGTCGCTTTTTTATACAAGGCTGACATGTGAAGGGTATCAATAGTTGGACCAATTGGCTTGGCAGCGGCCACACTGTCAACGTTGTACCTATCACGCCGCTCACTGACCTCCTTGATGCGGCTCTTGATGTCTTTGATATCGATGCCAATCTTGTGACGAATCTTGCCCTTGGTCAGCAGGCTGAGGCTCTTATCAATGAAATTCCTGAAGCTATGGGACTTGTCTGGTCGGCCATGGGTTTCGATGCGCACCATGAACTTGTCGATGCTATCTTCAAGGTCGTATGACAAGTCCCTCACAGCCTTGGCCCAAAGCTTAACTTGGATGTCCGGTGGCTGGTCGATTGGCGCCTCAGAGATCCTGAGGAGAGCTGTCTCCATGCTCTCCATCTCGGCTTTGAGGAACATGATCTCACCCCTGACACCCTTGTGAAGTTTGTAGTGCTCCATGAGCAGGTCAGCCAGCTTGGGAAGGAGGGTGCCCATCGCTCCGGTCACAACCTCAGACATGCTCGGTCGCGTGATAGCTCAGCCGGTTGCTGGTGTCTGTGCTGAGGGAATATGTTGATGGCGATCTGCTGTGTGGATGAACCGCAACCTTAGCTTCTTCGTGTACTACACCACCTAAAGAATCACAACCTTATTAGTCAGGAACAAACAAGTCAAAACACCAGTAATAAAGAATCAGAATGGATTTCTTACTGATCAAACACTCTTGCTGCCCATTGGATCTCGCACTGAGGAGAGGTGGAGCGTGAAGCTGCGAGTGCGCTGAGGAGAGAAAAGGTGTAGCGTGAGGAAATTTTGGCGAACCTGCAGCTCGGTCTTAGTATCAGAGCAGATAGACAGAAATCTGAAAGAAGGAACAAGGTGGTAAATGAATCGTTTGAGAAAGCAAAAATGTCAAGACATTTTGCATCACAGACAGACTAACAACACACTTTGACATGTTTTTCTAAGTAGCATGATGGAACATAACAACATCCTAAACGCGATTAAGAGGCAGCACCAGCAGTTTCTTAAGTTAACAAGAAAAATGAGCTACGCATTGGTAAGTTTCAGAGCAGATCATGCTAGAAGAGTATCCTGAGAAAAAAAATTCCAAGGAGAAGAAGAAGAAGAAGAAGGTGATTACCTAGAGTATCTTGAGAAGCCCTGCTGCGTATGAGCTCAGACTCTAGACGATGAGCATTGTGAAAGCAAGATGAAGCTGAGATCTGAATCTGGCGTCCTAACCTATATTAGTTTTATAACTTACGAGGCAGGACTTAAATTATGCAGGAATCCTGCTTGTTTGTCTGTTTTTAACGTATCGGCTGTCCAAGTCCAGTCTACGCATTGGTAAAAAAGAACAGCTCCTCCCTTCGATTGAAACGCTCACACATTTTAAAACTATAACCTTCTTTTACGAGACAATGGCTGTGGAGATTCCTACTTCATCACATTGATTAATTAATATAAATTGAAGCAGAGCCTCTCTATTTATTGATTAATTAACAAAAGGAGCATTTCCGATCTTCGATGCGCTATGATTTCTAATTCTAATATTTCTACTGTTAAACAGATTGACAACTGAGTGATAATGTTACATGACCTACACTTAAGTATGAATTAGGCAGTTTTGGATCAAAATCACAAATAAAAAACTGTGGCTGACAGTCTTGGTATCATAAATATATCAGTCATTATTTTATTTAAAAAAAGAGCTTTCTACTTCATAGCAAAGTTAGAGAGCCATTGGAGCGTGGGCTATACCACAGAACCCAAGGTCCAATCTCAGGCTCATACTAGTATATTACAACAACCTTGTCTCTTTTGACACGATTCGAGGTTGAAGGTAAAGCACGGTACAGACTATCGCGTACGGTTAAATAAGTAAAGTAACTTCAAGCTAATTTGGTTAGAAACCAAAGGGCAGAGTATACGGATGTGTTACAAGAGGTGAGTACGTGGAAACAGGTAAAGAAATGACCAGACTTGTATGTCACTATACACTATTTGGCATGACTGATTGTTCTGTGTGGCCATTGAACTGATTAATTAATACAAAGGTAAAGTAATATGATCAAAGCAATGATGTATCGAAGTACTACTGTTGTAAACCACACATTGTTTTGAAGAGAACGGGATGAAGCAAGCCAGTGTCCGTTGGTGTGGGATGGGCACAGCTAGAGTAGTACTTAATTCAGCAAAGAACCCATACATTCAAGAGATTTTGCATCACATTCCTGATAACAATACTTGACACGTTTTCTGAGTAGCACGATTAAGCAGCAGCAGCAGCAGTTTCCTTAGTTAACAAGTTACCGATTAAGCCCACCAAACTTAGTTTGTCCTGAGGAAGTTTTCTAAAGGGGAAGAAGATGGTGATTACCTAGAAAAGCGTTGCTGCATGCGAGCTTGGAGCCTTGGACTCAACAGGACAGGCACTGTTAAAGGAAGATGAGTCTGAGATCTGGATCAGGCATCCGAATGTATATTAGATTTACACTTAACGAGGACTTAAACTATGTCTAATTTAACATATCTACTGTCAAAGTGCACTCTACTCACTGATAAAATACCCCCTCCCTTTGTTGGAACTCTCACATATCTTAAAGTTTTAACCCTTTTCTTGACCGGAAAATGGCTGTGGAGACTCCTACTTGATCCCATTAATAATTTTATTAATACAAAGAGAGCCTTTGTTCTTTCCACACAATTTGAGTTTGAATGTAGAGCACTGTATAGACATTTAAAGGTAATTCGGAAGCCAAGTGGCAGGTGAGTATATGAGGGAAAATCAAAATTTAAGAAAGGAAAAGAAAAGGTAATGGCCAGACTTGTATATATCACACACTATTTGGTATGCCTACCAGGGATATTCCCTCTAAAAAAGAAACCATTTGGTATGCCTCATTGTTTTTTTTTCCGAGGAAATAACAGGAGCTCTGCCTTTGCATTAAGAAGAAGAGAATTGACCAGTTTATAAGGAAAACTAGCCGAAAACTGATACATTGACACACACCAGCCCCGGGGCTACGTACCTAACGAGCCGACTTCCCTGTCGCCCACACGACCAGAGTTGCCACCCCACCACACGACCCGGAGCCGCCACTCCGGCTTACAAACCACTTAAACTCACACATGTCGGCCCCGAGGCCGCACTCCACACGAGTCGACGACTCTGCCGTCCACGCAACCAGAACCGACACTCCACAGCACAGAGGTGCTCTCCGGAGCCGCCGCTCCGACTTCCCCGCCGGCCCCGAGGCCGCGCTCCACCTGAGCCGACGACGCTGCGGCCCACGCGACCAGATCCGGCACTCCACAACCTTGTTCTCCGGAGCCGCCGCTCCGACTTCCTCACCGGCCCCGAGGCCGCGCACACGCCTGGCCGACGATGAACCCGCAAAGCCACCCGAGCCACCGCGACCTGACGAAGGACCAGACCTCCAAGGCGTCGCCCCCAAGAGTGAAGCGACAAGTACGCCGCCGACGCCCACTCCGACCAAGGTCGGAACTTGGGTTTTCACCCGGAGAGCCCGAGACCGAGGCGATAATGGTGGTGAAGGGGCTCCACGACGACGCCTCCAAGGAGGGAACGACGTCCTAGGACGCCGTCAACGCCGGCAACGACCGAGGTCGAGCTAGGCTTTCGCCCGGAACTCACCAAGTCCATCCTCACCACAACCTGCCCAGCAAACCGTCTCCGGCAACCTGCCGACCGTCCTCGCCGAAGCCACATGACCAAGCACGCAAAGCAGCACGCCGCCGCCAACCACCACCGGCTGCAGAAACCATTGCAGCCCACCACGCTCCACAAGCCGGGTCTGGGAGGAAGTAGCGCCGCGAACACAGCCCCCGGCAGGACCACCCGCACCATGCAGAGGCCACAACCCGGGGTGCCCAGCAGCCCAAACCGGCACCACGCCGGCCGGGGCACACCACAACACCTTCCCAGAGGGCCGGCTCTGCCAAACAGCTCCGCCAAGCCAGGGAGGCCGGAAGCTGCAGCTCCAGATCCACCCACGGCCGCCCCGAGCCGCCGGCCCACCACCACGCGCGTCCGCCCTGCCCCCCGCGTGGCCCAGGACAGCCAGCGCCGCCGCATCCCGCCGACGGCCTGCTCCCCGCCGGATCCGGGCACGAAGCCTGCATCCACCGCCAACCGGCACGCTGCCACGACTCCACTGCGAGGAGGAGGGGAGGACGATGCTGCCGCAGTCTGGGGCCGCCGCCCCAACGCCCAGCGCCACCGCGCAGCAGAAGAGGCCAGGAGACCAGATCCGCCCCAGCGCGCGGCCCCGCGAGGCACGCCGAGCCGTCCAGGGCCGTCCAGCGCGCACGACAGAGCAAGGAGAGGCCCGCCGCCGCCGGCTGCCGCACAGGCTTTGCCCGGCGGTGACGCCCGACGGCAGCAAGGGGGGCGGGGGCTAAGTGGAGGGGGGCGACGGCGCGCAAGGTTTCGCCCGAGTCGCCCCCTCTTGGAGAGCGACGGGAGGCTGATAGTAACAGTGGCAGCAATGGTATGCCTCATTGTTCCGTGTGGCCATTGAATAGATTAGCACAAAAGAAAAGTAATATGTTCCAAAAATTAGTGATGTGTCGAAGTAGTACTGGTGTAAGCCATACATTATATCAAGACAAATGGGGAGAAAGCAAGCCAGTGGCTGTTAGTATGGGATGGGCACAACAGGAGTACTAGTACTATATAATTCAGAAATAACAACAGGTACATTTCAATGGATAAGAGCATCTTCAGCCGTTGGCCACTCAGGTGGCGCTTCTACGCGCCCCCTGGGCGAGCCGGTGAAAAAATGGACGTGAGGGCGAGCGGGTTCCCAGCCGCTCGCCTCAGGGTCGCCCAGACGCGTTTTTTTTTAATTTAAAAAAATCAGAATTCGACAAAGTTTGGACAGATTTGGACTATAGAGAAGTGGAGAAAACGAAAGGGATGGCTCATTGATGGCTGTTGAGATTTCGATCAAGGCACAGGGAGAGAGGAGTGCCAAGGGAAAGCAGCGTCGCCGCCGTTGACTCGACAGTGCTACAGAGCATCAGACCAACTCCTGCCAGCAACAGAAGCAAGTCGAGAGAGACGCTAGCTTCGCCGTCGACCGGCGGCCGTTCCAGAAAACCGGACCGCACGGGGAGATCCCCTCCTAGCCTCCTAGCCGCCGACGCATTCTACCACTGCAAGGGGAAAAGATTGATCCTTTTTTAAGGGGCGAGAGATCTAGAAAACAAAAAAGCATTGCATGGGGTGGGATGGTTGGGCTTCTTCTTCTTAGAATAGACGATTGGGCTTCATTTTCTGTTTCCGAATCAAGGTCATTGGACTTCATCGGTAATTTAAGTCTGGAAACAGAGCGATGACAGGCACATCAAAATTTCAACAGAAATTGGTTTAAAAGAAAAACAAATGATGATGTGGCAGATTGCTGAGGTGGATAGGCTGCATGTCAAGAGAAATAAGGTAGTGGGGATGAACTATTTAGGTATTATAGATATATGCAGAGATACCCTACAGGTTGCATGGAGATCCCGGCGCTTACCACGCGAAGAAGAACAATATCGGTGCCACGACGGTGATTTTCAAAATTGCCACCACGACAACGTTTCGGAGAAGACCTCGAAGGACCATGGAGACGTTTCTCTTGCCCAGGGCTATACCATATCATTTTATTATGAATTGCCCGAGATGTTTATCTCTTTGTTACTTGCACCCTTTGGTTGTGTAGTAGTCAATTATTAGGGTAATCTCTCACAGTTAATACCACACAATTATTATGAACTGCGGAAGCTAGCTAGGATACAGGAGAACAAACAAGTGTTGATGGTCAACAAGACCGCTAGTTGCAAGAAGAAGGGCAAATCCAAGAAGAAGTCTATTGATGCTGGTAGGACTGTCTCTTAGAAGAAGAACAAGGGTGAAGCCAATAAGGAGACTGAATGTTTCTACTGCAAACAAAAGGGACACTGGAATCGCAACTGCAAGAAGTACTTGGCAGATAAGAAGAATGGTTCTTTCGGTAATGGTATAATAGTTATACAAAGTTAATTTTATTTTACTTGTTGATTTATTATGTCATGAGGTTTTGATACTAATTGGATGCTCCTTTTTGCAAACCGATGCAGGACTACTGAAAGCTCGCAAGTTGAGAAGAACTGGAAATCTTAAGGTAAGGGGGAAATCAATTTAACAAACCTAGAGAGAACGACCCTTTTTTTTTTACCAGCGTGACATGATACAAGGCATGGACGCTTTTGAGTCATTTTTTACGTAAATACCGAAATTGCCCCCACTCCGACACAAGACAACATTTATCTCCGGTAGAAAATTAGATAATCACATAAGTAAGCAGTGAGATATAAATAGAGGGTGAACAAAATTCCCATAGGTGGCAACATTGGTAAAAGATCTTTTTGCTATATAGAGTTAATTATATAGCAAAATTGCAAGAATAATAGCAAGTACCAGGCATGGACCATAGGCATATACATGTCAGGAAAAAAGAAGCCATTTCAGAATACTCGCAAAAATTGGGAAGCCCACAATAAGTCAAAAACTCTGCAGTGAAGGAATAACCACATAGTTGTGAGTACAAAACCAATTGGCAGTCTGATTCATTCATCTAATGACATAACTGTTCATTCAGGGAACCACGATCTAGGATGAGGTAACACTATATTCTAACTGAAGTCAATTTAAGCATGCAAATACCTTGTAAACTCACAAATCTCTCTCTCGCTTTCTCTAACAACAGAGGAGGGAATGATTGAGTGACCGACACAACATACCATTGAGTTGATTTGGATGCATCGAGACCTCGCCCCAACACAAATATATATATGCTTGGTCATTATAAAAGTAACCAAGCAAGTTGAGGTTTGTTTGTTCCCGAGAAACTGCTTCTAAAAGAGAAGAACAAGTTGTCTAGACTGTGGACAGTAGCTAGTAGTAACCAGCCATCCAACCAGTCACATATAGAAGATAAATAAGCCAAGCAACATCTAACATGGCAACAAGTTCATTTGAATCGTTTACACACAACAGCAAGATTTGATTACCTTACACACAACATCAAGAGCTAACAGTAAATGGAAGGAGAGGAGGGCATACCTCGCCCAGGACATTACCGGCTCAAGGATGTTACAGGTGAAGAGCTTGAAGGCTGTTGGGACACTCTGGCTATGTGGTATCCAGAGCACGCCCACCTTCAGGTAGAGCCCTGGGTCAATGATGACCGACTTTGCCCTCTGAAACACGTACATATTCAAAATACCATCAGTAGTGTCCATTCAGCCACAGCGCAAGAAAAGTCAGAGTTCAGGGCTAGGAAACACTTGCTCCTTCCATCAAATCTACATCAGCTTTAGCTTGGAGAAGACATGCATCAGATCTACAACAATCAAGCTCGCAAGGTCAATTAACCAGAACCCATGGACATAATACAGGGTACATATGTGCACGGGCACCAAGTCGTTGTGTCCCACCAATATACTCCCTCCGTTCCTTTATATAAGGTGTATTTGTTTTTTTAAATCAAATGAGTGCATGTTTGACCAAGTTTTTAGAAAAAAAATATCAATATCCACAATATGAAATTTACATCATTTGATCCATCATAAAAAGTAGTTTCATTTTATCTATTAGGTATTCTAGATGTTATTATATTCTATAATACTGGTCAAACATTCAAATGATTGACTTGCATGGAAATCAATACACCTTATATTCTGTAACAGAGGGAGTAGTAAGCATTTCACTTGAACAATCAACATATGTAATCAGTTGCAAGCCGTAGCAAGCGAAACTAAGCAACAAAGTGTATGATGCAGTAATATGTTGTCTCTAAAGTCTGAACTTTCTGGCATGTCAAAATTAGAGGCCATCCAGATTATTAACAAGGAAAATTACATCACAGTCCAGGAGAAAATACTAATCGACTTATTTAGCAAAGTTCCAAATGATACCTACTCCCTCTGTAATGAAATATAGTGTTTAGATCACTACTTTAGTGAGGGCTTCTGATGGCTTCTTCATATGAGGTGGGGTCGCCTTCCATACGAACTATTTCTGTGTTATAGACTTTATAATCAGTAGAAATAGCTGACTTTTTGTGTCTTGTAGACCTTCTAAGGGCCTCAACTTCCGTCACCTCTTCTAAAAGTGGCTGTTGCGCCTCTCTTTCATGCTCAACGACGGGTTCAGTCGGCTCCTGACGGACAGGTTCTGGATCTTCTCCCATAGTTGTCATGGTTGGAGTTATAACAGATGTTTGCGCCGCAACCTCAGGGATTGTCGGTGCACGCACAACAGGTAGTTAGAAAAATGGCTCCTGAATCATCGGATTAGGTGCATGCACCCTCTTCTCCTGAAGTTCAATTTTTCGAGCTACCATGCTCCCCCTCATCATTTGGTCCTCTAAGAAGACTACATGTCTTGTTTCTACAAACTTTGTGTATCTCTCTGGATAGTAGAAACGAAAACATTTTGATCTATCAGGATAGCCAATGAAGTGGAAACTGACTGTTTTGGGATCTAACTTTGCAATATTTGGATTAAACACTTTAGCCTTAGCTGGGCACCCCCACACCCTTAAGTGTTGTAGGGAGGGCACTCTTCCTGTCCACAACTCGTATGGTGTTTTGGGCACCGACTTGCTTGGTACTCTATTGAGAATGTGAATTGCAGTTTTAAGCGCCTCCATCCATAATCCCAATGGCAAGGTGGAGTAACTCATCATGATGCGCACCATATCCATAAGTGTACGGTTACGCCTTTCAGCTACTCCATTTTGCCGAAGCTCACCTGACATTGAATACTGGGCCACTATGCCAGTCTCCTATAAGAACTTTGCAAAAGGTCAAGGGACTTGGCCATATGGAGTGTGCCGACCGTAGTAACCCCCCCCCCCCCACGCACGTTCAGATCTTACTATCTTTATTCTTTCATCATGCTGATTTTCAGCCTGAGCTTTGAATATCTTAATTTATCCAACGCTTCAGATCTTTTTTTGATTGGATTAATATAACCATATCGGCAGTAATCATCTGTGAATGTTATGAACGAGTCATAGCCATCCACAATTTTCACCGAAAATGGTCCACAAATGTTAGTGTGAATGATTTCTAGTGTTCCTGTGCTTCGGTTTGCAACCTTTTTGATTTGTTTTACATACTTTCCTTTAATGGAATCTGTGCATTGCTCTATGTCTGAGAAGTCTAATGGAGGAAGAATTACATTTTAACTAGTCTTTCTATTCCCCCCCTCAAAATATGGCCCAACCGACAGTGCCATAATTTCGGTGAGTCATGAGTTCTCTTTCTTTTCTTTTGTTCTTTATCCGACGCGGAAACATGCTCATTCACATTACACGCATAATACACTTTTTCATGTAGTGATAATAAATAAAGCTCATTATGAAGTAAAGCATCACCCACATAAGCATTATTAAACCATATGGCACGCTTGCCATGTCCAAAAATAACATTCATAATGATCTTTGTCCAAACATGAAACATTAATCAAGTTTCTGTGACATGAAGGAACATATAAAACATCTCTAAGCAGAAGCGTGAATCCATCAGCTAACTCCGGGGAGATGTCGCTGACAGCTTCAATTTCTCCTTGAACTCCATTTGCAACCTCAATGCATCTTTCGCTTCTTTGCATAGTCCGCATCGAATGGAATCCCTGTAATGAATTTGCAACATGAACGGTTGCACCTGAGTCAATCCACCAAGTAGATTTCGAAAACTGTGTATACAAGGATTCATTTACAAAGGAAACAATGTTGTTGCCTCTCTTTGCCATTATTGACTTCAGCCAAACAGGGCAATCTTTCTTGTAGTGCCCAGTCTGCTTACAATGGAGACATGTGTCTTTGTCCACTGGAAAAGACTTTTGCTGATGCTGATGGTGTGTGGGAGCTTTTCCATGTGTCTTTGAAGGAGAACCTTTGCCACTTCGATTGTAGTTCTTTTTCTTATTATCCTTGACATAGTTCATAGAACCACCATATGAGGTTTTAAGTCTTTCCTCTTCTTGCACACACATGGCTACAGTCTTTTCAATGTCCCATTTTCCAGGCGACATGTTGTAGTTGACAATAAAAGTGTCAAACTCTTTTGGCAGTGAAGTCATGACCAGGTGAACAAGCAGTGCCGGTTTGATCTCCAAATCCTCATCCATGTGTTTAAGCTTAGCTGCCATGTTGCTCATCCTGAGGATGTGCTCTCTTATGCCATGTCCACCACCTGTGTACTTTTCTCAGCTGCTTTAGCAACTGGGTAGCATATATCTTTGAAGAACCAGTGAACTGGCTCTTTATCTTTTCAAGATACTCCCCTATGGAAGTACACTCTGCAATTGAGCCCACAATAGCGTTCCCAATTGTGTTCTTTATGAAAGCCATGCACTTTTTATTGGCGTTGAGCCCCTTTTGGTTTTCGAGGAATATGACATCTCCATTGGAGCATGATCCCTCTTCTTTTTGTTCCAAGTAGCATCATCATCTTTTGCATCTCTAACTAGCTCTGTTGGTTTGACCGGCTATGGGGTGTCCACAACCCAGTCCACCTCAGCACAGACAAAAGCCAAGTCAACTTTCTTTCTCCATTCAGTGTAGTTATCACCTCTGAGGGTTGGAACATCCTTGAGGAAACTCATCAAGTGGTACCCTCCTGAAACCACAATAAAGTGAGATCATGACAACAATTGCATGCTTTAATCCAACGTTGGTCAAAATAAAACATACAACTGTTTATGCTATTAAATCTATATCACCGTTGGACAAAAGTAGAAATAAATGCACCTTTTATAACAATAACAAATCGTGATCATGTTATTAATAACGTTGGTCATAAAAATAACAGGATCATAATTGTTTCAATAATTACTTTAACATGCATTAAAATTTAATTTCACTTTAGTTCTATTTACTTTTAAAAAGAGCACTTTTATTTATTTGCAGCGAAGAAACATGAATAAAAAAATTCATGATTTTCAGAAACATTTCTTTTACTTTTATATTTTCTAGATAAATTTTTGTTGGGTTAATTTGAATACAAAAAAAACTATATCACATTTTCCCAAAAATAGGACAAAAAACAAAATAAAACTTGCTACTGAAAAAATGGCAGAAAAATAAAAAACGGCGGCATAGCCCGGCCTTGGCCCAGAGCGAGTGACTGTGCCCGCAGCTGTTGGCCTCGGCCCAACGCGCGTGGCTCACCCGCGGCCACTGGCCTCGGCCCAGCGCGCGGCTGCGCCCGCCTCCACTTTCGTCCCAAAAGGCCTGTGCCGAGCTAGAGTTAATCTCGTGGCCGTTGGATCAGATCCAACGGTCACCTGCGCTCCTCGCTTGCTCAAAATCACCCCAGGACTCCTCCTGACCAGAAACCCTAGCCTCATTCGCCTCTCCTCCCCCTCTTCGTCTGCTTCGCCTCTGTCCCGCGCGACAGCGGAGAAAAAGGGCTTTTCCCCGGCTGCCGGAGACGGCGGCGAATGCCACCATACCGTGCCAGCTTCTCTTGCCCTCCCCCCTCCTTTCCTCTTCCGCACCAGCTGTGGCAGAGAGAGAGAGAGAGAGAGAGAGGCGCGAGCTGAGCCATCCTCTGCTCCCCTGTGCGCCCGGGTGCGTGTGGATGTGAAGGAGGTGGCACCCCCGCTGGCCCCTTTGCCGGCTTGCGTGAGCACCTCAAGGGTGAACGCGCCGCCGTCAAATGGCTCAGTGGTGGTGCCCTTTGCCCCAAAAGGGGTATGTTCTTCTTCCGAACGACTCAGCTTGCCGATGCCCATCCGGATCGAGAGCAACGGCGGCCTTGCGGCGGCGCTCTTTGCTGACGAGATTTCTTTGCCCTCTTTTTTCCCCTTCTTTCTCTGTTAGGGTTAGGGTTCTTGGGGGGGGGGGGGGACTTTGATTTCTTTGCTACCGAACAAATCCTAATCCAACCTTGCTCTGTTACCATTGATAGGACCTTGGGTCGGGTAGGTTAGGGATTTGACGGTAGTCTACCTTCTGCTTGGCTCGAGGAGCTCGAGCCGGTGGCCATGGTGGGCAGTGGTGGCCGGTGATGGCACTGTGTGTGTGGGCAAAGTGGTGGCGGCGCTTCCGATCGGCAGGGAGTGTTGGTAGGGGCCTGGCAACGCAACAAACCTCGTGAAGCGTGCCGCCGGATCCCACCCTATTTATATGGCGCAGTGCGACAGGGGCCCGTCAACCATAGGTGGTTGGGCGCCCCCGATCAGGGCGCAGATCAAAGGCCCGGTGGGCCATTGGGCCCATGCGGTGGAGATCATCCCAACATGAAGACCTCCAAGGTGTCGTCAAGCAGATTACCTTGCCCGCCGGAGCGACGGCTGCGATGGCAAAGGGTCCAAATAACTAAGGGGATGTTTGGTTCCTGACCACACTTTGCCACACCCCATCTTAGATAAATTTGACCAAGTTGGGTGATTATTTGGTTCTAGCCACACCTAGGGCAAGCATTTGTTTATGAGCAGTAGACCCCACATGTCATAAACATAAAAAGTTTGGCAAGATTCACTAAGCCATAATACGCACCACATACAAATCTAATTTGGTCAAACTTCCCAAGCAGCAAAGCCCAACTGCGAGACACAAGGAACAGTGAGAAAGTTTAAGTCCCATTCGATAAAAGTGAGCACAGGAACTGTGTGATCTGATATTTTTTTTTCAAGACAGGACAAGGCTGAGTTCTTCAATCCCTTGTGTACTGTAATAGCTATCTTAAGCCATCCGTCAATGTAAGAGAGGGAGGCGACAGAAATTGCTAGCGGCTTGCTGCTGTCCTGTGTGGTTTCAGTTCTGACAAAAGCGATGTATGTCGATGAATTCCTGACTAACAGGGGCAGCTACGCAAACAACTTCCTAAGCATATGCATGTTTATCGAATAATTAAAGAGCGCACTTTAAAATTATCCATCATACGATGTCATTCTCCTTCTGTGAGCTTTTATTGAACTTCAGACTTTGTTTTCGAACTTCAGATCATTAAAATGGCTTCATGCATCATTTTCAAAACAAAAAAATCCATCGTATAGATAAATACAAGATTTACAGTCACATACTTGGTAGCAAATGTTGACGGCATTCTTCGTGTAACAAAAACAACATATATATTATCCAAGAAACCACGATCGCCGTGAAATATAATTGTTTAGGGCATATCGTGCCCACATGACTAGCCAGATAGAATTCAATTTATTTGTACGAACAGCAAGCAGGCAGACTAGCTCCTTGGACTGAGCCCAGAGGTGACCTCACGGTCGGTGGCTTCGTTTTCTTGTGGTAGTGTGTTTATTAAAGCTTCGACAACTAGCTCTCAGCTCCGGAGACCTTCCCCATCAGACCTTGAGCCGCCTGTGATTAAGCACACATTAGCTAGGTAGCTTCTAGACAAACACGATATTTTGTTTGAAGATATATTTTAGAGTCAACCTTTGAACCCACAATTGCAGTTGTATAGTAATAAAGGTGTTGGTATTAGATTACATCACTTTTTAGTGACATAGGTGGAAGAATGCGCAGGATTCATTTTCATGCAGGTTATTCTTTCCTTCTCTGAGTGAACTGAGATTCCATGCATGTTTACAAGAAAATGTGAATGGCATCCGTGTTGCTACAATTTCTGCATGGTGTAATGCACGAGCTAACCACTAATACCCAGTCATTATCCGAGTAAATTGCATAAAATCACCACTTTGATGGCTAGGTTTGCAGAAAAACACTAGGTTACATTTTCTTTGCAGAAAACACCCCGTCTTTCGTAATCGCTTTGCAAAAACCACTGATCGGCGGATCTAGCTCTGTTAAGTGAGATTATGACAGAAGGGGCCCACAGTCAGGCTGATGTGGCACCAAACTCTCACACCGTTACATCGAACTGGTGGTTTGCTGCAATTTACTCGTCATTATCCAGCAAGCCTTAAAAAGGTTGAGTGAGGCCACCGTTCAAGTTTTCAGAAAGATCTTATTTCAATGTAAAAACATCTTTGTTTGAATAATTTGTATGGTGTGTTAGAGAGGAAGTTGAGTTTTACCTCTTTGAATTTATAAGCTGCCCTAATCACTTGATCTTTAGCCTGAATTTTTCTCTGTCAGGAAATAACAGTAAGAAACATTATCATCAGCTGTCAAAACAAACAAAAGACTATTAACTGTTCTGTAGACTATCTATGCTTTGGTGCAATTCGCAGAAAACGACATGCAATCAATGGGCAATAATATTTTGGTTACGACATACATGTATGTGTACTTGGTTAGTGTAGATGCGAGCCTATCATCTGCGACAGCTAAGAAATTTACAAACTCTATGGTGCACCACATACCTCCTTGGACAAATGATGATAATTTGATAATGTAACCATGACTGTTAATTGATAAAGGGAAATTTAGACATACAAGCATGAAGCATGCTACATGTAGAAAGATTTAAAAGAATGTAAACATATTTACTTATATCATTATTGTATATGAAGGACTTACCCATTTCTTCCCTATATCTAGAAAGAAAACTTGTTTGGACAACACAACTACATGTTTCCCTAATATGCAGAACAGAAATGCATAATAGAACCGTCATTTTCTGGGTAGTTTTGGGATGGTAGGATTGCACTACAGGAAACGTGTTCGTCTAGGACAGCAGCAAGCTTCTGCAGAACTAATTAGGTAGCTTTTGGAGTCTCGGTTGTGTTACGAAAAGAGTATAGTTAGGAAAGATTTGGGGTCCAGTCAGAGTCTGTCTCATGGTTTGTAACTCCTTTATACGGAGAGGACCATAATCAAAGAAGGGAAGCAATAGTTATCCATCTATTCTCTACCTCGTTCTTCTCTCCTACCCCATCACCCCTCTTATGCGCATGCTATCCTAGTTTTTTTTGCGGGGGGAAAGAAAATTCTCATTGCTCAAGGAGGCCTCTCAGCCATAGCCAAGTTTGCAACAAAGTCCGGCCCAGCAGTAAACCAGACTGCCGTACATGGGGTACTACGGCCATACGCCGCCAGCTCATGGCCAACAATGTTCTCCGAGCGACTACAATGGGTGAACAAAATCTCCCTGGCATCTAGCTCAACTAATCTGTTTATTTCCTCTACAAGTGTATGATGTTTTGACATGTCTGTCCATCGACACTGCCTCCGCACTATCCATCTCAATGATGATAGGCAATGAGGTCCGGTGTAAGGCCAGATCCAGGCCCTCTCTACAAGCTAAGAGCTCAGCCTCTAGCGCATTATCACATGTACGGAGCTCCCTGCATGCGCTATAGACGATATCACCTCTATCATCCCGTAGGACCATCCCTCCTCCGGCCGCACCTGTGGGCACGACAAAACTCCCGTCCGTGTTGAGCTTAGCCCAAACCCGGCTAGGGGGGATCCAGCATGGCCGTACCTTTGCCACCGGACTCGGCCTCACACTCAGCTGAGTAGAGCTGACCACCATCTTCCCCTTCTCTAGGTTATCACCTGAGCATTGTTGTATGCACAAGTGATATAGCCATGTAAGAAGCATGGGGACGCCTCAGCAGGGGGTGGCGGGTTGTCGTGTGTGATCTCGTTACCCCCATATGCCAGATTCTCCACATGATCATGATCACCACCAGCCACGATCGCCGTTTCATCTATAGGTTCCAACAGCATGAATAGCCACTCTGACCCTGTGTTGCGGATAGGCTCCACCTTGGGAATGTTCCAGTCCAGGGCATGCTATCCTAGTCACTGCTGCATCCTAGCCCGACTAGCTGGTGGGGAGGCTACAAGCCAAAGCCGCCTATCCGCCACAACTATTACCTGTGACAAGTTTCCATGTAACAGCAGATCTCATGCGACAGAATTATTATTTTGTCGCATGAATTTTTTTTGTGTACAATGAAAATAAGTCCTACAAAACTATGATCAAGCTATGCCGCTACAATTATAAACCATTTCCTTTGTATTACTTAAATTCCTTGTTTGGACAGCACTCAAGTCTAATTGTTACTCTCGTACTCACTATTACACTCATGTATATTAACTTACCATTAAAAAACTCATATTAACTTACCAAAAAGGTGAAATCTGGTTATTTACCCAAAAAGTTGAGTAGCTTTGGATTATGTACCCAAAGCTGGGTGTAAATTGGTAAAAATTACCGGTAGGGGCTTCAATGTAACTAGAAATAAACATCTGGCATTTTCAATTTTATCTGGAAATGAGAAGGCGAGAATGCGAGAGTGTAAGCAAACGAGTTGCTCGTAGGGCTGTCCCGCGTGCACCTGCCGCCGGTATGTCTCCCGGTGGCAGATCAACCTGACGCCATCCACCCGTACGTCATCTCAACACATCCTCACCAAATCATCGAAGCGTAGTGCCTCCTCGACCATATGTCCTGATTTTCTTTGTGCTATCTATAAAACCAGCCACAGCAGCGGCATGGGCAGCCCCCGGTGCCACCAACGCCCAACACGCCCGACCTCCATTGCTACTGCTAGCGAGCTGCCAACAGCTGACCCGCCGGCACACCTCAAGCAAGCTGCAGGAACCCGAAAGCATGCACACGTATGCTCATACGTGTAAAAGGACTAGGGGTGTAAGTAGGCTAAGTAGTGGCAGTTCCCACCTTCGGTGCACCCACACAGTAAACGGTTAATTCGAAAAAAATAGGAAAAAATCAAAAAAATCTGAAACTTGGAGGATGTGATTATGAGCAAATGCTTTAGGACAAAAACCAACAGATAAAGGGTGAAGTTTGTTTACTTTATAGACCCCCCCCCCCCCCCCCCCCCCCCCCGGGTAAATTATGAAGTAGATTTATATAATTTTTGGCATTTTATCGATTTGACAATCAACTTTGGGTATGCAATCCAACGCTACTCAACTTCCAGGTAAATAACCAACTTTCCTTTACATGGATAAACCGACATAATGCCAAACAAAATACAATTAGTTAAATTAAAGATTAGAGGAAACGACTGGATAACTAGTATTTGAAATGCATGAATAACTGGTGTCAATATCAAATTGTACAAGGATATAAAGATGAGAAACAAGCAAATACTTACACTAATTGTATATAAGATAAATAATATAAGCATGTCGCCTGAAAGTGTGAAATAGTAGTTACCACAACTTCGTAGCCAAGTTCCAATGTTCTCAATGTCGGTTTGGGCATGTTCTGGTTCAATCTTATCTCTTCCTCGAATGCATTCTTCATAGTCTGCATCTCTTTGTGCTCATCAAAGACTGTAACATCAATATGCTCAAGCGAATAGAGGTTCTCTAAACCCAATATGAAATCACCAAACTGAAGTACTGTGCGATGCACATAGAAATGTAACTGCAGAGTTTTGAGACTTCACATGGCTCCTTCTTCAAACGTAAGCATCATGGTGTCACCATTGACACAGAAGCTCGTTAGACACAGAAATGGGTAACCACTGTCAATGACCAACCGTTTACCTCTTCTGTGTTTAGGTTCCTTCACCATTATGCAGAGTTCGCTGAGAGATGGTATGCTCCAAAGGACTTGAAGATCCTGCTCTCCTAGTGTTTTCATTGTAATACTTAGGAACAACAGTTGTGTTAGTTGAACAAATGTTGACGGCAGCTCTTCTTCTATTATTGTGGGCCATATGTCCAGCACTTGCATAAATTTTAGATTCCTAATAGCTTTCGGGATCTTAGTGATAGATGTACCCTTTAAACGCAGATATCTCAGGTGAAACAAACTGCATAGATCCTTCCAATGATTATTGTCCACTTTATCGCATCCAGTTAAATCCAACACGCGTAGGACTGGAAAACACGAAAGCGCTGGCAACAAACTGAAAGCTAGGCTAGACATAGTAAGTGACCTCACATGGGCCAAGCCCGTGGTTGGCAGCTGATTAGCAACTTCTTCAATGCATGTCTCGATGGACAGTCGGCAGATCTTACTTGGTAGATACACTGGCTGCTGACCACCAACTACAGTTAGGAAATTCTCCTCATTTGACAAGGAAATGATAAGGTCACGCACCATATCGTGAACACAACAAGAGTGCACTTTGTTCTCATTGTCAAATCTTTCAGGTTGGACCAAGCTTTTATTAATGAGTTGGTCTAAGTAAGCCTCTCCTACTTCATACAACCTCTTCCCCTGTTCTTTTTTCACAAAACCTTCACCCACCCATTTCCATATCAGTTCTTCTGTTTTAATCTCATAATCCTTTGGATACACACTAAGATGCAGTAAACAAGTCTTTAGGTGTGGAGGTAGATCACAGTAACTGACTGATAATATCTGTCTCATGTTCTTCACATCATCGTGACTATTATCTAGCCCTGAACCCATAGACTTATGCACCTTGGACCAATACTCATGTGTATGTGCTCTTTCCATTTTACTGGACAGCAAACTAGCAATTGTAAGGACAGCTAAAGGCACCCCACCACATCTTTTCAGAATGTTCTCAGATACTTCAACCAATTGAGCGGGTGTTGTTTTATTCTCAGTGCCATATATTCTTTGGTAGAATAACTTCCTTGACTGAACAACAGAAAGAGGTTGCAGACGATATAAACCACCAGCTTGCTGGGCAACATCAAGAATGCGAGTTGTTGTGATTATTTTACTTCCATATTCATTTTCAGGCAAAGCATATTTGATATTTTCCCAGACAGATTTATCCCATATGTCGTCAATAACAATCAAGTACCCTCAATTAATAACAAAATACATATATCATAAGGCTATTTAAGTTCTAATACATTGAGCAGAATTGAGCTATCTAATAAAGTTTAACATAAATGGCAAAGCAAATAGAAAACATGAGAGTTCTGCACTACTGCAATTTCCTTGTGGTGTTCATGTATGAAACATTGAGGAGCACATATTCACATACATACCTCTTGTTTTCAAGGAATGTACTTATCTCACTAATGAGATGTTCTTCACCCCAAGATGCCTCATTAATGTTCTGGTACGTGTGCTTGTCAAGTTGATGGAGCAAGCTCTTGAAAATCTGCTTCATGTTAGGATTAAGAGATACTGAAATAAAAGCCGCACAATCAAATTGCGGTTTTTGTGTTTGAATATTGACTTGTCCTTTCATCTTCTTATACACTGCATTGGCAAGGGTTGTCTTGCCTAATCCACCAAATCCAACAATAGAGACCACCTTGAGCTGTTTCTTGGAAACGTCGTCTCCCTCTGTCAACATCTCGACTACCTCAAGGCTCTTCTCGTCAATGCCAACGAGCTCCGTCGCCTTTTTATACAAGGTTGACAGGCGAAGGGTGTCAACAGTTGGACCAGGTGGCTTGGCAGGAGCCTTACCGTCAATCTGGTACCTTTTACGCCGCTCACTGATCTCCTCGATGTGTCTCTTGATGTCTTCGATATCGATGCCGATCTTGTGCCGAATCTTGCCCTTGGTCAGCAGGCTGAGGCACTTATCAATGAAACCCCTGAAGCTGTGTGACCTCTCTGGCTGTCCATGGGTTTCGATGTGCACCATGAACTTGTCAATGTTATCTTCGAGGTCGTATGATAGGTCCCTCACATCCTTGGCCCAAAGCTTGATCTGCTTGTCAGGCGGCTGGTCAATTGGCGCCTCAGAGATCTCAACCAGAGCCGCCTCCATATGCTCCATCTCAGCTTTGAGGAACATGATCTCGCCTTTGACACCCTTGTGAAGGTTGTACTCCTTGGTGATCAGGTTGGCGAGCTTGGGCAGGAGGGTGCCCATCGCTCCGGTCACGACCGCGGCCATGCTTGGCCGCATACGTTATCTCTCTTGTTTGTGGAAGTTGGCGTTGGTGATCTACTTGGTGAAGTAGAGCAACCTAAAGAATGGCAGCATAATAAATTAGTCTGGTCCTTTCAAAAAATAAATTTAGTCAGGATGATAGCTAATAAGCCAAAACTTTTGTAAGAAATCCAGGACAAATTAAACGTCCTCGGGACCAAACAAAAGGGAGAGTGAACCTATGGTGAAATTTTTGGAAAAAACCTGCAGCCAGGTCTTAATTAGTTACAGGGCAGATATACAGCAAATCTGCATATTTTTTCAGGGCTGATAACAAATGAATCGTACGAAAGCAATGATTCCAAGACATGTTGCTTTGCGTAACATGAGTAATCAATCCTGTGTAGCATGATGGAACTTAGGCCCCGTTTGATAACTCAGTATTTTCTATGTATTTTGAGAATACAACAGTTTTTGAGAATACAGCGAGCTGTTTGACAGCCACAGAAAACTGCAGTATTAATACTACAGTTTGCCCAAAACCTTGGTATTTTCTCTGTTAATAAAAAAGAACCTCCAACCTCTTTTTTTAAACGAAAATGTTAACGCCCACACGTGTGGGCGTTTGCATCTTGCCCACACGCGTGGATCCGCGTCCGCTCATGAGCGCACGAATCTTGGCATGTTTCTAGTGCCACGTAGGATTGGCCTGGTATGTGGGCGTTCACCCGATCGCCAACACGGCCGTTTCACCACACAGGAGGGGCTGGTGTGTGGGCGTTCAGCAGTTCGCCCACACGCCACTTTTACACGTACACACAAGGGCTAGTGTGTGGGCATTTGCCATCTCGCCCACACGCCCGTCTCCTCTCCCACACCCAAGCTGCTAGTTGCCATGTGTTCTACAGTGCACATGGCAACTGCCCCTAGTGTGCTTTATAAGCAGGTGGCAACTCTCTTTTTACCCGAGTTGCCACCACTAGTAGAAAACCGGCCTTTTGTCCCGGTTCGTAAGGGCCTTTAGTACCCTCACCCTTTAGTCCCGGTTCAAACCAGAACCGGGACAGATGGGCCTCCACGTGGCCTGTGCGCCGAGCCCAGGCAGGAGGGCCTTTGGTCCCGGTTGGTGGCACCAACCGGGACCAATAGACCTCCATGCGTCAGCATTTCTGTGGCTGGGGTTTTTGGTTTTTTTTAGAGGGGGGGGGGTTTGGGGGTTTTGGGGGGTTAATTTAGGTATTTCATATATTGTGTTTGATAGCTAATTAATAGAGAGAAGTGTCCTCTCCTATGTCCGTGCTTGGTCGACGCTACGTACTATACATACGTATAGAGAGGACTAGGCACGCTAATTAGCTAGTAAGCAAACGAAGGAAACAGAAGATCGTCATGAACATATATGCATACAGAGAGAAGTGATATCGACCACCTCTCCTTCTCCGAGAGATTGGTCGAACAACAAGTTCTCGTATATCTATCGTCCGACACTACCGGCTACATATATATAATAATTATCTTTTACAAATATAATCTCTTAAATTATGGACGCATGGTCCACATAGTATTCTCCATCTTCAGCGATCACGTGATCAAGAAAGAATGCCACCAATTCCTCTTGAATTGCTCGCATGCGATCTGGTTTTAGGAGTTCATCCCGCTGCCGAAACATCTAATTTGAAGAAGGGGGTCAATACATATATATATGAATGAATGAAACTCAACACAAATGATGGTAATAAACAAAAATTGTGAATATTATTTCTTACGCACTTCATATTGTTTGTCAGAGTAGCCCCGCTCACAGGTCGTGTGGCGGATGGACTCGCAGACGTAGTATCCACAGAAATCATTCCCTTGTTCCTGCCACAACCACTTTACAAGAAATAGAGGTCAATCAAACAGATAAGCAAGAATGCCAAATGGTATTGATGAAACTAGCGCTTGAATCAATAGTTAGGAGACGCGCGGAACATGGTACTATAGTACTTACTTTCGGGTATCTAAATTCCAGCGCCTTCGGCAGTCCCGGGGATTGTGTGCTGAATTTTCTCCAAACCCTGCCAGACAAAAGAAAACAACAGGAAATGAACAAATTTGCTGATATGGTGGATAATGGCCGATTTAACTTACTTCTTGAGGATTTCAGTCATGTCCGCATACTCCTGGGGATCTTTTCGTCTCGAGTCCAAGACAATTACTACTCCCTGCTCAAGCCTAATCTCCAGGAGAATATAGTGGAAACTGCGCACGCATGCATAACTCATCAATTACATTACTATAACCTGGACTAATATATAAGGGAAACCGAATATGCACATGACAACACTCACTTGAAGTTGTAAGGAAAGAGTATTATATCTTTGTGTTCATTTATTTTGAATGATCGTAGTAAGTTGGCCTCGGTTTCTGCGGCATGATCTTTAACCTGAACTGCATCTATGAGATTTGTGTTAATGAACCCAATATCACCGATTTGTCTTTTCTTCAATTCGGCGATCTTCAATCTGCATAATATAGTGAGGATAATTATAAATACATGCAATGAAAGAGCTGAGCTATATAGAAAGACTTAATGATAGAAGTAGTAGTACTTACAGACAGTAGCAGGTGACCGTTGCTTTATCGAGGGCCAATTGATTGAAAAACTGATAGAACTCCTCAAATGGAACATGCAACAGTTCAATTCCAACGAGGTCATGCTCCGGTTTAACTCTCATATACAAAGTATTCCTCCCCCAGACTCTCTGCAGGTTTTCATGTACCAATCATGCAATCTTCGCATCATCGTTGATAGAGATCTTTCATCTTTGACGAGAGGCTTCCCGTACTCGTATCTGTGTATCTGCACGTCCAGGAAATCATAATGTACATCGTCGGGCAGGTAATCGTCAAGATTGTTATAACCGGGCGCCATCCTCGGATCGACGCTAGGCACCTTGAGCGGGGGGCACGATTGCTTTGCTTGTTCGCCGAGCTGGGCAATTTTTTTCCCAGCTACTCGTCGTTCTTTCAGCCTTTGATCACTGACTATACTTCTCGACCGCGACGCTTCGGCCCATGTCTTTGCAATAATGCGCTCATAGTTGCCTTTAGGCGGAGACTTGGGTGGTTTTACCAGGGCAGCCAGAGTGCGCTTCACTTTCACCGAATCTACCTTCTCCTTCGGAGGTGGATGTCTCTGTGCTTTCAACCCTTGAAACCAGTCATCCTTCTCGGTTCGCGCGATCCTCGGTTCTCCTCCGGGCTCATCTCGTATGGTAACTTCTCTGGAGTCTTCAGAGAAGGACCGAATCTGTATTTTCTCCCGCCTCTGGCTGTACTGCTAGACGCCGGCAGAGCAGACAGAGCGGCGGTCTTCTTGACTTGCTTACGAGGCGGAGGAGAAGGACTACGACGCGCCGGAGCAGCTGCCGGAGCGGCGGCGGGTCTCTTCCGCCCTTGCTGACGAGGCGGAGAAGGAGTAGGCTGGCTGCTCAGGCGCGCCGGCGCAGGCGGAGAAGGAGGCGGAGTGCCGCCACGCGCTGGAGAAGGAGCCGGCCGAGGGCCCTGATCGTCACTCGCCGGAGGAGGAGGCGGTGGAGGAGGCGGAGTGCCCTGACTCGCCGGAGGAGGAGGAGGAGGAGGCGGAGGCGTCCAGTTTGGAAGCTTGATGAGCTCCTTCCGCCATAGGCATGGAGTCTTCAGAGCAGAACCCAGCTGAGTCTCCCCTTCTCCGGTAGGGTGGTCAAGCGGGAGGTCCTCAAATCCCTCTGTTATTTCATCCACCATCACCTTAGCATATTCTTCTGGAATCGGCTGGCAGTGAAAAGTTGCGTCGGGGTCATTAGGAAAAACAGAGCCAACAGCCGCCTTGACCTTCATATTCATCCATTGCGTCATAAGGTGGCAAATTTGAGCCTCCGTGATAGCATCCACGGGATAGCTGGCAGGAGCCGTCAAGACAAGCTCCGGCTGAAGCAGCTCGGTGGAAGCCACGCTGCTTCTCCGCTGAGATGGCGGGGTAGCTTCAGGGGAAGCTTCGGCAGTTCGTTTGCTGCGATTTGCTTCTCGTTCCTCTATCCCGAGTACCCTCTCTTTAAGCGCCTGCAGTTCGGACTGCTGCACTTTCTTCCTCCTCTCCTGGCTTTTGTAATCGCCTGCGTCCGGAAACCCAGCCTTCCACGGAATGGAGCCTGGCGTGCCTCGTGTCCGTCCAGGGTGCTCAGGATTTCCGAGGGCCTTTGTGAGCTCGTCATTCTCTCTATCTGGAAGGAACGTCCCTTTCTGCGCTGCAGCGATATAGTACTGAAGCTTCTTCAAGGGTATGTCAAGTTGCTCATCCGTCCAAATGCACTTCCCTGTTACAGGGTCCAAGGTTTCGCCAGCCCCGAAGAACCAAGTCCGGCAACGGTCTGGCCAGCTCATTGTCTCTGGTTCGATCCCTTTTGCAATCAGATCATTCTCAGCCTTGGCCCACTTAGGCCGGGCTACGAGGTAGCCACCTGACCCCGTGCGATGGTGAAGCTTCTTCTTCGCAGCATTTTTCTTGTTTGTCTCTGACATCTTCTTACTCTTTTCCGATGTCTTGTAGGCCACAAATGCAGGCCAGTCATCTCTGATCTTCCCATATATGCCCTTGAATTCTGGTGTCTCTTTTTTCTCGACAAACCTATTCAGGTCATTCTTCCACCTCCTGAATAGGTCTGCCATCCTCTTAAGAGCAAAAGACTTGATTAGTTGCTCTTTAACTGGCTTCTCCGGATCATCCTTTAGCGGTAGGGTGAAATTTGTCTTCAGCTCAGTCCAAAGATTATTTTTCTGCATATCATTGACGTAAGACACCTCAGGGTCTTCTGTAGCCGGCTTGAACCATTGCTGGATGCTGATCGGGATCTTGTCCCTAACCAGAACCCCGCACTGAGCAACAAATGCCTTCTTTGTTCGGATGGGTTCAATAGGTTGGCCGTCGGGCGCGATTGCTATGATCTCAAACCTTTCATCCGAGCTCAACTTTTTCTTCGGGCCTCGTCTCTTTACCTCAGTTGTGCTCGATCCGGAGGGCTAGAAAAAAGAGCAAAGACTTAATTAATATATGTACATACCAAAACAATGAATGCATCAATTATCTAGTCAGCACGGGCTTAACTAATATATATACCTGGCCGGACTCGGTTCGGTCACCGGAGCCGTTATCACGGTCTCCTTCTTGCACCAGCATTGGGTCACCGGAGCCGTCCTCACGTTCTTCTTGTTGCACTGGCATTAGGTCACCAGAGCCAGCTTCTTCACCCTCTCCTTCCAGAGTACCATCGGTGTCGTTGAGATACAACGAGACGGCATCACTTCCTTTTGCGATTATGTCCCTCAAAATCGCTTCGTTTGCTTCGTCTCGGGTGGTGTCCATAGTTTCTACAAATATTTACAACATGGCAATTATTATTCAAACATGACAAATGGATATATTAGTGGCAAACGTAGAACTAGCTAGCTAATCATAGTAAGGAATCATATATATTAATTAGTGGCCTCGACGCTGCTTCTCTAGGGTTTGGGGTGGCCTCGACAACGCTTCAAGGGTTTGGGGTGGCCTCGAGAGAGTTTGTCGGGTAGGGGCGCGGGGGGAGGGGGTAGGAGACCGACATCGTTTTTTTCTAGGGTTTGGGTGTCCTCGAGAGTTCATAGAAAGGAATAGAGGAGAAGATCGAAGAAAAAAAGAAGAAAAAAAAAGAGGAGAAGAAGAAAGGAATAGAGGAGAAGAAGAAAAAAAATAGAAATTTCTATTTTTTCTTCTTCTCCTCTATTCCTTTCTTCTTCTCCTCTTCTTTTTCTTCTTTTTTCCTCTTCTTATTTATTTCTCCTCTTCTTCCTCTCCTCTTCTTCTTTCTTCCCCTTCTTATTTTCTTCTTTCCTATCCTTCTTTTTCTTCTAAATTTTAGCATATTCTAAATTTTCTTCTAACTTTCTATATATGAACAAAAAACTTTCTATGAACAAAAAACTTTATATATATATATATGAACAAAATTTCTATGAACAAAAAAAATTAAACTAACCACATACACATATACATTATACATACACATATACATACACATACACATATACATTATACATACACATATACAATATACATACACATATGAAAAAAAAAATTAAACTAAAAAAAATTAAGGGCAGGGGCGGCGGCAGCGAAGGGCAGGGGCGCGCGGTGGCGCGATGGCAGCGCGCGGCGGCGTCGGCGGCCAGTACGGGGGGAGGAGCAGGGGAACAGGGCGGCGCTCACCGCGAGGTGGCGTCGGCGACGAGGAAGGCTCGGGGACGGCAGAGGCGCGCGCGCTCGGGGGCGAGGGCAGGGGTGCATGGGCTCGGGGACGACGTCGGCGACGGCGACGGCGAGGCACGGGCGACGGCGACGGCGCGGTCGGGGGCGACGGGGCGGCGGACGGCGTCGGGGCAGCCTGGCGGCGTCGATGTGCTCAGCGTCGTCGGGCGGGCCGGGGGGCAACTGGCGATGAGTTCGTCAAATTTTCCTAGGTGCTACTTATATACCCAGGCCTTTGGTCCCGGTTCGTGACACGAACTGGGACCAATGCCCCTCTTTAGTCCCGGTTGGTGCCACCAACCGGGACCAAAGGCCTCTTTTCAGCAACCCAAAGGGCGGGAAGCGGCGGCCTTTGGTCCTGGTTGGTGGCACCAACCGGGACTAAAGAGGGGCATTGGTCCCGGTTGGTGCCACGAACCGGTACCAATGCCCCCCTTTGGTCCCGGTTCGTCCCACCAACCGGGACCAATGGCCTTGTGCTGCCCCGCGCCCAAAAGTTTAGTCCCACCTCGCTAGTTGAGAGGGCTCAGGAGTGGTTTATAATGAAGGAAATATGTCCTAGAGGCAATAATAAAGTTATTATTTATTTCCTTATATCATGATAAATGTTTATTATTCATGCTAGAATTGTATTAACCGGAAACATAATACATGTGTGAATACATAGACAAACAGAGTGTCACTAGTATGCCTCTACTTGACTAGCCCGTTAATCAAAGATGGTTATGTTTCCTAACCATGGACAAAAGAGTTGTTATTTGATTAACGAGATCACATCATTAGGTGAATGATCTGATTGACATGACCCATTCCATTAGCTTAGCACCCGATCGTTTAGTATTTTGCTATTGCTTTCTTCATGACTTATACATGTTCCTATGACTATGAGATTATGCAACTCTCGTTTGCCGGAGGAACACTTTGGGTGCTACCAAACGTCACAACATAACTGGGTGATTATAAAGGAGCATTACAGGTGTCTCCAAAGGTAGATGTTGGGTTGGCGTATTTCGAGATTAGGATTTGTCACTCCGATTGACGGAGAGGTATCTCTGGGCCCTCTCGGTAATGCATATCACATAAGCCTTGCAAGCATTGCAACCAATGAGTTAGTTGCAAGATGATGTATTACAGAACGAGTAAAGAGACTTGCCGGTAACGAGATTGAACTAGGTATTGGATACCGACGATCGAATCTCGGGCAAGTAACATACCGATGTCAAAGGGAACAACGTATGTTGTTATGCGGTCTGACCGATAAAGATCTTCATAGAATATGTAGGAGCCAATATGGGCATCCAGGTCCCGCTATTGGTTATTGATTAGAGATTTGTCTCAGTCATGTCTACATTGTTCTCGAACCGTAGGGTCCGCACGCTTAACGTTACGATGACAGTTATTATGAGTTTATGCATTTTGATGTACCGAAGTTAGTTCGGAGTCCCGGATATGATCACGGACATGACGAGGAGTCTCGAAATGGTCGAGACATAAAGATTGATATATTGGAAGCCTATATTTGGATATCGGAAGTGTTCCGGGTGAAATCGGGATTTTACCGGAGTACCGGGAGGTTACCGGAACCCCCCGGGAGCCATATGGGCCTTAATGGGCTTTAGTGGAAAGGAGAAAGGGGCAGCCCAAGTTGGCCGCGCGCCTCCCCCTTCCCCTAGTCCTATTAGGACTAGGAGAGGTGGCCGGCCCCCCTCTCCCTCTTTCCCCCTCGGGGAATCCTAGTCCAACTAGGATTGGGGGGGAGTCCTACTCCCGGTAGGAGTAGGACTCCTCCTGCGCCCTACTCCTGGCCGGCGCACCCCTCCCCCTTGGCTCCTTTATATACGGGGGCAGGGGGCACCTCTAGACACACAAGTTGATCATTGAGATCGTTCCTTAGCCGTGTGCGGTGCCCCCTGCCACCATATTCCACCTCGATCATATCGTTGCAGTGCTTAGGCGAAGCCCTGCGTCGGTAGAACATCAAGATCGTCACCACGCCGTCGTGCTGACGGAACTCCTCCCCGAAGCTTTGCTGGATCGGAGCCCGGGGATCGTCATCGAGCTGTACGTGTGCTAAGAACTCGGAGGTGCCGGAGTAACGGTGCTTGGATCGGTCGGATCGGGAAGACGTACGACTACTTCCTCTACGAGGCTGCTATCACCCTTGCGTAGACTCCAGGGGTTGTCTTCGCGACGCTCCTCTCCACGCAAGAAATCTGTCCAAGACAATAGCCAGGGACAAGCCAGTGAGTACTTTTGAATGTACTCGCAAACATTATGAACACATGTATAATATAACAGATATTAATGATGCTCGGAAATATGCCATGATCACTTGGTTAGTTACAAAATAAATTTTCATGATGCACGCAAGTAGGTTATTCATGTAGAATAGGTATAAGCAATCCGAGTATAGAAATAAAATGCACCGATTGGGTGTCTGAAGAGACACTAGGAAAGAACAATAATATAAAACATGCCTCAGTCGAGCGTCTGAGCGACACCACATAAAGGGCTTATAGTAATTTAAATAACGAGCATGCCACAGTCGTGCGTCTGTGCGACACCACATAAAGGGCTTATAAAGTAAATAAGTAACAAGCATGCCACAGTCGGGCATCTGTGCGACACCACATAAAGGGCTTATAACTGGATAAATAACAAGCATGCCACAGTCGGGCGTCTCAGCGACCCCGCATAAAGGGCTTATAAGTAAATAATCACAGTGAATATCCAGGAGGTAGAACCGTCCCAGGGATACTCAATAAGCCAAATAATACAAATGGTTAGTCCACAATAATCATAATCATCATATGTCGCCAGTCATGATCAATGTTCTGGTTTAGCAGTTTCTCCTCCGAAGACCGACACTAAGACCGACACTTGACCCATCCCAGACTGTAGTCCTTAACCATGGACACGGCTATTCGAATAGATATAATCTCTGCAGAGAGTGTACTCTTTACCCACAAATAACGGATTTCTTTAGTCCATCGGGACTAATTCCGTCTATGGTCTTTTAGTTGAAAACACGCCTGACCGCACACACCAGCCTAACTTACCGGTGTCTGGAATCACCCTTGACACTCGTTAAGCAAAACTCTATGTGGGCAGGCTACAACCTTGACTAGCATGGGATCACAAAATTTATACTACGCGCAAACTAGGGGAGCTACCCCTTCAGCTACAACCGAAAACACCCATGCCCACGGACCAGGTGGCATGCCTACCGGATGCCTCCGGTAGTTTCCACCATGGCCTCTCTGTACGGTGTGTGCTAGGAAGGGGCTGACAACTTACTGAACCGTACCTTACCTGTGGCAGGGACAAGTGGCAGTACGAAACAAGTATGGGGCTTACTGGAACAAGACTCGATCTACGGTCGACTCAGGAGGTTTAAGTATTCCCTGCATGGTTAGCATAACAAATATGTTTCAACCAACAGACAAGATCACCACTCATCATGCCTCACTATGCCGTACCGGACACAACCGTCTCGACGAAGACCAGGGACATGCTCGTGTCTACCCAAGACAGAGACTTTCCCGGCTTCCTCCCGATAAGCATGAAAGGTATACGAGGGTGATTACTATCACAAGCATATCCATTTCCAACAGCAAGAAATTTTCATTATGCACTCATGCGTATGATCATATCGTCACATAAAATAACGAATGCTCCATGTCAAGGTGGTGTTGTAATCGTATCAAACAACACACGACAGTATTATGCCAGGGTTCAGAATGCTTGCCTTCAAGTTGTGGAGAGGCAAGGTGCATTCCAAAGCTTTTGAAAGTTTTCTTCTTTCTCCATAAATCCTAATTTAAGAAAATTAGAATTAACACATAGTTTCAAAACAGTGCAAAAAAGTTGTTTGGAAATTTTTTCCAATAAATCTGAAAATAAACTAGACCAAATTTGAGAAACAACAGAAAAAGAATCAAGTCAATTGGACTTATATTTAAAAAGTTATAGCCAGTCAAAGTTTAGTCAGAAATCTGTTTTTAATTAAAACAAAAAAAGAAAAACGGTTCGGACAGAATACGTTTTCGAGACAGAGGAGACGTACTTAGGGGTTTACGCGTCCACTTAAACCAGCGCGGGCCGGCTCGGGGTCACTGACAGTGGGTCTCTTGGGCCCACTGGTCAGGTTTGATCAATCACCCGCGCCCTCTTTCTCCTCTGGCCGAGCCGAGGCGGGGCTACGGCGATCGCCGTCGACGAACGACGGCTTCCCATGAGGTTCTGAGGGCGGGGATGGATCCGCCAGTCCAGGGCAGTCCTCCCGGTGGTCGCTAGGTTGGTGGGTGGAGGGGGTCGCCGGCGGCGAGTTTCGTGGCGGAGGTGCCTTCGGGAGGGATTGGGGGTTTGGGCTACGATGGCTCCCGGTCGAGGCTGAGGTGATGGGTGGCTCCGCACGATCAAGGGGAGTCGGGTGGTGGCGCTGGATGGACGGGAGAGGCCCTGGTTGCGGCAAACGGAGTCGGAGTGTGGCGGCGGCCGAACTGGCCGGAGTCAAGGAAGAAAGCTTCCCACCGTCGATTGCTGGCCGTGGGGGCTCTAGAGGGATGGCCTGAGGCTGCCTGAGGCCTAGACGAGCTCCGGGTCCCTATTTATAGCGCGACTAGGTCGGTTCCACGGCGGCCGGAGATAAGATTGGCGAACCGCCTCGCTGTACCTAGCAGGGCGACGTGGAGCTGGCCGGCGCATTCCGATGAGCTCCACACTACTCCAGGGGCGAGCTGGCGCGCGCGTATGGCTTGGGCGGTGCTGCCACGGTCGGGGCCTGCTGCGGCCGTCAGCTAGCCGCCACGGCCGACCTGACGGTGGCACTGTGGGGCTCCAGAGGCGGCCAGGGCGGCCCTGCGACGCGGGAGGGGCCGGGCGTGTTGGCGGTGAGTGGCCAAGGTCTGCACGGGGCCAGGGCGGCCTAGTGCACGCACGCTAGGTGTTTGACGAAATGCCAGCATGTGCTAGGGAGCTTGGGTGAGGCTGGCAACTAGCAGATCTAGGTTAGAAGTAGCTAGGAGCTTAGTGGACAAGGTTGTTGGGTCAGAGGATCAAGTTCACAATGCAAACTAAAAATCATGCCAAATCTGGCTATGCACACAAGGTGTTTGACAGAATGCCAAGGGCATCTAGGCAACTCTTGGGGTGGCCAAAATCTCCAGACCAGTGTCTCTTTAGGTGTAGGTGCTGGTGGAAAGGTTAGTTGGTCAAGACCAGAAACTTGTTAGTGTAAGTTTTTGAGAAAACCAATTCTGGACAGAAAGTAAAGGGCATAATTGCATGGACTGTAAATATTCCAATGGACCCAATCTCCTGGACTTAAGGGTTTGGTAGGGTGTACTACAAGCAGGAAAAAGCTCATGGTCACTAGAGCAAAAATAATTAGGGTTGCAGTAGAAAACACCAAACTGGACCAGAGAGCAAAAGAGGATGATTTGCTCATTTTTTTTCAAAGAACACCAGTGGGTTTTTGCATAAAGTTGAATTATATGCATCTAGTGACATCTCCAATTTTTGGTGGGAATTTTAATGAAGTATCTAAATAGGCTATAGTGCAAAATTACAAACTGGACCAGTTTTGAAAACTTGGGGTAGAGCTCAAAATCTAAAATGAATAAAAGATATTTTTGCATCAAAGTGATTTAAAAACATCACGTGACATCCCCAATTTTTGGTGAAAATTTTAAATGCATTTATCAAATGGTTGTAGTGCAAATAGAGCTCTGAAACTTATGAAAATAATCATTTTTAAAGAAATAAAACTCAGGGGAAAGTAATTGTATAAATGATTCCACTGATAAAAGAAATGTTTCTTGAGAGGGTATACAAGTCCTAATAATGTATTTGGAAAGTTTTCACTTGGGGTAAAAACTCCATAATATCAAAGAAAGGAGTGGTTCTGAAATCAAAAGATAAGTCCAGAAAATGAAAATTTAATTCCCTGGCAAAATTTTAATAAACAGATCGTGTTTAAAATTTTGGGGTGTTACAACACTACCCCCACCTTAAGAAAAATTTTGTCCTCAAGATTTACTAAGGGCTGCTTGAAACGAATTACTCCTACCATTCCAAAGTAAAAACACAAAAATAATCATCCTACTCAGGCAATAAAATGCGGCTACAATGAGAGGGCAATAAGTGGTGTAAAACTATAGTGTGGAACACTGGCGTTGCGTGAAAAAACATTCATGGTTTGGGGAAACGAGAGATTTCTACGTTGGATACAGTAAATTTAGAACAAATTCTAAATTTCTAAAATACGCTAGTCGTACCCGAGAGCACAGGGCTCCCTCAGGCTGATAGGTGGACCCGGGGTCCACTGTCAGTCTCTTCTTCTACCTCTGTCTCTCTCTTCTTCCTCTCTCCCGCGCGCTTTCCCGCGCTTTCTCCACCGGCGACGTCTAGCGCGTAGGGCATCTAGGCCGTACTGCGGTAGTGCGCGGCGTGCTAGCTCCTGGTGCAGCGTGCACTCACCTCGCGGGCCAGTGTGCTGTCGGCACTGCTCACGGATTCGCCTCCAAACACCGGCGATCGAGCGACGAGCTGCGCTGGTGGACTTAGCCCATCGTACACCGATCTCGAGCTATAAAACGACCGAGGTGCTCCTTTCTTCTTCCTCACACCTGGCCTCGCTTCCCCTTCTCCTTCCTTCTCCTCCATTTCTGTTTACAGAAGCTCGAGACGAGGCTCTAATGGTGGAGGCGGTGCCGGACTGGTACATGATCCTGGTGTGCGGACGGCTGGCGGCATTGCTGGGGTTCTCCGTGCTCCTGTGCGCGATGATCCTCGATGATCGTCGTGATGCCGCCGCTCGAGTGTTGGCTCTCCGCGGTGGCGGTGATCACGAGGATTAGGTGTGGTGTCGGGTGCTAACTGTTGTCGGTGTGCCGGGGTAACTTGCACCCAGATGATTACCCACTAATCTCTCCTTTAGAGACTGTGGTGTGTTAGGAAGGTGATCAGTTAGACGCAACATGGGTACGTGGTTTTGCAATTAGTGCATGTGTTCGAGTGGTTGTGGTTGTGAGTCCGCTGCCGTGGTGCTGCGTGAATAAAAATCTATGTCGTGAGGAGATATATACGCTGCAGCAACTCCGGGAAAAGAAATCTCACTTCGGGATTTTTCGCGAGTGAAATTAGTTAAATCAAAATTAATAGCAGTAAAAACTACTCATATTAATTGAAACCAAATAACTTATTCGTCGCACAAACTCAGGATACCACGCATAAGTTACAACACATAAATAATTAATAAACATAGCGGTGACGTCTATAATGAAAACGGTAAATGGACGGGGTCCCGAGAAAACGTCTCTGGTACTGGGGCACACTCTTCTTCTATCGGGGGAAGCGGATTGACTAGTCGATGAACGCGTCTCTCCTGGTCGGGCCTCAGTGGTCTGCCAATGGCGATCTGAGGATTTAAATCAGCGAGGCTCTGGAGATAACCCATTACTCGCTGGGTCAGACGCTCTTGAGCGATGACATACTGGGCAAGTTTGGCCAGTACTGGGTCTCTCTCAATTCGTCCCCCGGGAAAAAGGTGTTACTTCTCCGGGTGCTGCACGACACGGGAAGTAATAATACCCTCGATCGCTGGCATAGGGTACCGTGAATCGAAGGCGAGCAAGCGCTTCGTACGCAGCAGCTTCTATGGCCATATGCGGAGTCAGCATAGATTTCCCCACGAAGCAGACTTCCGTTGGGTCTTGGTTTGGGTTTGCGGGAGGGATGTGTACTACTGCCCAATATTTCGAGGTGGAAGGGGTGATCCTCGATTTGAGCAACTCGTACTGGGGTGGATGGGTAGCACTCATGGTACTGCAGGTAAAGTCCCACAATATTTTAACAAAACTACCTGGGGTTGCATCTGGGGTTCTCAGATAAATACTAGGGCTCAACATGGCAAGAAATGGCTGCGAGGGTTGTGCACAAGATGAGGGGTACTTGGCAAGGTCACGAGGTGGTCTCTTATATAGCAACTGGGCTGGGTTATTTATCATGGTGAGGGGCAACTAGTTTGTCGGTTCTGCTCTATGGGGTCAGGGCCAATGCCATAGATACACATATCTCACAAAAGCGATGCATTACTGTGGGTGTCGTCGGGGTGGTTTTGGTAGCTACGCCCGGAATTAAAAATGTAACCGTATGCTAACGCCCTTATGCATGGCTACTATGAAAAAATAGGGGCGCACAAGCAGATAGCACTTAATTATGGTGATACAAGATCACACAATTACAGGGTGTGGACGTACTAAGACTCGGTACTACTCGAGTGACTTAGTCTACCTCGTTTATATCTAATCGGGCGTGCCTTGTGGACGTTGAGGCTTCTCCATTGGCTTCACCGTCGGGGTTAGCTGGAGGGGGTTGAGGAACCGCAGGGTCGGGGTAGCGATGATGACCATCGCGGGGATTGTTGGCCACAATCCTGTTGGAGCGTGTTCCCAAAAGGCGACGAAGCACTTCTGGGGACATCAAAGTGCCTTGGTCGATGGCTGGGGCAGACCTCAAGGACTCGATTGGTTGTCCGAACAGCACGACTGGGTTGTTGGCGTCGGGCTCATCTTCTCTTCTTGCCGGGGTTCGGCGAACTAGTTCTCCTCGATCTGCGATCAGATCAAGGGTGATTTGATCGACCAGTTCCTCTAGTGCACTTACATAGCGCACCAGATGCAATAATGCAGCATCCGTCTCATGACCTCCGTTTGCAACTTGGGGTGGCCTACCATACCCATCTCGGCTGGGGTAGTAGTAGAACGAGCGACAGTTAACTCTACGCGACAAGTGCCGGAGTTGAACTATAGCCTCTCGAGCAGCTAGTTGGATGTCTTGTGGCTCAAAGGAAGTTGTCCTTCCGGTGAACCTGTAGGGGCGTTCTAGCGATAGAACCCTACCATAGACGTGCACAGGGGCCCAGAATTGACGCTCTCACCGCTCATGGGCCCTTGGTACACAACATATTCTGGGGGCTCTTCTAATGCAAAGGCACGGCGGGTGAGGTTGGCTAGCATGGTCACAAAACCTCCAAGGTTGGTTGCCGTGGTCTCATTGTGAACAACGGGTCCAGGCATTGTAGCTCGGTTTGGGGGTAGAGGGTGTGCTGTGCTGGGTTGAGGCTAGCGTGCCCTTTGTATAGAAAAAGGGGATGGAGTCTTCCTTCGCACGCTTGCGAATGAGACATCTTAGGCGTCGGTCACTGGCGTGTGATCGACAGGCTAGGCTGATAGGTTGGGCACCGACTGCCAAAAGGTGTCGGGGTCACTGTGTGGCTATCTTACACGAGAAGCTTGGCCGGGGTTAGGTTAAGGTCTGGTGGGTTCGTTAACCTAGGTTTATCGACCTGGTTAAGATAGGATTAGCCAATGGTCAGCCTGGCTCTGATACCAAGGTTGTCAGGACTGGATTTTCGGGATATTAATTTCCCAGAAAATGGCCCTTGTGCTCACCAGCCCCAGGATTACTGTTAGCTGATGAGACACCAACTTGATACAGAAACTGCAAGCGAAATACATGATATGTAGTACAAGACCATTCTAGCCTATGAGTACAACAAATGGTTTCTAGTGGTTGATGGAGGAAGCGGTTTGCAGATTATCAGCGTCTATGGGACTCCATTTCCCACAGGAACAGCTGACCTGGATAACTCCTATCTTCACGAGGCTGCTATCACCCTTGTGTAGGTTCCGGGGTTGTCTTCGTGACGCCCCTCTCCATGCAAGAAATCTGGCCAAGACAATAGCCAGGGACAAGCCAGTGAGTAATTTTGAATGTACTCGCAAACATTATGAACACAGGTATAATATAACAGATATTAATGATGCTCGGAAATATGCCATGATCACTTGGTTAGTTACAAAATAAATTTTCGTGATGCACGCAAGTAGGTTATTCATGTAGAATAGGTATAAGCAATCCGAGTATAGAAATAAAATGCACCGATTGGGTGTCTAAAGCGACACCACGAAAGAACAATAATATAAAATATGCCTCAGTCGGGCGTCTGAGCGACACCACATAAAGGGCTTATAGTAATTTAAATAACGAGCATGCCACAGTCGGGCGTCTGTGCGACACCACATAAAGGGCTTATAAAGTAAATAAGTAACAAGCATGCCACAGTCGGGCGTCTGTGCGGCACAACATAAAGGACTTATAAGTGAATAAATAACAAGCATGCCACAGTCGGGCATCTCAGCGACACCACATAAAGGGCTTATAAGTAAATAATCACAGTGAATATCCAGGAGGTAGAACCATCCTAGGGATACTCAATAATCCAAATAATACAAATGGTTAGTCCACAATAATCATAATCATCATACGTCGCCAGTCATGATCAATTGTCACATCCCTAGTTCTGGTATGACCCAGGCTAGCCTTCATGTGTGCATCATGTTCATATTCCAATTAAATTTGAAATGAGGATTTGTGAAACCCTCAGAACTTATTTCTGGAAATGACCCAGATAAAAAGTGCTCCAAAAGGGTCCAAGAAAATGTTCATGTTGCTCCATGAAAATATTGGACAGAGATAAAAATCCAAGCAATATTTTTAGGAGCTCATAAATATTTATTTTGGGCATTTGGAATTAATGCAATAATTATTTGCTTTGGATATATATTGTTATATATATATATATATAAAATATTGTCCAAAAATTATGCCAGTAATTGAGGAGCTCTGGAATAATACCAATAGACCCTACAAAAATTGGCATAAGAAAATAAATTGATTTAGTATTTTTACTAAATCAGAAACAAATGTCAGAAATAGAAAAGAAAACAGAAAAGGGGAGAGAGACTTACCTGGGCCACTTACCAGATCGGCCCAGTAGCTCGGCCCAGCTGACTGGCCCCTGCCAGTCGTCGTCTCCACCGCGCCAGGAGGACGCCGAGCGTGTGGTCGCCGCGCGTGGGCATGCGCCCTGGCCACCTCCTCCCTCCCAGCCTGCCTGGCTCCTCCTCGACGCCCTGGAGACGCCACGCACCCCCTGGACCCCCTTGTTCACTCTCCCCCTCGCCTCCCTCTCTCGTTCCTCCCCATGGCCGAGCGCCACCATCGCCGCCGTTCGCCGTAGTCGTCGCCAGAGCCACGGCCTCGCCTCCCCGACGTGCTCCATAGCTCCTACGCGATCCCCTCTCCCTCCTCGTGGAGCCACGAACCTCCGGACGGCCTCCATCGTCGCCACCGTCATCCTCTTCATCGCCGGCCGCCGCAGATCTCCACCGCCCGCACGTCGCCGTCCGGCTGTCCCCGAGCTCGCCGTCGATGCCATCGAGTCCGTCGTGAGCCCCTGCATCGATTCCCCCTTCTCCCCTGCCTCCCCGTGCTCTATAGCCCACAGCCGCTTGAGCCCGAGCTCCGGCCGCCGCCGCGAGCTCCGCTCCGGCGAGCTCTGGTGCCCCCGCAGCCTCCCACCTGCTCTGCTGGATGCGGACGACGAAGGGCTACGCCCCGGTGGTCTCCGCGCGTCCATTCGCCGCCCGTAGTGCAACTCCGGCGAAGAACCGCCGCGGCTCGAGGTCGTCGCCGGCCGAACTCCGGCGAGGCCGACGTGGCTGTCACTAGCGCCTAATCCCGCAGCCTAAACCACCCCCAGCCGCTGACCGTGGGCCCCAGGGCCAAGTCAAACCCTGGTCAGTGCGGATTTTGACCGGGTTTAACCACTGTGACACTGACGTGTGGCCCCCACACGTCAGATTTGACCTGGTCAGCGTCGTTGACTTGCTGACGCAAGCATGATGTCAGGCTGACGTAGTTATTCTTTTTCTGGAATTATTTTTAAATAGGAAATTCCAGAAAATATTCAAAACTTCAAAAATTCATATCAATTCAACCATAGCTCAGATTGAAATAAGTTATATATGAAAAGTTATCAGAAAAATTCAATCTAACCATCTGTACCGGTTTCATGCATGACAAACCAGCTTAAACCTGCTGTATAAGTGAAACAATATAATGGCATTTATAAAGGACTTACCTTGGAAATGCATTTGAATCTTTGGTTCAAATGGACTTCAACCAAATGAACTCTAGCTGCATTAGCTCAAACAGCATCACATCTTCATGCCATGTTCATGCATCATATTGTTGCATATGCTTGTGTATTGATTGTTGGCACCGTTCCTTCTCGATAGGTCCTACTCCGGAGACCGTTCCAGAGTACCTGTCTGTGAAGTATTGCCTCCCTTGTTGATCTACCAGGCAAGCAAACCCCCTTGTTCATTCCGATATGATCCCACTCTCTCTCTCCTGCTCTCTTTTATTGCATTAGGACAACCGCGAATCAACTGCTACTTTATGCTACGGTAGTTGAACCCATTCCTTTGCATGACCTGTCATTGCCACAGTAAATAGTTGAAACCCACTAGCATGTGTAGGAGTTGATTGAGCCATGTTGTGTTCCTACCATGCCATGCCTGCTATTGCTTAGAGTTGTGTCAGGTCTGATTCATTGGGAATGAATTGGAGTGTTACGATATGTTCTGGTGCTGAGAGTTAAGTGTGTGAACACGATTTGGTAAAGGTAGCGGTGAGAGGCCATGTAGGAGTACATGGTGGGTTGTCTCACTGGAACCGTCCTGAAGCACTGAGTTCTGTGTATGTTGTCCAATGACTAGCTACTACCACCCATTGGGCTCCGGGCGCTCCAAGCTCTCTCGACTTATTAACCAACTTGATCTCTGTCCAGGAGTCGCAAATAGTTTCTGGTGTTTGTAGGTAGTGTTAGTAGTCTACCAAGTGGCACCCGGCCAGGTGGGCTTGGGACAGACTAGGCACAAGTGGCACGGTGTACCAAGCGTAGATCCATCCGGCGAGGTGGGCTTGGGAACCCTGCACACATCGTTTGGGGCCGTGAGTGACACCCCGGCCGGATCTCCTTGCGGATGGAACCCGAATAGGCGATAAACCTGGACTAGAGTCTGGTGTGGTTAGTTAGGTCGTGGCCGACTCCCTCGCCAGGCTTCCGCTTGAAGGTTGCCGAGATACATGACGTGTACATGGTGGTAAGTGGCGAGAGCGTGTGTGAAGAAGTACACCCCTGCAGGGTTATCATGATCTATTCGAATAGCCGTGTCCTCGGTTATGGACTTCTTGGATGCTTACGTGGTACATAGAGAACTTGAAGTGGATACTCTAAAATGCTCAAGATAAGTGTGAGTGCTATGGATGGCCTTCTAGTAGGAAGACGGGAATGAATCCATAGTAGTGTATTGATGTGATGATAGTGGACTCGTGTGCGCCACCTCAAAAGAGTTACCAGCAGTCGTAGTACAGGATAGCCACTGAGTCAAAGCTGGCTTGCTGCAACTAAACTCCACCTTACCTTCTTGATACAAGTGCATGTATGATAGGATCTGATGTAAGTCTTGCTGAGTACCTTTGTACTCATGTTGCTTTATTTATGTTTTTGCAGCGAAGACTTCGGTCTTACTAGTTTACGTGGACTTCGACAAGTAGCTTGTACCTCAGCTACGATCTTGATCGGATGTTGTAGATAGTCAGGCTCTTCAGCCTTTTTCATTTGTAGTTGTCTGTACTCAGACATGTAATGCTTCCACTTGTTGCTTGTATGCTCTGAATGATGGGTCATGAGACCCCTGTTTGTATTTAATGCTATGTGGATCTTTTGGGCCTTTATCTATATGAGTTTGCGTTATGTTGTGATGCCATGTTGTATAGCACATACTTGCATGTTATGTGTACGTGGAAGGTGTATTGCTATGTGTGGGATCCCACAATCTAGTTGTTTATCCTTGGCAGCCTATCATATGGGGAAATGTAGTCTAGTGCTTTCTGAGCGATAGTAGTCCCCTACAGCCCGGTTCACCGGAGTCCTGCTAGCCCAGCACTACTGCTCGGAACACTTGACTGGCCGGCATGTGTTTCACTTCGTTCCTGTGTCTGTCCCTTCGGTGAAATGTCACGCGGTGACATCCGGAGTCCTGCCTAGCCTGCTACAGCCCGGGTTACTGGAGTCCTGTTAGCCCAGTGCTACAGCCCGGATTCACACGTTGATGACCGACATGCTCGATGTGATTCATGTATGCCTGTCCTCATGGGTTAGTGCCGCCTTGGATTCACGACTAGCCATGTCGGCCCGGGTTCTTTGTCATATGGATGCTAGCGACACTATCATATACGTGAGCCAAAAGGCGCAAACGGTCCCGGGCCAGGTAAGGTGGCACCCATGGAATACCGTGCGTGAGGCCGCAAAGTGATATGATGTGTTACATGCTAGATCGGTGTGACTTAGGATCGGGGTCCCGACAGCTTTGGTATCAGAGCCTGACTGCCTGTAGGATTTCCAAGCCAACCTGGTCGAAGTTGAGTCTAGAAATTCTTTAGTTATGTAAGGGAATTGATTGTGGGAAGGAACGTAAGGCTCTTTTTACTCCTTATACCTCATGGCCTTCTGATCTGAGTCATCCTACCTTTCCTACGGGGTTAAGGAACTAGGCTTCTCTTCCGTCTATCAGGATCACTTGTTACTACTCCGTAGTCTCTTAGGATTGGTTGATCAGAGTCATATCCCATTTCGAGTACTTCCGGTGTAGTATCTTTAGTAACATTTCAGAGCTTTGAGTGATGATGTTGATTAGGTTATTACCCCATTTTAGCAGGATGTCTCATTCTGAGCATTTTACTGCCGGAATTATCCTAGGAGTTCGAGAGATACTAAATTTCCTTGTGGTACATGTTGCATCCTATAGTTTTTGTTGACCTTGTCCTTGGTTCCGCTTCTCTGGATGTCGTCAGTTAACCGAAGTTCTGTTGCTCGTTGCCTGAACCACGGAGGTGGTAGGGATGAGGAGGATCCTCCCTACCATTCTTCGTTGGCAAAGTTCATGTTAGAGGTTGAGATGAACAAGCGTGAGTCTAACCGCTTGTTAGCACGTATCGAGGAGAACACCGCACCCCAGTGCAAAGAGTCAGCAACCATCCAGGATTTCATTGGTCTAAAACCACCCACCTTCCATCATTCCATTGAGCCACTTGATGCAGACGACTGGCTCCGTAGTATCACACACAAGCTGCGTTCTGCGAACGTAGCTGAAAGTGACAAGGTCACTTATGCTGCATATCACCCGGAAGGTCCTGCTAGTCTCTGGTGGCAGAACTATGAGGCTATGCTTCCAGTTGGTCAGATTCCTACCTGGAGAGATTTCACGGAGGCTTTTCGCGAGCATCACCTTCCTGAAGCCCTCATCGATCGCAAGAGAGAAGAGTTCTGTAGTTTCACCCAGGGTAAGATGGCTGTTGATGCTTACAGTAGAGAGTTTGAGAACCTCGCCCGCTATGCTACAGAAGAAGTGTCCACGGACGCCAAGAAGCAGGCTAGGTTCCGGAAGGGTCTCAACCCCAAGTTGCATCGAGATCTCCACTTGCACCATTGCAATACGTTCCAGGCTCTTGTGAACAAGGCCATTAATGCGGAGACAGCTCAACTCACTTACGAGGAGTCTCGTAAGCACAACCGTGATTTGGGTTCTTCCTCCGGTTCTAGTTCTCAGAAGCGCCGGATTTGGATTCCGAACTCTGCTGTTCCACCCGGCTACACACCGACGCCATCCTATGTGGTGCCTCACCCAGTTCAGCCGTATGCTCCACCCAGGCCTATTGGTGGACCGCCTGCCAATGCGGGTCCACATCCTACCTCCAAGATTTGATACAAGTGTGGAAAACCAGGCCACATTGCCCGTATTTGCACTCAGACCAATGTTGCTCCACCCCAGCCCGAGAAGTTTGATGGCCGTGGAAGTAAGCCATCACGTAAGATGATCAGTGCCCAGTCAGCTCCCAATGAACATGGACGTGTGCATCACGTCTCAGCTAAAGACGCTCATGATGATCCAGATGTTGTTCTTGGTACACTCCTTGTAAACCGTCATCCAGCATCGGTTCTATTCGATACTGGAGTGTCTCATTCCTTCATTTCTGAAAGTTATGCCCGCTTGCACGACATGTCATTTTGTGATATGCCATCCCCACTACTTATTCAAACTCCTGGATCCAAATGGCAAACTTCTAGGATAAGTTATGGCAATGAAATACATGTTGACAGACTTGTATTTCTAGCTTCCTTGATATCTCTTAAGTCTTCAGATATTAACATCATCTTGGGTATGGACTGGATGAAAGCTCATTATGCCAAGATTGATTGTTACACCAGGTCTGTTCAGCTCACACACCCATCTGGCAAGATAGTCACTGTCTCCACCAGAATTGCAAAGCGTCAGCTTTATTCTCTTAATGCCAGCCCTCTTCCAGACCTTGAGGATATCCCGGTAGTCCCTGAATTTCCGGATATCTTTCCAGAAGAACTGCCAGGTGTTCCACCTAACAGAGATGTAGAATTTGTCATAGATCTTCTCCCAGGAACTGCCCCAATTTCTAGGAGACCTTACAAGATGGCACCCTTAGAACTAGCCGAGCTTAATAAACAACTTGATGAGTCCTTGCAAAAGGGTTTCATCCGTCCTAGTTCTTCTCCTTGGGCTTGCCCCGTCCTCTTCGTCAAGAAGAAGGATGGTACGGACCGGATGGTTGTAGATTATCGTCCTGTTAATTTGGTCACGATAAAGAACAAATATCCGCTCCCCAGGATCAACGACCTGTATGATCAGCTCGCTGGATCCTCAGTCTTTTCCAAGATGGATTTGAGGTTAGGCTACCACCAAATCAAGATTAGAAACGGGGACATTCCTAAAACGGCTTTTGTCACTCGTTATGGTCAGTACGAGTACACCGTCATGTCCTTTGGTCTAACCAATGCTCCAGCTATCTTCTCCCGCTTGATGAACTCGATCTTCATGGAGTACTTAGATAAGTTCGTCGTGGTTTACCTCGATGACATTCTTATTTACTCGAAGAACGAGGAAGAGCATGCCAAACATCTTAGACTTGTGTTAGAGAAAGTCAGAGAGCACCGCCTTTATGCCAAGTTCTCCAAGTGCGAATTTTGGTTGCCAGAAGTGACCTACCTAGGCCACGTGATCTCTGGTAAGGGCATTGCTATCAACCCCGAGAGAGTTCAGGCCGTTCTTGATTGGACTCCACCTGAAACAGTTAAACAAGTTAGGAGTTTCCTTGGTCTAGCCAGTTATTGTCGCCGCTTCGTCGAAAACTTCTCCAAAGTGGCCAAACCTCTCACGGAACTTCTCAAGAAAGATAAAAAGTTTGAGTGGTCCCCACAGTGTGAGTACAGTTTTCAGGAACTGAAAAGACGCCTGACTTCTGCTCCCATACTTGTGCCACTGGATTTCACTAAAGACTTTGTTATCTACTGCGACGCCTCATGACAGGGACTAGGTTGCATTCTTATGCAAGATAGTCATGTGATTGCCTATGCATCTCGACAGTTGCATCCACATGAGGAGAATTATCCTACACATGATCTAGAGCTTGCAGCCGTAGTCTATGCACTCAAGACCTGGCGACATTACCTTCTTGGTAAACGTTGCGAGATCTAAACCGATCACTAGAGTCTCAAGTATATCTTCACCCAACCAGATTTGAACCTTAGGCAAAGACCTTGGTTGGAGTTGATCTCAGATTACGACTTAGGGATTACCTACACCCCGGGCAAGGGCAATGTCATGGCTGATGCGCTAAGTCGTAAGTCCTATTGCAACAATCTTATGTTGCAGCAGGGACAACCACTTCTCCATGAGGAATTCTGTAAGCTTAACCTTCACATTGCTCCTCATGGATTCCTTTCTACCTTGGTGGCGAAACCTACCCTTGTGGATCAAATCATCTGTGCTCAGAAGCAGGATACGGGAATTTCCCGGATCAAGAGAAACATTAACAAAGGAGTTGGTGGTAGTTTCTCTATAGATGATCGAGGTGTTGTTTTCTTTGAGAATCGCTTGGTGGTTCCCAAGAATCAACATCTTCGACAATTAATTCTTAAGGAGGCTCATGAATCTCCTCTCACGATTCATCCCGGTAGTACTAAGATGTATCAGGACCTACGCCAGAGGTTCTGGTGGACTAGTATGAAGAGCGAAATCGCTCAGTTCATTGCTAACTGTGACGTTTGTCGTCGCGTTAAGGCAGAGCATCAAAGGCCTGCTAGCACCCTTCAGCCTTTAGCTATTCCTGAATGGAAATGGGATAAGGTTGGTATGGACTTCATCACCGGCTTTCCCAGGACCAAGAAAGGGAATAATGCTATCTTCATAGTCATTGATCGTCTTTCCAAAGTGGCTCACTTCCTACCTGTTCGAGAGAATATCACTGCTAGTCAGCTCGCTGACTTGTATATTTCTCGAATAGTTTCACCTCATGGTGTTCCACTAGAGATCAATTCAGACCGTGGTAGTCTTTTCACTTCTCATTTCTGGGAGAGTTTCCAAACTGCCATGGGCACCCATCTTTCTTTCAGTACCGCTTTCCACCCTCAGTCGAGTGGTCAGGTGGAAAGGGTCAACCAAATTCTCGAAGACATGCTTAGAGCTTGTGTTATCTCATTTGGTATGGATTGGGAGAAGTGCCTTCCTTTCGTCGAGTTTGCTTATAACAATAGCTACCAATCCAGTCTCAAGAAAGCTCCTTTTGAGATTCTGTATGGACGAAGATGTCGAACACCTTTGAACTGGTCAGAAACCGGTGAAAGACAATTCTTTGGACCGGATATGATCCAGGAGGCAGAAGAGCAAGTTCGCATCATTCGTGGGAATTTGAAAACAACCCAATCTCGTCAAAAGAGCCAGTATGACCGTCGTCATAAGGAAGTGGCTTATGAAGTTGGCGACAAGGCTTACCTTCGGGTTACCCCTTTGAAGGGTACCCATCGTTTCGGTATCAAGGGCAAGTTGGCTCCTCGTTACATTGGTCCTTTTCGCATTCTCGCTAAACGAGGAGAGGTTGCCTACCAGTTGGAACTACCCCCACATCTTTCTCGAGTACATGATGTCTTCCACGTCTCTCAACTCAGGCGTTGCTTCTTGGATCCCATCCGTGGAGTGGACCACGAAACGCTTGATCTTCAAGATAACCTCACATATCGAGAGTACCCGGTCCGCATTCTTGATCAAGCAGAGCGTGTCACTCGACGTCAGAACATCAAGTTTCTCAAAGTTCAGTGGTCTCATCATTCTGAAAGAGAAGCTACTCGGGAGAGAGAAGATCGTCTTCGACTAGAGTACCCCACCTTCTTTTCGTCGACCCCTGAATCTCGGGACGAGATTCTTTCAAGTGGGGGCGAGTTGTCACATCCCTAGTTCTGGTATGACCCAGGCTAGCCTTCATGTGTGCATCATGTTCATATTCCAATTAAATTTGAAATGAGGATTTGTGAAACCCTCAGAACTTATTTCTGGAAATGACCCAGATAAAAAGTGCTCGAAAAGGGTCCAAGAAAATGTTCATGTTGCTCCATGAAAATATTGGACAGAGATAAAAATCCAACCAATATTTTTAGGAGCTCATAAATATTTATTTTGGGCATTTGGAATTAATGCAATAATTATTTGCTTTGGATATATATTGTTATATATATAAAATATTGTCCAAAAATTATGCCAGTAATTGAGGAGCTCTGGAATAATACCAATAGACCCTACAAAAATTGGCATAAGAAAATAAATTGATTTAGTATTTTTACTAAATCAGAAACAAATGTCAGAAATAGAAAAGAAAACAGAAAAGGGGAGAGAGACTTACTTGGGCCACTTACCAGATCGGCCCAGTAGCTCGGCCCATCTGACTGGCCCCTGCCAGTCGTTGTCTCCACCGCGCCAGGAGGACGCCGAGCGTGTGGTCGCCGCGCGTGGGCACGCGCCCTGGCCACCTCCTCCCTCCCAGCCTGCATGGCTCCTCCTCGACGCCCTGGAGACGCCACGCACCCCCTGGACCCCTCATTCACTCTCCCCCTCGCCTCCCTCTCTCGTTCCTCCCCATGGCCGAGCGCCACCATCGCCACCGTTCGCTGTAGTTGCCGCCAGAGCCACGGCCTCACCTCCCCGACGTGCTCCACAGCTCCTCCGCGATCCCCTCTCCCTCCTCATCGAGCCACGCACCTCCGGACGGCCTCCATCATCGCCACCGTCGTCCTCTTCATCGCCGGCCGCCGCAGATCTCCACCGCCCGCACGTCGCCGTCCGGCTATCCCTGAGCTCGCCGTCGACGCCATCGAGTCCGCCGTGAGCCCCTGCATCGATTCCCCCTTCTCCCCTGCCTCCCCGTGCTCTGTAGCCCGCAGCCGCTTGAGCCCGAGCTCCGGCGCCCCCGCAGCCTCCCACCTGCTCTGCTGGATGCGGACGACGACAGGCTACGCCCCGGTGGTCTCCGCGCGTCCATTCGCCGCCCGTAGTGCAACTCCGGCGAAGAACCGCCGCGGCTCGAGGTCGTCGCCGGCCGAACTCCAGCGAGGCCGACGTGGCTGTCATTAGTGCCTAATCCCGCAGCCTAAACCACCCCCAGCCGCTGACCGTGGGCCCCAGGGCCAAGTCAAACCCTGGTCAGTGCGGGTTTTGACCGGGTTTAACCACTGTGACACTGACGTGTGGCCCCCACACGTCAGATTTGACCTGGTCAGCGCCGTTGACTTGCTGACGCAAGCATGACGTTAGGCTGACGCAGTTATTCTTTTTCTGGAATTATTTTTAAACAGGAAATTCCAGAAAATATTCAAAACTTCAAAAATTCATATCAATTGAACCGTAGCTCAGATTGAAATAAGTTATATATGAAAAATTATCAGAAAAATTCAATCTAACCATCTGTACCAGTTTCATGCATGACAAACCAACTTAAACTTGTTGTATAAGTGAAACAATATAATGGCATTTATAAAGGACTTACCTTGGAAATGCATTTGAATCTTTGGTTCAAATGGACTTCAACCAAATGAACTCTAGCTGCATTAGCTCAAACAGCATCACATCTTCATGCCATGTTCATGCATCATATTGTTGCATATGCTTGTGTATTGATTGTTGGCACCGTTCCTTCTCGATAGGTCCTACTCCGGAGACCGTTCCAGAGTACCTGTCTGTGAAGTATTGCCTCCCTTGTTGATCTACCAGGCAAGCAAACCCCCTTGTTCATTCCGATATGATCCCACTCTCTCTCTCCTGCTCTCTTTTATTGCATTAGGACAACCGCAAATCAACTGCTACTTTATGCTGCGGTAGTTGAACCCATTCCTTTGCATGACCTGTCATTGCCACAGTAAATAGTTGAAACCCACTAGCATGTGTAGGAGTTGATTGAGCCATGTTGTGTTCCTACCATGCCATGCCTGCTATTGCTTAGAGTTGTGTCAGGTCTGATTCATTGGGAATGAATTGGAGTGTTACGATATGTTCTGGTGCTGAGAGTTAAGTGTGTGAACACGATTTGGTAAAGGTAGCGGTGAGAGGCCATGTAGGAGTACATGGTGGGTTGTCTCACTGGAACCGTCCTGAAGCACTGAGTTCTGTGTATGTTGTCCAATGACTAGCTACTACCACACATTGGGCTCCGGGCGCTCCAAGCTCTCTCGACTTATTAACCAACTTGATCTCTGTCAAGGAGTCGCAAATAGTTTCTAGTGTTTGTAGGTAGTGTTAGTAGTCTACCAAGTGGCACCCGGCCAGGTGGGCTTGGGACAGACTAGGCACAAGTGGCACGGTGTACCAAGCGTAGATCCATCCGGCGAGGTGGGCTTGGGAACCCTGCACACATCGTTTGGGGCCGTGAGCGACACCCCGGCCGGATCTCCTTGCGGATGGAACCCGAATAGGCGATAAACCTGGACTAGAGTCTGGTGTGGTTAGTTAGGTCGTGGCCGACTCCCTCGCCAGACTTCCGCTTGAAGGTTGCCGAGATACATGACGTGTACATGGCGGTAAGTGGCGAGAGCGTGTGTGAAGAAGTACACCCCTGCAGGGTTATCATGATCTATTCGAATAGCCGTGTCCTCGGTTATGGACTTCTTGGATGCTTACGTGGTACATAGAGAACTTGAAGTGGATACTCTAAAATGCTCAAGATAAGTGTGAGTGCTATGGATGGCCTTCTCGTAGGAAGACGGGAATGAATCCATAGTAGTGTATTGATGTGATGATTAGTAGACTCGTGTGCGCCACCTCAAAAGAGTTACCAGCAGTCGTAGTACAGGATAGCCACTGAGTCAAAGCTGCTTGCTGCAACTAAACTCCACCTTACCTTCTTGATACAAGTCCATGTATGATAGGATCTAATGTAAGTCTTGCTGAGTACCTTTGTACTCATGTTGCTTTATTTATGTTTTTGCAGCGGAGACTTCGGTCTTACTAGTTTACGTGGACTTCGACAAGTAGCTTGTACCTCATCTACGATCTTGATTGGATGTTGTAGATAGTCAGGCTCTTCAGCCTTTTTCATTTGTAGTTGTCTATACTCAGACATGTAATGCTTCCGCTTGTTGCTTGTATGCTCTGAATGATGGGTCATGAGACCCCTGTTTGTATTTAATGCTATGTGGCTCTTTTGGGCCTTTATCTATATGAGTTTGCGTTATGTTGTGATGCCATGTTGTACAGCACATACTTGCATGTTATGCGTACGTGTAACGTGTATTTCTATGTGTGGGATCCGACAATCTAGTTGTTTATCCTGGGCAGCCTATCATATGGGGAAATGTAGTCTAGTGCTTTCTGAGCAATAGTAGTCCGCTACAGCCCGGTTCACCGAAGTCCTGCTAGCCTAGCACTAATGTTTGGAACACTTGACTGGCCGGCATGTGTTTCACTTCGTTCCTGTGTCCGTCCCTTCGGTGAAATGTCACGCGGTGACATCCAGAGTCCTGCCTAGCCTGCTACAGCCCGGGTTACCGGAGTCCTGTTAGCCCAGTGCTACAGCCCGGATTCACACGTTGATGAACGACATGCTCGATGTGATTCATGTATGCCTGTCCTCATGGGTTAGTGCCGCCTTGGATTCACGACTAGCCATGTCGGCCCGGGTTCTTTGTCATATGGATGCTAGCGACACTATCATATACGTGAGCCAAAAGGCGCAAACGGTCCCGGGCCAGGTAAGGTGGCACCCGTGGGAATACCGTGCGTGAGGCCGCAAAGTGATATGATGTGTTACATGCTAGATCGGTGTGACTTAGGATCGAGGTCCCGACATCAATGTTCTGGTTTAGCAGTTTCTCCTCCGAAGACCAACACTAAGACTGACACTTGACGCATCCCAGACTGTAGTGCTTAACCATGGACACGGCTATTCGAATAGATATAATCTCTGCAGAGAGTGTACTCTTTACCCACTTGTAACGGATTTCTTTAGTCCATCGGGACTAATTCCGTCTATGGTCTTTTAGTTGAAAACACGCCTGACCGCACACAGCAGCCTAACTTACCGGTGTCTGGAATCACCCTTGACACCCGTTAAGCAAAACTCTAAGGTGGTATTTGGTTCTTTAGTCCTAGGACTTTTTCTAGTCCCAACTAAAAATTCCCTAGTCTCTAAAAAGTCCCTCCCTGTTTGTTTCCAGAAACTAAAAAGTCCCTAGTCCCTTCCTAGAGGTTATTAAATGACCATGTTGCCCCTAGTATATAGAAAAATAACAATCAAACAACATCATGGGGTGGCGGGCCAATAGGTGCATGGAGGGGCATTGTTGGAAAAGTCTCAAAAAGTCCCAAAAAGACTCTCCTTGAGAGTCTTCTTCATTTAGTCCCAAATGCCTAGTTTAGTCCCTAAAAAGTCCCTTCCGTTTGGTGAAAAAGTTTCTAAGAGGGACTTTTTCTAGTCCCTACACAAAAAAGTCCCTGGAAACAAACACCCCCTAAGTGGGGAGGCTACAACCTCGACTAGCATGGGATCACAAAATTTATACTGCGCGCAAACTAGGGGAGCTACCCCTTCGGCTACAACCGAAAACACCCATGCCCCTGGACCAGGTGGCATGCCTACCGGATGCCTCCGGTATCTTCCACCATGGCCTCTCTGTACAGTGTGTGCTAGGAAGGGGTTGACAACTTACTGAACCATACCTTACCTATGGCAAGGACAAGTGGCAGTACGAAACAAGTATGGGGGTTACTGGAACAAGACTCGATCTACGGTCGACTCAGGAGGTTTAAGTATTCCCTGCATGGTTAGCGTAACAAATATGTTTCAACCAACAGACAAGATCACCACTCATCATGCCTCACTATGCCGTACCGGACACAACCGTCTCGACGAAGACCGGGGACAAGCTCGTGTCTACCCAAGACAGAGACTTTCTCGGCTTCCTCCCGGTAAGCATGAAAGGTATACGAGGGTGATTACTATCACAAGCATATCCATTTCCAACAGCAAGAATTTTCATTATGCACTCATGCGTATGATCATATCATCACATAAAATAACGAATGCTCCATGTCAAGGTGGTGTTGTAATCGTATCAAACAACACACGACAGTATTATGCCAGGGTTCAGAATGCTTGCCTTCAAGTTGTGGAGAGGCAAGGTGCATTCCAAAGCTTTTGAAAGTTTTCTTCTTTCTCCATAAATCCTAATTTAAGAAAATTAGAATTAACACATAGTTTCAAAACAGTGCAAAAAAGTTGTTTGGAAAATTTTCCAATAAATCTGAAAATAAACTAGACCAAATTTGAGAAACAACAGAAAAAGAATCAAGTCAATTGGACTTATATTTAAAAAGTTATAGCCAGTCAAAGTTTAGTCCAAAATTTGTTTTTAATTAAAACAAAAAAAGAAAAACGGTTCGGACAGAATACGTTTTCGAGACGGAGGAGACATACTTCGGGGTTTACGCGTCCACTTAAACCAGCGCGGGCCGGATCGGGGTCACTGACAGTGGGTCCCTTGGGCCCACTGGTCAGGTTTGACCAGTCGCCCGAGCCCTCTTTCTCCCGTGCCCGAGCCGAGGTGGGGCTCCGGCGATCACCGTCGACGAACGGCGGCTCCCCGCGAGGTTCTGAGGGCGGGGATGGATCCGCCAGTACAGAGCGGTCCTCCCGGTGGTCGCTAGGTTGGTGGGGGAGGAGGGGGTCGCCGGCGGCGAGATTCGCGACGAAGGTGGCTTCGGGAGGGATTGGCGGTTTGGGCTACGGTGGCTCCCGGTCGAGGCTGAGGTGATGGGTGGCTCCGCACGATCAAGGGGAGTCGGGTGGTGGCGCTGGATGGACAGGAGAGGCCCTGGTTGCAGCGAACGGAGTCGGAGCGTGGCGGCGGCCGAACTGGCCGGAGTCATGGAAGAAAGCTTCCCGCTGTCGATTGCTGGCCGTGGTGGCTCTAGAGGGATGGCCTGAGGCTGCCTGAGGCCTAGACGAGCTCGGGGTCCCTATTTATAGCGCGACTAGGTCGGTTCCGCGGCGGCCGGAGATAAGATCGGCGAACCGCCTCGCTGTAGCTAACAGGGCGACGTGGAGCTGGCCGGCGCATTCCGACGAGCTCCACACTGCTCCAGGGGCGAGTTGGCACGCGCGTATGGCTTGGGCGGTGCTGCCACGGCCGGGGCCTGCTGCAGCCATCAGCTAGCCGCCATGGCCGACCTGACGGTGGCGCTGTGGGGCTCCAGAGGCGGCCAGGGCGGCCCTGCGATGCGGGAGGGGTCGGGCGTGTTGGCGGTGAGTGGCCAAGGTCCGCACAGGCGCGGGGAGGGCGGCAGCGAGACGCGGCGGCTCGGTGCGTGCGCATGCAAAACGTGCACTCTGGGCGCGCCCAGTGCACGCACGCTAGGTGTTTGACGAAATGCCAGCGTGTCCTAGGGAGCTTGGGTGAGGCTGGCAACTAGCAGATCTAGGTTAGAAGTAGCTAGGAGCTTAGTGGACAAGGCTGTTGGGTCAGAGGATCAACTTCACAATGCAAACTAAAAATCATGCCAAATCTGGCTATGCACACAAGGTGTTTGACAGAATGCCAAGGGCATCTAGGCAACTCTTGGGGTGGACAAAATCTCCAGACCAGTGTCTCTTTAGGTGTAGGTGCTGGTGGAAAGGTTAGTTGGTCAAGACCAGAAACTTGTTAGTGTAAGTTTTTGAGAAAACCAATTCTGGACAGAAAGTAAAGGGCATAATTGCATGGACTATAAATATTCTGATGGACCCAATCTCCTGGACTTAAGGGTTTGGTAGGGTGTACTACAAGCAGGAAAAAGCTCATGGTCACTAGAGCAAAAATAATTAGGATTGCAGTAGAAAACACCAAAGTGGACCAGAGAGCAAAAGAGGATGATTTGCTCATTTTTTTTCAAAGAACACCAGTGGGTTTTTGCATAAAGTTGAATTATATGCATCTACTGACATCTCCAATTTTTGATGGGAATTTTAATGAAGTATCTAAATAGGCTGTAGTGCAAAATTACAAACTGGACCAGTTTTGAAAACTTGGGGTAGAGCTCAAAATCTCAAATGAATAAAAGATATTTTTGCATCAAAGTGATTTTAAAACATCACATGACATCCCCAATTTTTGGTGAAAATTTTAAATGCATTTATCAAATGGTTGTAGTGCAAATAGAGCTCTGAAACTTATGAAAATAATCATTTTTAAAGAAATAAAACTCAGGGGAAAGTAATTGTATAAATGATTCCACTGATAAAAGAAATGTTTCTTGAGAGGCTATACTAGTCCTAATAATGTATTTGGAAAGTTTTCACTTGGGGTAAAAACTCCATAATATCAAAGAAAGGAGTGGTTCTGAAATCAAAAGATAAGTCCAGAAAATGAAAATTTAATTCCCTGGCAAAATTTTAATAAACAAATCATGTTTAAAATTTTGGGGTGTTACACCCCGGCGGCATCAGAGTGAAGTGTAGCTAAATCGGAGCAGCATCGCAAGCAAGAGCAAGAGCGAGAGCAGTAGCGCGAGCAAGAGCAATAGCAAGAGCAGACCAGACAGGGGACCGAGAGCAAGAGAAGAGCAGCAGTGTGAGCGAGAGCTAAAGCAACAGCAGGTCCTACTGATGTGGACGTCGCCGCCGAGGGAGCGACGCCATGGAGGAAGGGGCCGGCGACGCCGCCGTGGATGGAGCCGCGCCGTGTCGGCTCGGGACCGAGCGCCGGCAGCACCGTGAGATCGAATCAAGAAGAAAATGCGGCGATTAGTGTATAACCTCTTTGGTGGCGCCGATTAGGCCGCAGCTTCATCCGAGGAAACGATGATGATGATGCTATTCCGGTGGTGCAGGTGAAGACGACGGTGTGGGAATGGAGGTGGCGCGAAAGATGAGGGGAACGTCGGGGCAGCTCCTTGGAGGTGGAGGACGGGGTGGCTGAACCGGCGGGGCGATGAGATCGACGACGGATCCTCATCCGGTATGGTGGATGAGGGACGTCGAGGTGTTGCTGTGGATGACGTCGTCGGGGAAGAGGCTCCGGCTGGGTAGCGGACGGAGCAGGGTGTGGGGTTCTGTCGCGGGTTTTCGCGGCCTCGGTGTACGAATGGGTGGGCGGATGGGATGGCAGTGGGGAACCATGGCTTAGAGACGCGCTTGTCCGAAATGTAGGGTAAGTTACGAAAGTACCCCCACCGATTTGAGGCGGTTCTTTCGGTTCAGGGGTACCACGGGCATTTCGCGTGTCGGGATTTCACAGGAGTTGGGAGTTTTCGCGCGCGTTGTAATTTTGGAATAGCAAGGCGCGGGTTGAGATGGAGGGAGTTGTCGGAGCACAACGAGACAAAGATATATCTTAAATATTTCGGGCTAACAAGGCGCGGGCTGAAGAGGCGGGAGTTTCGCAGCACGATAGACAGAGACGCTAGCTTGAATTTTCGGCATAACAAGGCGCGGCTTGAAATTTCGGAAGAACAAGCTTAACGTGTACCAAAAAAAAGACAATTTGCACCTCAACACGCACAACACACACACACAAACACCATTTAGACTAGAGTAAGGTACACGTGCATTGCATGCATGAGATTTGGCAACCAAATTATGAATAAATACCACATTATAGCATGCAAGCTTTGAGTCATATATGCATGATGTAGATGTTCATTTAATTTTTATAGTTCATTTCATTTAAAATCATCTAGTTTTTATAAGAAAGCTAATCTATTTTAAGATTCATGGAATTGTGCGTCGTAAGACATAAAGTAAAAACAAATAATGGCAAATCATGTAGAAAAACATTTGGGCAATTCTGATATGGAAGATTCTAGAAAAAATAAGAAGTGCTTGTGTTTTGATGTTTGTGCATTATGCTTAAGTTCAACCATGGAGTCTTCTAGATTATACATGTGGCGAAATCTGGTGGAATCTAGATGATATCCAACGGCTAGTAGTGCTCAAATTTGCCATCTTTGGACCATCGGATTCGCCTCATCCAACGACCATCTTTCAAAGTTAAAGTTACCCGCACACAATATAAAAAAATATAAAATATAATATATATAGGGGTATAGATATAGATATGTGATGCAAAAGCCGCCCATCATCTCCAATTACAATAGTGTGTCCATGCAGGGATGCGACGTGGCCAAATGATGTCTGCCATCGGTATCTCAAATTCAAATCAGTCTGACCTTGTTTAATGTGTATACATTACAACATGCTCGTTTCCAAACCACACCGCGTAGATCTCTGTTATATTCATGCATGCATGGGTTTCAAACATCAGGATCTCTTATTCAAATATTTGAATTCAACTTTACATTGATTGTGACCTCACCTATTCAGCTATTCTTTTACACCCACACAGTAGTCTTCTCTTTATAATTGTACCACTAACTTTCTCTCGTGCATGCATGCACACACACTACCAGTCGGCATTATCCATCGCACGCATGCAATCTTTTTCTTCAGGTCGGTCTCCCATGAAGGCACACACCAACACACATCCCCCTCTCCATCATATCGGGCATTCTTTATCTCTCACGCATACATGCGCAACGATCGATGTTCCTCTATGCGTGTGTGTATATAGCTAGGTCTCTCATAGTTTTCCACACAAACCGATCAATCGATATATCCAGTGGGGTCTCACCCTCTTTCCCACGTCCACATCGATCAATCTATACCTCTCTATATAGGATTAACATATATAGCTAATACACCCACATTAATTATGTATCCAACGTCCCCCTCTCATCATCCATGCCTTCTGCTTCATCTCTCAGACGCGTGCACAATGGCGAAGACAGGGGGCAGTAAGGGCCCTGCCCCCTCCCCCCTAACATCACTATATATCAAGGCTAATATGAATGTGATCATTAGACAATTGCTGCTAAAAATGGTTTAAGTTCATTAATTGACCCTCCTCGTGAAGGATTAGCAATGCTTGGCCCCCTAGCTCATTTATTTGTCATGGCTCGGCCACTGCGCGCATCAGCGCACGTGTTCGCCCCCTCTCTCTAAATATCGATCTCGCACTTGTGCATTCCTTCATAGTCTCCCTCCACCCGGCCCCTCGCACCATCTTCTAGCGCCCCACCAGATTTTGCCACATGTACAATCTAGCAGACTCCAGGGTTGAACTTAAGCATAATGCACAAACCTCAAAACAACATTGGTTCTCTTTTGTTCTAGAATCTTCCGTATCATAACTGACCAAACTTTTTTCTAGTTGAATTGCCATTATTTGTTTTTACTTTGTGCTTTACAACGCACAATTCCATGAATCATAAAATAGATTAAGGGCTTCTTTGATTCAAAGGATTCTCAAAGGAATTTTGGAGGATTCTAATCATTAGGATTTTTTCCTATCTTGGTTGTTTGATTCGTAGGATTGTAAACCATAGGAATTTTTCCATATGATTCATTTGCACTAGATTTCATAGGAAACATCCCATCCACTCAAACCTCTTTGAAAGAATTCTGCGTTTTTTCTATGCACAATCAAACACTCGTACAATCCTGTAGGATTCAAGATGACATTCCACTATAATCCCATGTTTTTCCTATTCCCGCATCCTTAGCTTTTTTATAAAAACTAATTGATTTTGAATGAGATGAACTATAACAATTAATTGAAGGGCTACATTAGGCATATATGACTCAGAGCTTACATGCTATAGTGTGGTATTTATTCATAATTTGGTTGCAAAATCTGATGCGTGCAATGCACGTGTACCTTACTAGTACTTCGAGTATGTGCAAAACACGTAAATTAGAATACCAATGGCACGCTACACAGTGTCTCTCTTACAGTTCATGAAGCCACGTGGCACATGTGTAGGTGTTGTTGCGACCTCCTTGCGTGGATTGATCACAGTGACGTGCTGCTGGTTCCAAAAGAATGTACTCGTCCTCCCTGAGCCATAATGGCAGTACATGCACGAAGCGAAGATGTGCACGCACGCCATGCACGCACTCATTCCTCGCACGCACACGCGGGTACACGGGCAGACACAATTTTGTACCAAGATCCACCCCATGTGATAATTTGACGCATGTAAAGTCGTTCACTTCATTGATGGTCAATTAATACAGCGCATGCAAATTGAGTGGACATGAGGGCGGAAGAAAGACATTATTACTCCACTGCGCGCATGCGAGTAGTTAAATCATGGGTTGCTAGTAGTACTTCCATTGGTCTCGTTCATATTTTGTGCCAATTTTTGACAGTAACATAATATTTACGCATTTGAGCAGTGTAGTACTTGAAATTTATGTTCCACTATACTCATCGGGAGCCGTTTTGGGCCTCAAAATCAAAACCATCAATTAATCTTTACCTTGTTCCCATCACATTCGAAAGCCTGCTCACACCTACTAGTAGTACGTACCAAACCTGAACGTGTTCCCACTATGCAGCTATTAGTACTAGTGCTAGTACTTAGGTTATAAAAAGGGGAACTACCTAACCGAAAATCACTCTACCTTTCCTCCTCATAAGTGCTTCTTCTGCGTCTGTTGTTGCCATGGCCGGTGAGCAGAGCTCTAGGTCGAGAACTACTCGTAACAAGGGAGCGGCAACCAAGGCTGCGGGGAAAAAAAGAGAGGGCTCGCCGCCACGCAGAGACCTCGAAAGATCTCTCACGGGCAGGCGATGGCTCCCAGGAGCGCCCTAGCCACGGAGGCGAACATGCCGAGCCGGCGGAGCTGGAGTCGTTATCCCTCGACGGCATGCCCGATCAGCTCAATAAGCAGAAGGAGTTCATCCAAGGCTTGATGGAGTTGCTGAAGGAGAGCCTCGACGACATGCCCGCTGAGCTCAATCAGCAGGGGGAGTTGACCGCCGGCTTGGTGATGCTGCTGAAGAAGAGCATTGCCTCGGAGAAGAAGGCGACCGGCAAAATCCTGCGACTTCGGGAGGACAATGCGAAGCTCTGCCACGAGATCGACCTGTTGAAGGAGAAGAACGCCGGCGGGAAGAAGCTGCATGAGAATAGTAGTTCCTCGATGAAGATGCTGCAGGCCCTCGCCATGGAACAGAAGGAAGAGTTGGCGAAGCTCCGCAACAAGCACCCAGCTGCTGTCAAGGTACGTAATATGGCCGTGGAACAAATGATGAAGGCTCGCGTCGAGAAATGCCACGTCATGGACACAATGATGAAGATGGCGGAGGAGACGCGCAAGGAGATGGAGGTCGTGGAGGCGATGAAGAAGCAGTTACGACTCTGCGGCGAATTAGATCATTTGGGGTGATAATCTTCTTCTTTTGCTCCTGTGTTTCATCTTTTGCTTCGGGTGTTTCGCCGCACGTGTCACGTTCTCTGCGAGGCATGAATAGAACAATGTTTTTTTGAGGGAATGAATAGAACAATGCTAACAATGGGATGACTAGTAAATTTGATCATTTTTATCGCCATATGGCACTGGGATGCCATGTTTCGTGCTCCTCCGTCGCAGTACTACTCCAGTGGAAAACTTGAGTATACCACACGGTTCTTTGCTCCTCCTCGATCAGGTCGTCGGCGCATTTATATGAGTAGTCAAATCACAAGGCCCCGCCTTCCAGCAGTAATGAGTCATCAAATCACAAAGGCCCTCCCCTCTCGTGAAACCGACTAAGCTAGACTGCCCCGCCCTCTAGCCTTTCAAAAAATGTATACTTTTGTATAGCAGTAGTATCGATGGATTGCGCCATGGAGCAAAACTTGAAATTAAAAAAAAGGTGGTACATATAGAGAGCGCTCATCGCCAAATTATGCATATAGTACTATTAAAAAGGCTAGTCACACTAATGGTGTCCAGCACAACCCACCCCTCAAATAAAACTAAGAGAGTGCTTGGATACGTTTTAGTCCCATGACTAAAAGTAGTGGGACTAAAACATGCTAGCCTTACCCATGCTTGAATCCAAATACTAAAAAGGCTAAAATCAAGTTAATGAGCATTTATTATCCTCCAAACCCTCCAATCCAGAACTCGCCTGTGTTAAAGGAGAGGAGTTAAATGAGTAGAGAGAGGACTAATCCACATTTTAGTAGGGGTACCCCTGACAAAATTTTTTTAGACTCAAGACTAGTTTTAGCCCCTCTTTAGTCCGGGGTGCTTGGAACTTTAGCCTATTAAAGAGAGTATTTTTAGTCAGACTAAAATAAGTCCCTTGGATCCAAGCACCCTCTAAGCATCCTGGAATTCTTTGACAAAACTAAGCACCCTGAAATTCTTTGACAACTAAACTGCTGGCTATATGATGTTGGCCATATATATTGTACGTATATAATGTGAAGAAACGAGTGGTAGTACTATACCAACTAAAAGATGAAATGTAAGAAATACTAGTATGTACGTACTGAAGAGTTAAAGTAACGAGAAGAAACATAACATAGTTCTGCTGGGGGCTCAGCACAACACACCCCTCAAATTAAATTAAGCACACCTGAAATTAAACTTTGCAACTATTCCGGTAGACACTGCATTAGAACCACCATGAGCAACTGTCACGACCGGGTTTTCCGGGTATAAATTTCCAAAAAAAGACCGTCGTGCTCATCAGCCCCAGGATTACTGTTAGCTGATGAGGCTCCAACTTGATACAGTAATTCCAAGCAATATACAAAATATGTAGTACAAGACCATTGTGGCCTATGAGTACAACAATTGGGTTTCTAGTGGTCGATGGCGGAAGCGGTTTGTGAGACATCAGTGTCTATGGGACTCCATTTCCCACGGGAACAGCTGACCAGGTTAACTCCTATCTTCGCGAGGCTGCTATCACCGCTGCTTAGTTTCCAGGGCTGTCACCGCAACGCTCCTCTCCATGCAGAAATCTGGCCAAGACAATAGCCAGGGACAAGCCAGTGAGTACTTTGAATGTACTCGCAAACATTGAGAACACAGGTATAATATAATTGATAATCATGCACTGAAAAATTTTATGATTACAGCGCCAGTCATAAACAAAACATCTTTTATGTACGCAAGTAGGTTATTATCATGCAACATGAATAAGCAGTAATAGAGTGGGAATAAAATGCCGCAATCGGGCGTCTGAGCGACACCACATAAAGGGCTTTAAAAGAAATGCCACAGTCGGGCGTCTGAGCGACACCACATAAAGGGCTTTAAAAGAAATGCCACAGTCGGGCGTCTGAGCGACACCACATAAAGGGCTTTAAAAGAAATGCCACAGTCAGGCGTCTGAGCGACACCACATAAGGGGCTTTAAAAGAAATGCCACAGTCGGGCGTCTGAGCGACACCACATAAAGGGTTTATAAAATAAATAATCACAATGAATATCCAGGAGGTAGAACCATCCAGGGATACTCGATAACATAAATAATGCAACGGTTTAGTCCATCACAAGATAATGATCATAATCTTCACAAGTCACAAGTCACGGTCCAAGTTCTGGTTTAACAATCTCTCCTCCAAAGACCGACACTAAGACCAACACTTGACCCATCCCAAACTGTAATCCTTAACCCTGGACACGGCTATTCGAATAGGTTTTAATCTTTGCAGAGGGTGTACTCTTTACCCACGAGTAACGGATTCCTTTAGTCCATCGGGACTAATTCCGTCTACGGCCTTTTAGTAGAAAACACGCCCAACTTGCACACACCAGCTTAACTCATCGGTGTCTGGAATCACCCACGACACTTGTTAAGCAAAACTCTAAGTGGGGAGGCTACAACCTCGCGTGGCATGGGATCGAATTTATATCGCGCGCTCTAAGGGGTGGCCTCCCCTCTCGGTCTCAACCGGAAACACCCATGCCCCCAGACCAGGTGGCCTGCCTACCGGCTACAACCGATATCTTCCACCATGGCCTCTCTGTACGGTGTGTGCTTGAAAGGGGTTGACGACTTACTGAACCGTACCCTACCTGCGGCAGGGACAAGTGGTAGTACATAGCAAGTATGGGGGTTACTGGAAACAAGACTCGGTCTACGGTCGACTCAGGAGGTTTATATGTTCCCTGCATGACATGTAACAAATATATTTCAATCAACAAAATCACCACTCAATATACCTTACCATGCCATACCGGACATAACCGTCCCGACGGGGACCGGCGACAAGCTCACGCCTACCCAAGGCTGAGGCTTTCCCGGATTCCTTTCCGGCATGCATGCAAGGCACATGAGGATGATTGCCATCACAATAATATTCATTTCCAACAGCAAGGAAATCACTAATATGCTTCCATGCAAATGATCATGTCACATGAAATAACAAGTCCTTCGGTATAAGGTGGTGTTATAAACGTGCCAAATAACACACCAAAAACATTATGCCAGGGTTCAGAATGCTTGCCTTTAATGGTGTGGAGAGGTGGGGGTGCTCTCCAAATTTTTTGAAAGCTTCCTTCTCTCCCAAAAATCCTATTTCCAAAAAAATATGCAAATAACACATATTTCAAAAACAGTACAAAAATGTTGTTTGGAAAATTTTCAAATAAATCATAAAATAAACTAGATAGAATTTGAGAGATGTAGGAAAAAGAATTAATTCATTTGGAGTTATATTTAAAAAGTTATAGGCAGTCAAAGTTGTGGTCAAAATCTATTTTTAATAAAATCAGGAAAAAGAAAACGTTTCAAAAGAGATTACGTTTTCCTACAGAGAAGACGTATTTGCGCCCTTTACGCCTCCACTTATCCAGCGTGGCTGGCGCGTGAGTCACCGACAGTGGGCCCGCCTGGCCCACTGGTCAGGTTTGACTGGTCCACGCGCGCGTGTCTCCCCCTGACCGAACAGGGGCGGAGCTCCGGCGAGGCTCGCCGGCGAATGGCGGCGTCCCTCGGTGATCTGAGTGCATGGGCGTGCTCAGGAGGTCGATACGAACTCGGGGGTACCCGCCATGGTCGCTGACGTAGATGGAGTTGCCGGCGACGAGCTTCGCGGCGGAGGGAGCTTCGGGAGCAAGGTGTGTTTGGGGCTACGGTGGTTCCCGATCAAAATCGAGTAGGGGGATGGGTTCACGGGAGGATGAGGAGGTTCCTGGCGAAGAGAACGGAGAGGGGGAGGTACTGGAGATGCCGGATTGGCCGGGGCGGTGGCGGCGGCAGGAGTTGCCGGAGATGAGGAAGGAGGCCTCCCCGGGTCGAATGCAAGCTAGGGGAGTGCCATAGGGGTGGCCTGAGGTTGCCTGCGTGCTCGGGGAAGCTCGGGGGCCTCCTTTTATAGCTCGTCGAGGTCGGTTCCGCGGCGGCCGGATAAGAACGACGGCGGACCGCCTCTCTGTAGCGTGCAGGGCAACGTGGCGTGGCTGGGGATGACGGCAGGAGCTAGCGGACGAGCGGGCACTGCTCCAGGGGCGAGCTGGCGAGCGGGAGAGGCTTGGCGGCGCCGACATGAGCAGGGGCTGTCGGGCGGCCGTGGCGGCTAGCTCTTGGCCTGCCGGGCGTGGCGAGGGGCGGCTTGGCGCGTAGCGGTTAGAAGGTAGCGAGTGGCGTGGCTCTGCAGTGGTGGCAAGGCCAGGGGCATGACGCGTCGGCTCGGGCGCGGCACGTGCAAAACGTGTGCCAAACGCACGCTCTGCTCGCGCTCTGGGCACGCACGGGATGTGCTCGACACAATGCCAGAGCACGCTAGAGGTCGCGGTTGAGGTTGGGAAGAAACAGGGCTAGGTTATGGTTAGTTAGAGGGTGAATGGACAGGGTGGTTAGGTCAGGTGGCCAAGTTCACAATGTAAACTTGAGTCCATGCCAAATCTGGCCATGCTCTCTAGGTGTTTAACAAAATGCCACAGGCACCTAGGCTTTTCTTGGGGTGGCCAAATTCTCCAGATCAGGGTCTCCTTAGATGCAAGAGAGAGTGGTGAGGTTAGTTGGTGGAAAGCACAAACTTGCTAGTGCAAGTTTTGCAGAATTTCAATTCTGGACAGGAAATAAATGACATTATTTCATGAGCCAAAGATATGCCAATGGGTGCATGCTCCTGGACTTAGAGGTTTGGTAGGGTTGTCTACAAGTAGGAGAAAGCACAAGATCTTTGGAGCAAAAATAAATAGGGTTGCAGTAGAAATCACAAGGCTGGACCAGAATGGAAAAGAGGTTGATTCACTCAAAATTTTCAAAGAACAGCATTGGGTCATTGCATAATGTTGAATCATATGCTACTACCAATATCCCATAATTTTGGTGGAGGCTGGAAGAAAATATTTAGATGGGTTGTAGTGCAAAATTGCTCACTGGACCAGAGAACAAAATTGGTTGTAGAGCTCAAAATATTTCATAAAATAAAGGTGTTTTTGCAAAAAAGTTATTTATAGACATCACATGGCATATCCAAATTTTGGTTGGAATTTTAAGTGAATTTATCAAATGGTTGTAGTTCAAATATGGCCATTTAACCTTGAAAAAACCATTTTCAAGAAAGTAAAGATCAAGCAACATAATTATTTAATTAGTTATACTAATAAAAGAAAAGTTTTTCTTGAGAGGTTAAACAAGCCCAATAACATATTTGAAAGGTTTTCACTATGGGGAAAAACTCCATAATAACAAGGGAGAAAAATGGTTTAAAAATCAAAAATGGAGCTCAGAAATTCAAAGTTTCAATCCCTGGCAAAATTTTTTTATGTACTAAAACAAGGCCAAAATTTTGGGGTGTCACAACACTACCCCCCTTAAGAAAAATCTCGTCCTCGAGATTTGTTAAAAGCTGTTTTGAGAAAAACTATAAGCAGTAAAATGTGGCTACAGTGAGAGGGCAATAAGTGGTGTAAAACCACAGTGTGGATACTGGTGCTGCGTGAAAAATCTACGGTTCGGGACAAAAACGTGAGATTCTACGCTGGATATAAATTTAGAATAACTTCTAAATTTAAATATACGCTGGTCGTACCCGAGAGCACAGTGCTCTCTCTGCCCGACAGGTGGACCCGAGGCCCACTGTCAGCCTCTTCTTCTCCTTCTGGTTCTCTCTTCTTCCTCTCTCTCGCGCGCTTCCCCGCGCTTTCTCCACTGGCGACGTTTAGCGCGAAGGGCATCTAGGCCGTACCGCGGTAGTGCGCGGCGTGCTAGCTGCCGGTGCAGCGTGCACTCACCTCGCGGGCCAGCGTGCTGTCGGCACTGCTTGCGGATTCGTCTCCAAACACCGGCGATCGGCGACGAGCGGCGTTGGTGGACTTCGCCCATCGTACACCGAGCTCGAGCTATAAAACGGCCGGGGGTGCCCCTCTCTTCTTCCTCGCACCTGGCCTCACTTCTCCTCCTCCTTCTTCCTCCATTACCGCTTACAGAAGCTCGGGTGAGGCTCTAATGGCGGAGACGATGCCGGACTGGTTTGCGATCTTGATATTTGGAGGGCTGGCGACACTACTGGGGCTCTCTGTGCTCCTGTGCGCGATGATCCTCGACGATCGTCGCGACGCTGCTGCTCGGGTGTTGGCTCTCCGCGGTGGTGGTGATCACGAGGAGTAGATGGGGGTGTGCCGGGTGCTAACCGTTGTTAGGGGTGATTAGCGGGATGTAACACCGTTGCAAAGTTTTGCAAACAGTGTATGTGTTCGAATGATTATATTTGTGAGTCTGCTGCCGTGGTGCTGTGTGAAATTAGTCAATCCATGTCGTGAGAAGGTGCAGATGTAGCAACTCAGGGAAAAGAAATCTCACTTCAGAATTTTGCGAGGGAAAAACAGTTAATTTAAAGGAGCATAAACCACAACAAAAACTACGCACAATAGTAGAAGCCAATTAATTGACTTGTCGTACAAACTCAGGGCATCACACATAAGTTACACACATAAATAAATGTTGCAATAATGAACACCGCAGCGACGTCTAAAATGGAAACGGTAACTGAACGGGGTCCCTAGAAAACGTCTCTGGTACTGGGATACACTCCTCTTCTATTGGGGGAAGTGGATTGACCAGTCGATGCACGTGTCTCTCCCGGTTGGGTCTTAGTGCTCTGCCGATGGCGATCTGAGGATTTAAATCTGCGAGGCTCTGAAGATAACCCATCACACGTTGGGTTAAACGCTCTTGAGCGATGACGTACTGGACAAGGTTGGCCAGGACTGGGTCTCTCTCAATGCGTCCACCGGGAAAAGATGTCACCCCTCCGAGTTCTGCACGGCTCGGAAAGTAATAATACCCTCGTTCGCTGGCATAGGGTACCGCGAATCGAAGGCGAGCAAGCGCTTCGTATGCAGGAGCTTCTATGGCCATCTGTGGGGTTGGCATAGATTTCCCCACGAAGGAGACCTCTGTTGGGTCTTGGTTCGAGTTTACGGGAGGGATGTGTACTGCTGCCCAATATCTTGAGGTGGAAGGGGTAATTCTTGATTTGAACAGCTCGTACTGGGGTGGCTGGGTAGCGCCCATGGTACTGCAGGTAAAATCCCGCAATATCTTGACAAAACTACCTGGGGTTGCATCTGGGGTTCTCAGATAAATGCTAGGGCTTGGCATAGCAAGAAATGGTTGTGAGGATGGTGCACAAGATGAGGGGTGCTTGTCAAGGTCACGCAGTGGCCTTTTATAGTACTGGAGCTGGGTCATTTTTACCGTGGTGAATGGTAAAGAAAATTTTCAGCTCTGTTCCAAGGGTCGGGGTCAAGGCACAGATTCACACATCTCACTATAGTGATGCGTTACTGTGGGGTTGACGGGGTGATTTTTGGTAACTGTGCCTGGGATAGAAATCTTATACTGCATACTGGCGTATCCAGGCAAGACTACTATTAAAATAGAGGCACGACAACAGGTGGCGTTTAATTACAAGGCCACATGATTTCAAAGCGAGGGTACACTGGAACTCGATACGACTCGGGTGACTTAGTCTACCTCGTTTACATCCAAGCGGGCGTGCCTTGAGGCTCCTCCACGGGTCTCGTCGTCTGAATTAACTAGAGTGGTCTGAGGGGCTGCAGGCTCGGGGTAGCGATGAGGACCAACTCGGGGATTGTTGGCCACAACCCCGTTGGAGTGTGCTCCCAATATGCGACGAAGCACTTCTAGGGTTATCGCAGCACCTTGGCCGATGGCTGGGGCAGGCCTCAGGGACTCAATCGGGTGTCCAAACAGCACGACTGGGTTGTCGGCGTTGGGCTCGTTCTCTTCTCTCGCCGGGGCTCGACGAACCAGCTCTCCACGAGCTGCGATTAGATCAATAGTGATTTGATCGCACAGTTCCTCTAGTGCACTTACATAGCGCACTAGGTGCAACAATGCAGGATCCGTCTCGTGGTCTCCGTTGGCAACTTGGGGTGGTCTACCATACCCTTCACGTCTGGGGTAGTAGTGGAACGAGCGACAATTAACTCTGGGCGACAAGTGCCGGAGATGAACTATAGCCTCTCGAGCGGCTAGTTGGATGGCTTGAAGCTCAAAGGAAGTTGTCCTTCCGGTGAACCTGTAGGGGCGCTCGGGCTCTAGACCCCTACCGTAGATGTGTACAGTGGCCCAGAATTGACGGTTCTCACCGCTCATGGGTCCTTGGTACACAACATATTCTGGGGGCTCTTCTAACGCATAGGCACGACGGGTGAGGTTTGCGAGTATGGTCACAAAGCCTCCAAGGTTGGTTGCTGTGGTCTCATTGTGCACGACAGGGCCAGGCATTGTGGCTCGGTTTGGGGTAGAGGCTGTGCTGTGCTGGGTTGGGGCTAGCGTGCCCTTTTTATAGGAAAAAGGGGACGGAGTCTTCCTTCGCACGCTTGCGAAAAAGGACTATTTAGGGGCCGGTCACTGGCACATGAGCGACAGGTTGGGTTGATAGGTTGGGCACCGACTGCCAAAAGGTGTTGGGTCACTGTGTGGCTATCTTGCATGGGAAGCTTGGCTGGGGATTGGTTAAGGTCTGGTGGGTTTGTTTATTTGATATTATTGACCTGGCATGAGATAGGATTAGCCAATGGTCAGCCTGGCTCTGATACCAAGTCTGTCACGACCGGGTTTTCCGGGTATAAATTTCCAGAAAAAGACCGTCGTGCTCATCAGCCCCAGGATTACAGTTAGCTGATGAGGCTCCAACTTGATACAGTAATTCCAAGCAATATACAAAATATGTAGTACAAGACCATTGTGGCCTATGAGTACAACAATTGGGTTTCTAGTGGTCGATGGCGGAAGCGGTTTGTGAGACATCAGTGTCTATGGGACTCCATTTCCCACGGGAACAGCTGACCAGGTTAACTCCTATCTTCGCGAGGCTGCTATCACCGCTGCTTAGTTTCCAGGGCTGTCACCGCAATGCTCCTCTCCATGCAGAAATCTGGCCAAGACAATAGCCAGGGACAAGCCAGTGAGTACTTTGAATGTACTCGCAAACATTAAGAACACAGGTATAATATAATTGATAATCATGCATTGAAATTTTTTATGATTACAGTGCCAGTCATAAACAAAACATCTTTTATGTACGCAAGCAGGTTATTATCATGCAACATGAATAAGCAGTAATAGAGTGGGAATAAAATGCCGCAATCGGGCGTCTGAGCGACACCACATAAAGGGCTTTAAAAGAAATGCCACATTCGGGCGTCTGAGCGACACCACATAAAGGGCTTTAAAAGAAATGCCACAGTCGGGCGTCTGAGCGACACCACATAAAGGGCTTTAAAAGAAATGCCACAGTCGGGCGTCTGAGCGACACCACATAAGGGGCTTTAAAAGAAATGCCACAGTCGGGCGTCTGAGCGACACCACATAAAGGGCTTATAAAATAAATAATCACAATGAATATCCAGGAGGTAGAACCATCCAGGGATACTCGATAACATAAATAATGCAACGGTTTAGTCCATCACAAGATAATGATCATAATCTTCACAAGTCACAAGTCACGGTCCAAGTTCTGGTTTAACAATCTCTCCTCCGAAGACCGACACTAAGACCAACACTTGACCCATCCCAAACTGTAATCCTTAACCCTGGACACGGCTATTCGAATAGGTTTTAATCTCTGCAGAGGGTGTACTCTTTACCCACGAGTAACGGATTCCTTTAGTCCATCGGGACTAATTCCGTCTACGGCCTTTTAGTAGAAAACACGCCCAACTTGCACACACCAGCTTAACTCATCGGTGTCTGGAATCACCCACGACACTTGTTAAGCAAAACTCTAAGTGGGGAGGCTACAACCTCGCGTGGCATGGGATCGAATTTATATCACGTGCTCTAAGGGGTGGCCTCCCCTCTCGGTCTCAACCGGAAATACCCATGCCCGTAGACCAGGTGGCCTGCCTACCGGCTACAACCGATATCTTCCACCATGGCCTCTCTGTACGGTGTGTGCTTGAAAGGGGTTGACGACTTACTGAACCGTACCCTACCTGCGGCAGGGACAAGTGGTAGTACATAGCAAGTATGGGGGTTATTGGAAACAAGACTCGGTCTACGGTCGACTCAGGAGGTTTATATGTTCCCTGCATGACATGTAACAAATATATTTCAATCAACAAAATCACCACTCAATATACCTTACCATGCCATACCGGACATAACCGTCCCGACGGGGACCGGCGACAAGCTCACGCCTACCCAAGGCCGAGGCTTTCCCGGATTCCTTTCCGGCATGCATGCAAGGCACATGAGGATGATTGCCATCACAATAATATTCATTTCCAATAGCAAGGAAATCACTAATATGCTTCCATGCAAATGATCATGTCACATGAAATAACAAGTCCTCCGGTATAAGGTGGTGTTATAAACGTGCCAAATAACACACCAAAAACATTATGCCAGGGTTCAGAATGCTTGCCTTTAATGGAGTGGAGAGGTGGGGGTGCTCTCCAAGTTTTTTGAAAGCTTCCTTCTCTCCCAAAAATCCTATTTCCAAAAAAATATGCAAATAACACATATTTCAAAAACAGTACAAAAAGTTGTTTGGAAAATTTTCAAATAAATCGTAAAATAAACTAGACAGAATTTGAGAGATGTAGGAAAAAGAATTAATTCATTTGGAGTTATATTTAAAAAGTTATAGGCAGTCAAAGTTGTGGTCAAAATCTGTTTTTAATAAAATCAGGAAAAAGAAAACGTTTCAAAAGAGATTACGTTTTCCTACAGAGAAGACGTATTTGCGCCCTTTACGCCTCCACTTATCCAGCATGGCTGGCGCATGAGTCACCGACAGTGGGCCCGCCTGGCCCACTGGTCAGGTTTGACTGGTCCACGCGCGCGCGTCTCCCCCTGACCGAACAGGGGCGGAGCTCCGGCGAGGCTCGCCGGCGAATGGCGGCGTCCCTCGGTGATCTGAGTGCATGGGCGTGCTCAGGAGGTCGAGACGAACTCGGGGGTACCCGCCATGGTCGCTGACGTGGATGGAGTTGCCGGCGACGAGCTTCGCGGCGGAGGGAGCTTCGGGAGCAAGGTGTGTTTGGGGCTACGGTGGTTCCCGAGCAAAATCGAGTAGGGGGATGGGTTCACGGGAGGATGAGGAGGTTCCCGGCGAAGAGAACGGAGAGGTGGCGGCGACAGGAGTTGCCGGAGATGAGGAAGGAGGCCTCCCCGGGTCGAATGCGAGCTAGGGGAGTGCCATAGGGGTGGCCTGAGTTTGCCTGCGTGCTCGGGGAAGCTCGGGGGCCTCCTTTTATAGCTCGTCGAGGTCGGTTCCGCGGCGGCCGGATAAGAACGACGGCGGACCGCCTCTCTGTAGCGTGCAGGGCAACGTGGCGTGGCTGGGGATGACGGCAGGAGCTAGCGGACGAGCGGGCACTGCTCCAGGGGCGAGCTGGCGAGCGGGAGAGGCTTGGCGGCGCCGACATGAGCAGGGGCTATCGGGCGGCCGTGGCGGCTAGCTCTTGGCCTGCCGAGTGTGGCGAGGGGCGGCTTGGCGCGTAGCGGTGAGAGGGTAGCGAGTGGCGTGGCTCTGCAGTGGTGGCAAGGCCAGGGGCGCGACGCGTCGGCTCGGGCGCGGCATGTGCAAAACGCGTGCCAAACGCACGCTCTGCTCGCTCTCTGGGCACGCACGGGATGTGCTCGACACAATGCCAGAGCACACTAGAGGTCGCGGTTGAGGTTGGGAAGAAACAGGGCTAGGTTAGGGTTAGTTAGAGGGTGAATGGACAGGGTGGTTAGGTCAGGTGGCCAAGTTCACAATGTAAACTTGAGTCCATGCCAAATCTGGCCATGCTCTCTAGGTGTTTGACAAAATGCCACAGGCACCTAGGCTCTTCTTGGGGTGGCCAAATTCTCCAGATCAGGGTCTCCTTAGATGCAAGAGAGAGTGGTGAGGTTAGTTGGTGGAAAGCACAAACTTGCTAGTGCAAGTTTTGCAGAATTTCAATTCTTGACAGGAAATAAATGACATTATTTCATGAGCCAAAAATATGCCAATGGGTGCATGCTCCTGGACTTAGAGGTTTGGTAGGGCTGTCTACAAGTAGGAGAAAGCACAAGATCTTTGGAGCAAAAATAAATAGGGTTGCAGTAGAAATCACAAGGCTGGACCAGAATGGAAAAGAGGTTGATTCACTCAAAATTTTCAAAGAACAGCATTGGGTCATTGCATAATGTTGAATCATATGCTACTACCAATATCCCATAATTTTGGTGGAGGCTGGAAGAAAATATTTAGATGGGTTGTAGTGCAAAATTGCTCACTGGACCAGAGAACAAAATTGGTTGTAGAGCTCAAAATATTTCATAAAATAAAGGTTTTTTTGCAAAAAAGTTATTTATAGACATCACATGGCATATCCAAATTTTGGTTGGAATTTTAAGTGAATTTATCAAATGGTTGTAGTTCAAATATGGCCATTTAACCTTGAAAAAACCATTTTCAAGAAAGTAAAGATCAAGCAACATAATTATTTAATTAGTTATACTGATAAAAGAAAAGTTTTTCTTGAGAGGTTAAACAAGCCCAATAACATATTTGAAAGGTTTTCACTATGGGGAAAAACTCCATAATAACAAGGGAGAAAAATGGTTTAAAAATCAAAAATGGAGCTCAGAAATTCAAAGTTTCAATCCCTGGCAAAAAAAATTTATGTACTAAAACAAGGCCAAAATTTTGGGGTGTCACAGCAACGACACTGCCACCTTACTCGGAGTCCTCCTCCACGTCCTCGACTTCGTCCTTGTCCCTCTTCCTCTTGGCCGATACTTCTTTGCTTGAACTGCACACTTGGCTGTTGCTCTTCATCCAACCCTTGTAGATATTGAAGCAAAGGTAGCCATCCATTGCAGCGTAGCGGATGTGGTCTATGTCTAGTACATTCCGCTGCCATGCATGATGATGAAACGTGTAATGAGGTTTCTTCATTTTACATTACGAAGGATGAACCATGGCTCCTGCCAGGGTCAGCATTGAAGGCTGACGAGAGGACACCAGCTGATTCTTCTGGAGGTCGAAGGTGTTGCCTACAACGAGGTCTATCTGACGCAGGACTTCTTTGTCGTTACCAAAGTCTACAGTAACGAATTTGACTAGGTTGCTCTCGAGGAAGTTCTTAAAATCCTGGCACTCAACGTCGGCATGGCATATGTGGTAGACCAAGCAAACGTTATGTACGCAAACCTGGATCACGGCGGGCTTCTTCCTCTCTTCGTCCTTTAGATCCTTCTCTCGTCCCAGGACTATGGTGTACTCAACATCTAGCCCAGCGACCCACTCATCATCTGAGTTTTGGAACATGCGTCTGAAGCGAGAAAGGCATCCTTTCACCGTCGCGGAAGAACAGGTGTAGATGACGTCGAACTCATCGCCGGTGATGGTTCTAACCTTGTACTCACCGCCGATCGTGGAGATTTGGGACGCCATGGATTTGGGAGGAGGGTTAGGATTAGTGGAACTGCCGTAATGTGAATGGACGGGACGACTAGGAGCGAACCGCCATAGTATTGAAGGACGTGCGGGGACGAGTAGGAGCGAACTGCCAGCGTGCGAACGGCAGGGTAGTGGCTTTCCATTCTCCCATGATACAGGCTTCCGAGAGCCCATGGATCTGAGATCGAATGGTTGCATGGCGTGATTCTAGACCTATGGTTGAATATCCTATCCTGTAGGGTTATTCTGCAAATTTTCAGCAACTTAGCATGCGACCGTTTGATCTTAGATCCAAGGGCTGCCAGCAGCCTGTATCATGGTCGCGCCTACCACGACCGTCGTGTCGCTCGCGCGGTCGCGCCCTTGCAGATTTAACACGGTGCGTTAGGCTATCTGATGTTAGCATATCATACATAGTCATCACTTAGTCACTCATACTACATCAAGGTTGGCTATAAGTGCATTTTTTTACTCCTCTCTATCTCTTTCTTCGTACTCAAGGAAGAAACGGTGCTAAGTGCGTGTATTTATTGCATTTGCCAAGGAGTGACCTCTTCCAATGAAATTGTGTTGCTAAGTTTGCTTAATTTAATTAGCTATAGACTCAAAATTGTCTTTTCACCTAGGTACACATGCTTAGCACCGTTTCTTCCTTGGGTCACCAAACTAGTCTCTCTCTTCTTGATTAACTTGCCACATCAGACTTTATGCCTATGTGTCAAGCTTAAGCACCTGTAGGAGCAAGTAAAAGTTAGTACAATAGTGCTCTTTACATGGCATTTTTGCATATGTAGAGGAAAGAGAGGCAAGGAAAAAGTGGAGAACTGGGCTCTCATGCAAGAGCCAACCTCTACTACATGGTGGAGCATTGGGAGAGGCACCTGTATGGAGGTGGTCAGGAATCTGGGAGACTCATGCTGGTCGTAGCGCCGCAGTTAAAATGATAATGGCAAGTCAAATCACGGGGCCCAACCTGTCCAGCAGTAACTCGCTATCAAATCACACAGCCCTACGTTTGCAGCAGGCTACTCCCTCATCTTCTCGCGTCTCTATCGAAACGACTAGGCGGAACTGCCCCGCCGCCTACCGCGCAGGAAAAGCCCCGCCCTCGACTTTTAAATAGTATACAATATACTAATTTTGTATCCATGGATTGCGCCCGCGCCATGGAGCAAAGCGTCTAGAAAACGGAGGATAGACGGTGGTCTTGCAATAGAGAAGAGGGAGAGGCGAGACGGTGGTTTTGGAATGGAGATGATGGAGAGGAGAGGAGGTGGTTTTGCAACGGAGAAGAGGGAGAGGAGCGTGCGGCATCGATTTAGGGTTGGACGAGAGGGCCGGCGCGCTCTGACTGGATCAAAATCAAAACCAATTTACCCTTCAATTAAGAAAGCGACCCCACATTAACTAGTCTCCCTTTTATTCTGGGTCATAATTGACCATGATTTTTGCACATAAAATATATGTTATACGTTGTATACAAGGCCACTATCAAAATTACAATTTGCAACTATACAAGGCCACTAACATTAATCGAGGCAAAATTGATGGCGTTTGCCTCGTACTAGCACCCGAGGACATTAATATCCCTTGTGTGCATGCGGGAGTGAGAAGGTTAGCTTGCATTCCCAACATTAATCAACAAATGAGGAGTAAGAGGGTTGGCTTGTTGTGCTTGGGAGAGAAAAACCACATTAATTAACACGATAATCAAGGTGACAAGCTAGCTTGCAACATTGACTTAGACATAGCATTGATTTTTACCTTGGTACCTATAATATGAGATTGTGGCCTTGTATACAAAAATGGAGGGAGTATAATTTGAAAGTACATTCAGATACGAACCAAACGATACAATTTTTGTTGACATGCATTCACATTTTGCTTGTCAAATACAGTACGTGGTCAAACTTTGACCCAAAATACGCGAAACAACAAAAAAAATACTTCCAAGACAAGCGCCGCTCTTCCACTCTTCTCCTCTTAAACCACCGCCGCTCCTCTCCTGTTCCAATCTAAATGCAGCGCCGCTCCTCTCCTCTTCCATTTCAAAACCACCGCCCCTCCTCTCCTGTTCCTGTCCAAAACCAGCGTCGCTCCTCTCCCGTTCTAATCCAAAACCAGCGCTGCTCCTCTCCTCTTCCATTCAAAAACCACCGCCGGCAAGTGAAGGTGCTGTGGAGAAGTAGATCGATGGAGGAGTACAACCTATACGTGAGGATCGCAGACGGCGACCCTGTGAAGCTAGCTAGGATGTTGGAGATACAGTCTTGGTTTGACAACAAGGACCAACTACCGGTGACGACGACATCCATGGCCAAATATCTGCAACAAAGCGAAAAGGCGGCGATACTCCCTGAGGGAGTCGCGCCAGAGTACATAGAGCTGCTCCTATGGGCCATGGAGCAAACAGATTCACCGAATCCGATCGTGAGGGAGCGGTGGTGGGAGTATCGATCCCATATGGAGCATCCACCAGAGATTGAAGGATCGAGCATCTACAGGGTGCCGTTTGTGAGGGTGTCCTGCCAGAGCGAGCCGGTGGAGTCTTCGTCGACCGAACCCAACTGCAAGAGGAGAAAAGCAGTTGGCCCGACGACGCTTCCCCGCCATCGTCTCCCTCGCCGTTCACATCGTCTCAAGGGGCGGCTATCTGCCGCCGAGGAATAGGAGGGGGCTGCCCCCCATCCCAATAGTCGGGCAGGTTGTGAATTGTCAGGAGGAGCTTAGGGTTGTCAGTATTTGCAGGTTGTGAATTGTGTTTTGTGTTGTGTATTTTGAGAGTACTTTCAGATATGAATGTCTTTTGAATTTCAGATTTGCAGTATTGAGCATATAAAGTATTTTATGAATTCTAGAGATCTATTTTTAGCACTTAAAAAATGTAGTTTCATAGGAGTATAAAAGTGCAGACAATGTGATTCTCAGAGAAGAAACTGCAAGTTTCAGTTTCAGATAAGAAACTGCAAGTTCTGTTTCAGATAAGAAACTGCAACTTTCAGAGGCAGAGCATTTATATTGACACAGCCTTTTCAAACAGGGTTAACATCATGTTGGAAGTTTTATTCATGGTCGAAAATGTAACTACCAGCCAGTTAACATCATGCTGATCAACATTCATGCATAGCGCATCTTCATATGATGCACAGTCAAAATGACCACACAATGTCGAGTGTGCGAAACACAGAGAAAACGAGGGACGAAGTTTTGGCAAGTGTTGGACGTGGTTTTGGGCTGCCCCGTCTAGGCTTTTATTTTTGACATGCGCAGCCCACGACCTCGGATGGGAGGTCCATAGGCCTGTTTGTATTTTCTTAGGGCCGTCATGTATCGACCAGCCTATGGACCTCCCATCCGAGGTTTTATTTTTTGCAGCCCAATTTATGTATTTTTTTGAAGAAAATGCAGAGGTCTGTTCTATTTTTCTATATAAGAATAGGAATTCCAGGTCCAACTTATGTTTCCCTTCTAACTATATTATATATATATTTAAATTATCTTATATGTTGACTGTTTAGTTCACATACTCCCTCCTTTTCGGTTTATAGGGCTTATCTCAAAATTTTAGTTTTTCCATTTTATAAGGCTCAATCTGATTGTTTTCCATCACATGTTCAGATTCCAAGGTGCATTAAATCATTGCATCCAAGTATTAAGAGAAAATTGACCAATGCATGTACTTTATGCATGCATGCATTGCAATTTATGCATTGATAAACATAATTTTTTGAGGAAAACAAGCGCATTAATTAGGTGCTTTTGCAAACTACAAAAAGTATTCCACCATTCATCATCTACCTTGGTTGGTGAGATTTTTGAATTGAGCCCTATAAACCGAAAATGAGGGAGTAATTGGCAAATAGATCCCCTTCGCCCCCGCCACCACCTCCACCCTCGCCGCCGCCCCCGCCACTATCTCCACCCTCGCCGCCGCCACCCCTGCCTCCTGACTCCAGGCGCGCCTGCCCCCCTCAGCAAGTCCGCTCGCGCGCCCCATGGAGTCGCCGGCCATATCCACGGGGGAATGACTGGAAGACAGGCAAATGTACAAGATGCATCTCCCACATGTCTACAAAGCCTTCCTGCGGATGCTCCAGCCGCTCGACTCCGTCGCGCCGACGGTGCTGCGGGAGACTCGAGGGAGGAGATGGAGGGAGTGGGCGATGCGGATCCGCGACGACGCTCTCTCCTGGACCCAGTGCACGCACGAATGGAGGGAGGCAGAGGAGGAAGCTGCGAGGGAGGAAGCCGAGGAGGGACCGAATCCGTTCTCGCACTCGCGCAGGTATGCTCGGATGTGCAAGGATCATGTGGATTGGGAGCTGCTGAATCTAGCCCTATGGATCTACTTCGAATGAGATTTCTCGGAGAAGCACAGGATGCCCCACCCTAGTGAGCCACCGATTGTGTTCGTTCAATGGGTTAAAGGAGAAGTGAATTCAGGAGATCCACGCCGTGCTGCGAGATGGGAATGCTTGACTGGACTCCTGCCCACCAGCACGCCACCGGAGCCGGAGCAGGTGGATCCCCTACCTTATCTCTCCCCCAAACCCGCAGAAGATTGAAATTAGGCTTGCAATCTGCTTCAATTGAGCTGTCTGGTGGTTATTTCTGCTTCCTGAGAGACAACATCTGGCTGGAGGATAAGAAGGAACCAGGAACTCCGATGAATTTCCCCTATCACAATGGGGGGGAGCGCCGGTTGGGCAGTGTTACGGCCCACCTCCGCCCCAAATGGAGGCACAATCTGGGTAGGCTCCTGTAATTGCCCAAGATCAATCTACTGGTGGTTATGACTCTCAGATCAGTGGGAAATCTCAAGGCAAGAATCAGCAAAAGAAGAGATAGGACATCCAGAAACTGCTCCTGCCCCTGCTTCGGCCCTTATGGCATACTCTGAGGTGATCTGCTACAACTGTGGGGAACCAAGGCATCATTTGGATAAATGTGTCAAGCCCAAGAGTTGTTTTATCTGCAAAATGGTTACCCATAAAGTTGAGAATTTCCCTGTCAGAAGGAAAACCCACAGTTCTGCTAGATATGTTGGAAGTGCTGCTCCAGGATTATGTCCACCATTGACAGAATTTTCTATGACACATAATTAGATAGTTTCTTTCCCTTTCTAGTTGTAGAGCTCTGCCCAGATATGGTAGTGACCACACTCCTTTGCTCTGGGACTTTGGTCTTAACCAAACTCCAAAGAGCAATAGTTTTAAATTTGAAAAGTCGTGGTTGCTTAGAGAAGATTTTATTGAGCTAGTCAGGAAATGGAATGAGCCTACTGGGAGCAGCTGCCCCCTAGAAAATTGGCAGATCAAAATCAGGAGATTTAGAAGAACTACCAAAAGGTGGAACCCCAATGAGGAAGCTAATCTTAGAAGATACAAAAGGCTTCTCCTCCTTGAGTTTGATTCTCTAGATATTAAGGCAGAAACGACTGACCTCTCTGAGGCTGAGACTAATAGATTAAACTTTTTCCATGGAGAGCTCAAGAAAATTTGGCTTCAAGAAGAAATCAAAGCCAAACAAAGGTCTAGAGATAGGAACATTAAGGAGGGTGATAGAAATACTGCTTACTTCCATGCAGTAGCTAATTAGAGGAGGAGGAAAACCCTCATTCACTCCCTCGATGGCCATAATGGCCCTGTTACTGAGGTAGATGAGATGCTAAATGTGGCTAGTGACTTCTACAAAGACCTGTTTAAGAAATAAAACCCTTTTGGGTTCTCTCTACAAAACAATATTTTCTCTGCTTCTGAAAAAGTCTCTCCTGCTGAAAATGAGCTGCTAGAAGCCCCTTTTTCAGAGATAGAGGTGAAGGAAGCCATTTTTAGCTCTTATCCTGATGGGGCTCCTGGTCCTCATGGGATTCCTTCTTGTTTTACCAGCATTTTTGGGACTTGGTGAAAAATGATCTCTTAGATCTTTTCCAAGCCTTTCGTAGAGGAGAGTTGAATCCAGCAACTTACTCATGGGGGGTCTGTTGGGGTCAAGTTAAATAACTGTGAAAGTGATTTTTTTCCTTGCTGGTAAAGGCCTTAGGCAAGGTGACCCCATCTCCCCGCTTTTGTTTAATTTAGTAATGGACGTTCTTACTAAAATGCTGAGCAAAGCTGCTGATCATAGTCTGATTGCAGGACTCTGTCCTGAGGTCTGCCCTGGTGGCATCATCTGCCTTCAATATGTAGATGATACCATCCTTTTCTTAGACAATGACTCCACACATGCTAGCAATATGAAACTGTTCTAACTTGGTTTGAACAAGTCTCAGGCATGAGAATCAACTACTCTAAAAGTGAACTCATCCCTATCAACATGGATGATCAGGAGTTAGCTGACTTCCTCTCTATTCTATTCTGTAATAAAGGTAACTTCCCCATTAAGTACCTAGGTATCCCTCTCCACTATGATAAACCGAGGAGAGAGGATATCCAACCCCTTCCGGATAAAATAATTAAAAGGTTTGCTGGGTGGAGGGGCAAACTTCTCTCTTACAGAGGTAGATTGATCCTCGTACAAGCTTGTTTGGCTAGCATTCCAGTGTATCTCCTCTCCCTTTTCAAGTTCCCTAAATGGGCAGTGAACCTCATAAATTCTCAGATGTCTCATTGCTTGTGGAATGATTTTGAGGGAAATAGGAAGCTACACCTTGCTAATTGGGCCCTAGTCTCTATGAAAAAAGATTTTGGAGGCCTAGGCATACCTAACCTCTGAGAAATTAACACCTGTCTTCTAGGGTCTTGGATTAAAAGATTCTATGAGGAAGACCTGAAACCCTGGAAGCTTCTTATTGCCCATAAATACCTAGGAAATAAACCTATTTTTGTCCCTTCCTCCAACCCTAAGACCTCGAGATTCTGGAAAGGATTAAAATCTATTATGCATGCTGTGAAATTTGGCTACAGATGGAACATAGGGGATGGGAGCAGAACCAGGTTCTGGGAAGATACTTGGTTTGGCACATCCCCCCTAGCAGTCCAATTTTGGCCTATTTACTCTGTCCGCAATGAGCTTAACAAAAGTGTCAATGAAGTTTGGGACGGTCAATGCCTAAAACTCTCTTTTAGAAGGAACTTTAGTGATAGTCTCATGGAACAATGGTTCAAGTTGGAGGAAATTGCCAAAAGCATTACCTTTACTGCCGAGCCGGATGCCCTGATTTGGCAGCTGGACAATAAGGGGAAGTATTCCTCCAGCTCCCTCTATCATGTTATCAACTTTAGAGGGGTTCAACCCGTGTTTATCCCTGTCGTCTGGAAATTGAGAGTTCCCCCTAAAGTTCATGTATTTCTCTGGCTTCTCCCCAAAAAACAAATTGATGACTAGGGATAACCTTAGGAAGAGACACATCATCAAACCCCTTGATTGTGTTTACTGCTTGGAACAAGAGTCTTGTTCTCACCTATTTTTTGAATGTATAGTTGCTAAACATCTCTGGTTCCACATTGAGGAATATTTCTCTAGTCAGATTGGCTCATCGTTCGAATCTGTCGCCAGATTCTGGATTGCTACCAAAAAGTGCTCAGTTTTAAACACTGTTAGCTCAGTTGTCCTTTGGTGCCTCTGGAAATATAGAAATGCTATGATTTTCAGTAACACCTCCTGGATTTCCATTCCGCAGGTCTTGAGGTTGATCAGGAACATGGTGAGGAACTGGGCGATTCTCTCCTCCGGATCGGACAAGGACAAGTTGATGAGCTTCGTGGAAACCCTAACAAGATCCCTCCAGAAACCGTTGGCGATCACTTGTGGCTGAACAAGGCTCGACCTGCTCTGGGGCTGGACCCGTGGGCTCGTCTCAAGATCTCTGATGAAGATGATGGGCACCTGGCGCCGAAAAAGAGGGACATCCACCATGCTACGCCTTCCAGCCCGGTGTCTCTGCTTGCTTACTGGTCACCGCAGGCTGACACGGCCCCTCGGCTGAAGACCATGAAGGCTTCGCTGGACCCTCCTTGTGTCATTTGAGTGCTCTATCCACTCTACCTTTGGCACTGCTCGGGTGATTTGTGTTATTTAGAGAACTTGCTGATCCACCCCTAGTTTGTAGCTTTTCTACCTTTGCTTTCGAACTGCTCTTTGAGCAGCTGTATCAAAATATGTTGTGGTTTCGTTCTCAGCAATGGAACCGGGGAGATGCTCTCTGTTTTTCTAAAAAAAATATTTTATATGTTATTATATATTATTTTTATTGTCATCATATATTTAACAGATACTTACATATGTAAGAACACAATATCCCACATCTTATTAACTTATAAAAATAATTTTTTAACACATAAAATCCTGGATTGTTTTGGCACGAAAATCCTAGTGATTGTGTACAAAAGCTTGGTAAGATTTAAGGACGAATGTAATAATATCACTTATTATTTAAATATAATTATAACAAAATGCTCAGCCCCTTTTTATTTTTTGATAACATTGTTGGCCCAACCCAACATTATAATTAGAATTAGCCGAGCAAAATCGTGTATTTTGAGAAAGTGCAAATGGCCTGTAATTTTTTAGGAAATAAAATAAACGGGCCGCATGGACGCTACATTATTTGTTCACCTAGCCCAGCTAATGGCTCTAATTCAAAAAAAGAAGATCAAATTGACTGTAAATTCTACCGCGCAAAAAAAGACTATAAATTCTTAAAAAAATGGGTTGAATACGTGCCACATTTTTGGAGGCTGAAATATGGGCCAATAGGTCGAAGCCAATGCAAGTCGTTGTCAATTTAGTCAACAAATGATTCTGACATGTTAGCCGTTGGATTTACATCCAACAACCGGCATCCATCTTCAATTTCTCGTCTTCTTCCTCCAGCGCTGCCGGGACCACCTCCCGCCTCCTGCTGCTAGCAGCTCTGCTTAGCACGCTTCGCTATGAAGCGCTACTCCACCGTTGGCCAGGCCATCCCTCCACCGCTCCACACCTCCTGTTCTTCTCCACCGACTGCCGAACCACACCGCACTAGAACCAGTAAAACCTCGTACACCTCTCTCTCTGCGACTCTACTCCCGCGACTTCCCATCTCCGGCTCGTTGCTATCTGGGGCCTCGCCGTCGTCCACCACCTTGGATGCGCTCGGCGCGGCGTGGTCAACGTGGTCAACGAACGACACCATTGGAAGTAGACTGTGCGTGGAGAGGCTGACAGCTGGGTCCACGACCGCACACAAGGAAATGCCTCCTTATTACGCGCAAAATAATGATTCCTCCACCTGACATCTGGGACCCACCGAAAGGGCCTCTGTATTTCGCGAAATAAAGTGCCCCCCGCTGACATGTCGGACCCACCAGCTATCTTCACACGCAAGGAAGTGCCTCCTTATTACGCACAAAAAAATGAATATTCCCCCTGCCAGCTGGAACCCAGCATAGTGGGAGGCTCACTTGTGGGCCTACCAAGTTGACGGGGACAGAGGGCTTTGTCAACTTAGTCAATATGAACGATTCTAGCTCCTGTTACCGTACGATGTTCATCCAACGGCCGTAGTGCTTCTTCAACCTCTGGTCTTCTTCTCCAGCCACCCAAACTAGCGCCGGTCCTGCCGTGTGCTCCTGCCTCCCGTGGCCGGCTGTGATGCCGCGGAGGCCTCACCGCCCCCTACTACTCCCAGCGCTGGCCAGGCCATCCCTCTACTCACCCACACCCCCTGTTATTCTGCAGCGACAGCAGCCTCACACCGCAGCCGAACCAGTGAACCCTCGCACTTCTCATCGCGTGGGCATCCACTGCTGCGTCTTCCCCGGCTCTGAGTCGTCCCCTTCCTAGTCCTCGCTGTCGTCCACCGCCTTGGTGCTCTCGGCGCGGCGTGGTCAACATGGTCAACGACCGACTTCCATCGAAAGAGTACTGTACGTGGAGAGGCTGACAGCTGGGTCCAGGCGGCCGCAAGGAAGTGCCTCCTTATTACGCGCAAAATAATTATTCCTCCACCTGACAGCATGGACACACCGGACGGGCCACCTTATTTCGCGAAAAAAACGTTTCCCCCCTGACTGCTGGGACCCATCGGACGGGCCAGCGTATTTCGCGAAAAAAACGTTCCCCCTGCTGTCAGCTCGGACCCACCGGAAGTGCCTCCTTATTACGCACAAAAACTGAATACTTCCCTGCTAGCTGGGACCCACCATGGTGGGAGGCTGACTTGTGGGCCTACTAAGTTGACTGGGATGGGGGCCTTTGTCAACTTTAGTCAATATGAACGATTCTAGCTCGAGTGACCGTATGATGTCCATCCAACGGCCATAGTGCTTCTTCAACCTCTGGTCTTCTTGCTCCAGCCGCCCAAAGCAGCGCCGGTCGGGCCGCATGCTCCTGCTTCCCATGGCCGGCTGTGCTGCCGCGGAGGCCTTACCGCCCCCTACTATTCCCACCGCTGGCCAGGCCCTGCGGCGACGGCAGCCTCACACCGCAGCAGAACCAGTGAACCCTCGTACTCCTCTCCGCGTGGGCTTCCACTGCCGCATCTTCCCCGACTCCCCGTCGTCCCCTTCCCAGGCCTCGCCGTCGTCCACCGCCCTGGTGCTCTTGGCGCGGCGTGGTCAACGTGGTCAAGGAACGACTTCCATCGGACGTGGACTGTACGTGGAGAGGCTGACAGCTGGGTCCACGGCCGCAGCAAGGGAGTGCCTCCTTATTACGCAGAAAATTATGATTCCTCCACCTGACAGGTGGGACCCACCGGACGGGCCACTGTATTTCGCGAAAAAAACGTTTCCCCCTGACTGCTGGGACCCACCAGCTACATATTCGCACGCAAGGAAGTGCCTGACAGTCGGGACCCACCTGGTCGAAGCGTACGTAGCGTTGTCATTCTGGTCGCGAACGTGTACGTACATATATACTGGTCGATGTAGAGGCGCGCACGTGTCGTAGTAGAGGCGCGCATGTAGCATGTACACGTACGTACAGTGGCCAGGGTGCAAGAAAGAAAATATGGCCACGTATGTGTACTTACGGGCGGGGTCTCGAACGCCTACTCATGCATTCGTACAGCCAGGGCTCGTGTACATGGCTGGGTCGGAACGGAGAAACAACGTCGTCGTCGTGTTCATGGGGAGGCAACGGAATGTGTGGTCATGTTCATCGGGAGGGCTTGGACGGAACAGGCGATGGAAACGAGGCCTGGCGTACCGCAGAACGGAGGAAACAACCTTGCGTTCAACCAGCCACGTTCGAAACGGGATCCGGTTCATCGGGAGGGGTCTGGCGTACCGCAAAATGGAGGAAATGGACCTCCTACGGTCGAAACGGGGGTCCTGTTGATCGGCCCGGGTGTGGCGTATCGCAAAACGGAGGAAATAGACTTGTGTTGGAGCGCTACGGCCGAAACGGTGTCCTGTTCATCGGGAGGGGTGTGGCGTACCGCAAAACGGGACTCCACGGGATATTGTTCATCTCCACCATTGTCAGGACCCTGATCCTAAGCCACATCGATCTAGCATGTAACACATCATATCACTTTGCGGCCTCACGCACGGTACTCCCACGGGTGCCACCTTACCTGGCCCGGGACCGTTTGCTGGTACGTCGACAGTGGCGCAACTAATCACCTCACAGGAGAGTTGGAGAAGTTGACGACCCGTGAGAAGTATCGCGGCCACGACCAAATCCATGGTCCAGATGGATCAGGTATGAGAATAAATCATGTTGGTCAATCAATTATCAAAACCCCTAGCCGTCCTATTCATCTTAAAAATATCCTTCATGCTCCTAATGCTCAAAAATACCTTCTTTCTGTACATCTCATTGCTCTAGACAATCATGTATTACTTGAGTTTTACCCCTTCTTCTTTTTGATTAAGGATCTGGCAACGAGGAAGGTTCTCTACAGAGGTAGATGCGTTGGATGGCTCTATCCATTGATCCCTCACTTTAGGAGCTCAAATAAACAAGCTTTTGGTGTCACCCAATTATCTTCGGCAAGGTGCACGATCGATTAGGACATCCTTCTTTTGCTATTGTTCAACGAGTTCTTAGGAAAAATAAACTCCCGTTTGTTGGTGAGCCTTGTAGTGAAACAGTGTGTGATTCATGTCAAAAAGGAAAAAGTCATCAACTCCCATATCCCGTGTCAACTAGTGTTTCTTCCAAACCATTAGAACTCATTTTTTCTGATGTATGGGGGCAAGCACCCACTTCTGTTGGTCGACACAAATACTATGTAAGCTTCATTGATGATTATAGCAAGTATACATGGATCTATCTTATTAAACATAAGTCTGATGTGTTTCAAGTTTTCCAAAATTTCCAAGCACTTGTTGAACGAAAGTTGGTTCCGCTGAACGCAAGCATCACCATATTGTTGAAGTTGGCCTTTCTCTACTTGCAAACGCTTCCATGCCATTAAAATTCTGGGATGAAGCCTTCCTCACTACCACACATCTCATTAATATTCTTCCAAGCCGTGTCATCAACTACCAAACACCTACAGAACGGCTTTTGCAAACCAAACCAAACTATGCCTCCCTCCGAGTTTTTGGGTGTGCATGTTGGCCCAATCTTCGACCCTACAACACCAAGAAACTTTCCTTTCGCTCAAAACAATGTGTGTTCATTGGTTATAGTCCACAACATAAAGGGCTCAAGTGCTTAGATGTGCAAACTGGAAGAGTTTACATATCCGGGGATGTGGTGTTCGATGAAACCGTTTTTCCGTTTCAAGATCTCCATCCCAATGCCGGAGTTCTCCTACAAAAGGAAATCCTTCTTCTTCCTAGTTCTCTTTCCGGCATAGATCAAGGGGGTAATGATATCTTTGATGATCACATGACTAACCCTCATAACCATACAACACAGTCTCCTGGTGATGCAGATGATATAGGAATTTGTGGCGCAGAAAACGGTGTAGAAACTGCTGAAAACGAAGCTGTACAACAACCAATATTTCATGCAGCAGAACCGGACATGGTCGCTGGACACGAGGGAGATTCACCTACGCCTTCAACTGCGTCGGGATCAGCAGGATGCAGATCCCTGGAGGATCGCCTACAGTAGCAGGCCACCTCGGAGTCACGCGCACGTCGCAGCGACAGTGCCTCCCCCACGAGGCGGGTCACGAACGCGTCGCCTAGTGCGCGTGGACCGCGCATGGACCCTCCTTCGGGTCAATCATCGCCCGCCATGCGTGGCGTGGTCCGGCGGGCCGCTGACAGCGACCGGGCCCCCGATAGCGGTCGAGCTCACGAGAGCGACCGCGCTAGCACGGATTCGCCTGGCGCGCCTGGTGCACCCGACGGTGGATCACCCTCGGAATCCGCCTCTGCCAGCCCTGTACACCTAGGTGGATCGGGCGGATCTTCTACTGCGCCAACTCCTGTAGCGCGTTCTACACATGTTGGTACACGTCTGAAAACAGGAAAAATTAATCCTGTCAATTACAAAAATATTCTTAAATTCGGGCTGACATGTTCTACTGATGTACCACATTCTGTTGAAGAGGCGTTGAATGATGCTAAGTGGAGAAAAGCCATGGAAGAAGAATACAAGGCCTTGAGGAAGAATGAGACTTGGCACTTGGTTCCACCGGGTCAAGGTAAAAATTTGATAGATTGCAAATGGGTATACAAAGTTAAAAGAAAGGTTGATGGCACTATTGACCGATATAAGGCTAGGTTAGTAGCTAAAGGTTTCAAACAGAGATACGGCATAGATTATGAGGACACGTTTAGTAATGTTGTCAAGGCTGCTACTATCAGGCTTGCGTTGTCTATTGCTGTCTCCAGGAATTGGTGCTTAAGGCAATTGGACGTATAGAATGCGTTTTTACATGGTATTCTGGAAGAGGAGGTTTACATGAAACAACCACCTGGGTTTGAAAACATGCATGCACCTTTCCATGTGTTCAAGCTTGATAAAGCTCTGTATGGTCTGAAGCAGACCCCGAGAGCGTGGTACTCACGTTTGCGTGCAAAATTGCAAAATATTGGTTTTGTTCCATCCAAGTCAGATACCTCATTGTTTATTTACAATAGGTCTAATATCACAATGTTCATGCTCATATATGTTGATGATATTATTATCACCAGCTCATCTAGTGAAGCAGGGACGGCACTTCTGAAGGACTTGGCTCAGAGTTAGCTCTCAAGGACTTGGGAGATCTGAGTTTCTTCTTAGGGACTGAAGTCAAGAAAACTGATAATGGTATAGTCCTCTCTCAAGAAAAATACGCGACTGATCTTTTGAAAAGAGTTGGCATGCAGAATTGCAAACCCTCTCCAACTCCGTTATCTACTTCAGAAAAACTATCTTTGCATGAAGCAGAACTTCTAACTCGGGTATGATTGGTGCACTTCAGTATTTAAACCTTACTAGACCTGATATCTCTTATGCTGTGAACAAAGTTTGTCAATTTCTACATGCACCTACCACCTTACATTGGTCTGCTGCAAAGCGTATTCTGAGGTATGTGAAGAATACAGTAAGTGTTGGTTTAACATTCAGTAAATCTCAGTCTAGTCTTGTCAGTGCTTTCACTGATGCTGATTGGGGTGGAGACCCAGATGACAGAAGGTCAACAGGTGGCTCTGCAATATTTTTTGGTCCAAATCTAATATCATGGTGTGCTAAGAAACAAGTCACAGTCTCTCGGTCTAGTACAGGTGGCTTTGACGAAGAACTTTGTCTTGCACTATATTGCCTAAAAAAGCGCAACATGATTAGTCAGCAGCATGAAGTCAAAACTTCGGTAGAAATTCATAATGATGTCAAACAGACAAACCTCGATGAAATGAGAAAGAGTCAGGGATGGAGACCTGTCTTGAATTAAGAGAGAGTTGGAGAGTGAAGTAGTGAGCGTACTGATGGGGAAATTATTTTGTCGAAAAGCTGATGGGGAAATTATGGGGAACCAGAAGCTTGGTCTTTAGTTACATACTCCCTCCTTCCATCTATATAGGGCCTAATGTGTTTTTGGAGACCGCCTTTCACTATTGATAAGACTAATAATACATGAGATGTATAATGTGAAAATTATATCATTGGAAGCTCCTTTCACGTACGAATTTGACGGTATGCTTTGTGTAACTTGCATGTCATATATTATTGCTATAACACTTGATCAAAGTTAGCCTCGAAAAATGATTAGGCCCTATATAGATGGAAGGAGGGTGTCGGTGTCAAAACCGGCGGATCTCGGGTAGGGGGTCCCGAACTGTGCGTCAAGGTCGGATGGTAACAGGAGACAAGGGACACATTATTTTACCCAGGTTCGGGCCCTCTCGATGGAGGTAAAACCCTACTCCTGCTTGAGTAATATTGATGATATGGGTAGTACAAGAGTAGATCTACCACGAGATCAAGGAGGCTAAACCCTAGAAGCTAGCCTATGGTATGATTGTGTATGATGATGGATGTCCTACGGACTACAACCCTCCGGTTTATATAGACACCGGATAGGGTTAGGGTTACACAGAGTCGGTTACAATGGTAGGAGATTTTGAATATCCGCACGCCTAGCTTGCCTTCCACGCCAACGAAAGTTCCTTCCGGACACGGGACGAAGTCTTCAATCTCGTATCTTCATAGTCCTGGAGTCCGGCGAAGGTATAGTCCGGCTACCCGAACACCCCCTAATCCAGGACTCCCTCAGTAGCCCCTGAACCAGGCTTCAATTACGACGAGTCCAACGCGCAGATTGTCTTCGGCATTGCAAGGCGGGTTCCTCCTCCAAGTTCTTCGTAGAAGATTATAAACACCAAAAATAGTGTCCGGCTCTGCAAAACAAGTTTCCACATATTGCCATAGAGAGAATAATATTAACACAAATCAAATCTGCTGACGTATTCCGCAGTGCGTCATAACACTGCGGCCAAGCTCCTTATACAAATTGTTTTCACTTTTCCACCTCAGCGCGTTTAGCGAAGCGGTTTCCTTGGCACCTCTTGTCAAAGCAGAGATCGTGTGCCCCTTCCAACGGGATTCTCATCAATACGGACGTGGGTAACCCAACCACGCTATTTACCACGGCGCTTGGGAGGCAAGCGAGTTTTATTAGGTAGGTGGGGACGCATAACCGCATCCGCCCATATAAGGGGATAAGGATCCACCTTTTTACCTACGCCTTCTTCCTCCTTTGCCAATCCATCTCTCGCGCACTCAAGCTCCAGCGCCCAAGCCCGCTCTTCCCACCTCAACCTTCTCCAGCAGTGTCCGGAGCGGGAGGCAAGTGGATGGCCTCCTCCATTACGGAGGCTCAAGTAAAAAAGCTAAGGAAAGCCGGATACCTGTCCAAGGACATCCCGCATCGGCTTCCTGAGAAGGGACAGCTTCTCCCCGCCCCAAGGCCCCATGAGAGGGTAGTTTTCCTTCCCCATTTCCTCCGCGGACTGGGTTTTCCACTTCACCCATTTGTCCGGGGACTCATGTTCTACTATGGCCTAGATTTCCACGATCTGGCCCCGAACTTCTGGTTCGAGGGCTCCTTTGTGGAATCCCTAAAGGGGTGGCAGGCCGGGTGGTTTTACATCACCGAGCCACACGATTCAAAATGGGTCGCAGCCCCCAAGTTCAGATCCGGACCCCCCACGCGGCTTATGTCCTGGAGAGAGACGGGCCTGTCGTGGGGCAACGAGGGAGAGGTGACCGGATTGCAGACATGCATCCAGTCCCTGGTGAACAAGCCGATCAAGCTCGTCAATGTAATCCAGGTCATGCTCGTCCGCCGGATCCTCCCGTGCCAACAACGGGATTTTACTTTGTGGGAATTCGACCCGGCGCGGCACCAAACCCTCAGCAGGCTCTTCGACACGACGTATGAAGACGTCTGGAAGGTGCTAACCAAAGTTGCCGAGTCCCCCGCATCTGCTTCCGAGGACCGCGGATACAGCTCACAGCGTCACGCTAGCGAGGTAAGCTATCTATGCCTTTGACATGATTATTAAGCTCTTTTTCATAGATTAACTGTCGGGGATATATCCCGCGGTATGACCCGGCCGGAATTGGCGGCTCATTAGTAACCCGGCGGGCGGGTCAGATGGACAACAAGGCTCAAAGCCCAGAAGGCCGGCTCATGTTATGATGGGCCGGATTAAGAGGAAAGGGATGACGAATATTTCCTTTACAAGGAAACAAGACCCGGACTTGTAATTAACTTGTAAGAGAAGATAGACTAGTCCTAGTCCTACTAGGACTCTACATGTAAGCCGCCCTTTCAACTTATATAAGGAGGGGCAGGGCTCCCCAAAGAGGGACAAGCAAGAAGCAATAATTTCGAGGGCTAGACACAACTAGAGGAGAGCCGGCTTACCGGCGACTCCCTCATGATCATAATGAGACCTAGCCTCAAACAGCATGTAGGGTTATTACCGGATGATGTTTCCCGGGGCCCGAAGCTGTCTAAACCCTTGTCTTGTGCGTTGAACCGCCCCGCGTCTCTCATCCCAATCAACCCCTCTCAAGTTACCACAAAGATGCGCTGGCCTCGCGACTAAGTCCTCACACTAGGACATCTGCCGTGACAAATTCCACGACAGTTGGCGCCCACCGTGGGGCCTGCGCATGGTGGTGTTGAGTTTTTGGAGGGATTTTTCTCAGGGATCGAGAAGCTCGCGATATGTCAGATGAAAAAGTGCCAGCCGGAAAGCGCGCAAGATAACCCGGCGTGAGACAGCCTTGGACAGAGCCGGCATGTTCATCGGTTTATATTCAAAATTATGATTAAATTGAGGTTGGCAGATGCAAGTTTGATGATTGAGAGGTTAGGGTTGCGTGTGCCACCGTCGAGTTCAAATCTCTGTTGTTGTGTTTCCGCACGTGACCAGGCAATATGTCCGGGTCGCCAAATCACTGTTTTTGTCACGGCACGGAAGTTCGAGACCTGTCCGGTTACGCTGCCATATAAACTTTTGGAATCAATAGCGACACAGCAATTCACCAGGGGATTTGATAGATTACTGTTGGAATCCGAGACGGTCTGCTATGTGGTTGCAAGTAATACTACGGTGCTAGCTATTGTATCACCTGTAGCCATCCGTTCATTGATAGAAAAAAAACAGGGAGGCTACGACCCGGATTGGATCGTGGGTACAGCTTTGCCTCTTGTCCCGGCCTGGCCTCGCCTCCGCCTCAGATGGATAGTACAGCTCCGCCGCCGCCGCGTTGAACCGCCCCCACTGGTCCGGCCCTGAGCTGCCTCGAGCCACCCCCGTGGTGTGGTCTTTCCGGCGAGTCGCCGAGCCCCTCCATCTGGTCTCCACATCGCCGGTTCACCACTGCTGCTGCTGCTCGCCTCGTCGGCGTCCCTCGGCCGCCTTGGTTTCCAAGCCGCCCCGGGCAGGCCCTGCCTCGCGCCGTCCCCACGGCCTCAAGCCGCCGCCTCCAAAGCCCTGCCGGGCCGCGTCCGCCCGCGGCCGCGTGCACCAGCCTCCTACGACCCGGCTGCGCGCCGCCCTCACCTCCGCCTTGTTGACGGATCGCCGCTGAACGGCCGTTCGCCTGAGTCGCCGATGCCGCGGGGGTTGACCTTGTTTCCGCCTTGCCGCGAGCTCACCTCGCCTGCGCCCTCTGCTGGCTCATACCACTGCGCGCCCCGTCCACGCAATTCGCAGCCCCTGCCAAGCTGACTCACCCCGTCGATGTGAGTAGCCTGTGCTGGTCTCCGCCTCCGCCTTGAGCCACCTCCGGGAGCCGCTTCTGCCGAACGACGGCGGCTCATTTTTTCACTCGGTCCAAGCTGCTATGGATTCACATCCGCTGCAAGTCGCCACAGCTTCAGGCCTGGCCCCGCTATGTTTCATCACGCCTCTCGCGCACCTCTGCCGCCGTGCTTCGAGGCTGGTTGTCCCGCCTCCGTCGCTCGAGGCCTCTCCTCGCCGCCTGTTGGCCGACGGAGGCTGTAGCTCCTGTTGGCCTGGCCATCATGGCCTTATGTCAATTGTCCCTATTCTGGAGTAGCAGAAGATGCAGGATTGGGAGCAGCGGCTCAATAGTGCATCACAGCGGGTTGAAGTACTTGTTCAGGTTCAGCAAGATAGGGGTGAGACAATGGATGCTTTTGGCTTGGCATTCGTGAAATTTCGAAAGTTTGTGAACTGAGAAAACATATAGCCGCAGATGGCACAACCAGGGCAGTATGGGATTCCAGCAGTATGCAGCAAAAGCAATAAAGACGAGCCGTCCATAAAGCAGTAATGGGCAAGTAAATCTGGAGCAGCCAGCCTACCACTCCGTTCTGTGGACATATGAAAAAAAAAGAGCATGACCCGGAGGGTCTCTCCTGAGCTGCTCGATGTCGGGTTTAAACCGCCGCCTTGCTGCAGGTTTATGGCTGAAGGACAAAGTCCACTACAAAAGTGGCGTTGTACTATGGACAGGAGGCTCGCGCCGATTTAAACGTTATGGCCAATTCTTGCGCCTGCGCCGGTTTAAATGCCGTGGCCAACTCTCGCGCCTGCACCGACTACCGCTGCCGCGCCCAAATCGCCCGTCCGCACCGCCTTACAACGCCGCGGACGACTTGCCCGTCCGCCCTCGCGGCCGGTTCACGCGTCCGCGCCGGCTTACAACGCGGAGGACAACTTGCTCGTCCGCACCGGCTCACAAACACCGTGGCCGGTTTATCTGTCTGCTCCCACGGCCGATTCACCCGTGAAAGGTTCCAGTTTCACTTAGTGATCATCAACTTCATAGCGGATTATTTTCGGCCTAAACACATCAGGTGATATCCATCTAAAATATATTTTTAGTACATATTATTTTTGTCAAAGAATAGTTTATGTTTGCCTTGGTCTGCAATATTGCTTATACAGGGCAATTATTTATGACAAAAAGTGATATTATACTGCGGAGATGGAGGCACGCCAACATCTTTTGGCACAGGTGGTCTTCGTTATTCAACGGACCCTCGCACCGGCTTACCACGCCGTGGCCGTCTCTCGCGACCACGCTAGCTTACAACAAGGAGGACAACTCACCCGTCCGCACCGGTTTACAACGCCACGGCCGACTCATCTGTCTGTGCCGCCTCTGATGTTACGATCGTCTTTACCGTCCGTCTCTCGCGGCCTGATCTATATCAACACACCAGGCCGCACTTGGCTGGATGAGTTGTTTATTGATTATGAGCAAGTCACTACTTAGGAAGCCCGGTTTTCTTCCAACAAACTGGAGGCAAATTATCATATATTATCAGCCGTCGTCTGCACTAGATGGTTCAATGGGCAGGTGCACGAGTCGCTGTCACTACAGTTTGGTTAAACTTCAAACAGCCAGTTGGAAGGAACCATTGGCCGAGTTGCTGACACGGCTCATACGGGATCATTTATAACCCGCCGCAGTCACCTTAACCTTCTGTGGATACACATCGTGTTATCAACACCAATGATATACAAGTTATGCCGGTTTATATCACGGTTAAATATGGAGAATCTCAAGCCAACTCCTCGAGTCATCTTGAGACTCGGGGGCTACAGTGACATGACTCGGGAACCCCGGGTCGTTGGAGGGAATGATAACCTGGTTCCGGAGGCTGCTACCATATTGATGAAACTTTAAAGGCCGTCAGAAATGTGTAGGTTCAAATAATAATGCCGGTTTAAAATCCGGTTCAAGAGATATCTTTCTCCCGCAAAGTTTTGAAGCTCTCAAATCCGGTTCAATCGTCCGGCTCAAGGTAAATTTGTATCTTATAAAGCTTTGAAGCTCTTAATATCCGGTTTACAAATTTCCGGTTCAAAAAGAGGTTATCTCTCGCAAAGTTCGAGTTCTCAGTAAAAATTAAAGGGACCAAAGAGAGTCTGTTACAAAGCACAACTCAAATATAGGTACCCTGCTTTAATGACCATTGGGAGCTGATCGTATTTGAATTTAGCTTAACCTTTTTGGTGTGACCCTGATCGTATTCGAATCAGAGTCGTTAAATATTCTCATGATCACCAGGGGGCTTCCTGTTCAAACATAGGTCGTATTCGAACCAAAGAGAACATAGCTGTCGGTACCCTCTTGATCGGCACACTGCCGAGCTCACTAGGGGGCTTCTTGATCGTATTCGAATCATAGCTCAACCCCTTCTGGGAACCGACGTGGATCGTATTCGAATCAGCGTCGTTAAACAACTCTCAAGGTCATTTGGGGGCTTCCTGTTCAAACATAGGTCGTATTCGAACCAAAGAGAACATAGCTGTCGGTACCCTCTTGATCGGCAACGCCAAAGCCACTGGGGGCTATATGATCGTATTCGAATCTTAGCTTAACCCCTTTGGGACGGTTTTCTGATCGTATTCGAATCAGAAGCCTCAAATTTTTTGAAGTCTCTTTTTGCAAACAATTTTTGGATTTTATTTGAAGCTCTTTTGATCATATCTAAAGTGTATATGAGTGGTTGCTATTTAACCCGGTTTGACTTTGGATGATAAGTCGCCATCATATGACAATCATAAACATTTGGAAGTCTTGATTTCTAAAGATTGGGTTATCACCCTTACTGCACAGGTCATGTAAACCGGCAGTACAAATTCAATATCACAGTGGTTATATGTGAGATATTATGACCCGCCCTGCGGTAAACCGCCAAGGGATCTTGTGATCTACTTGTGTGCAGGATAAGACTACATTTGGGTGGTTACCCGCCCTGGCTTTTAACGTTAAGTCGCCAGGGCATATGTTGTTTGAACTCTGTGCAGGATTTACAGGGCTATGACTTACATAATGATTAAGTTCAAGCCCATCATCAAAGATTGAAATTGGTTTTCTCAAAGGCTATAAGCCGCCGGGTTGTAAAAATTCCGGCTTACAATGGAGGCGTAATAAATCGCCATCAGCCAAGAGCCGCCGGGTATTTAAACTCCGGATTTACTTGTCAACAGATAAGGTATTTGGAATCTTTAAATAGCCAAACTTGGCTGGATTTTCATTATGATTTGAATGATTGAGGTTTTCAAACCGGGTTAGTCAGATCTTTAATAGCCAACATGGCTGGATTTTTATTATGGTTATCAGAAACTAATATTATGATTGAGGTTTTCAAAGTCGCTTCAGCGCAATGGCTATTATTTTATCAATGGATATGATTTATTCTACAATGGAAGGAATAGTTTCGAGTCGCTGCAGGCTGACAACCCGGCACTTGGGGGCTACATTATTCAAATTGAGATTACATCAAATGTGCAAGTCCCATGTCACTGCCAGCATGCACCATGGCACTTGGGGGCTAATGCAAGATTACTTTTTATTGGCCTTGTTGAAGACCCGACTCATCATATTATGATAAACCGGCCCTTGGGGGCTACCAATTGCTCCTGTCAACAATTCAAGGTACATAAGTCTTAATCCATTATATTGAAGGATCCACTGTTTAGTTGGTAAAGCACAAAGCTCTTAACCTTGTGGACGTGGGTTCAAGCCCCATGGTGAGGGTTACATCATATGATTATTTTCAATGAAAAGTCCCAGCTCAGTATTATCTTACTAAGCCGGCCCTTGGGGGCTACACATTGCTGTTCAAATTTACATGATCATATTTATAAAGTCCCTGCTCATTATTGCATAATGACCCGGCCCTTGGGGGCTACACTGGTTGAAGTTTTTGAGAATCAGGCAATTACAAGTCCCAGGTTGCTGCAAGCATGACAACCCGGCACTTGGGGGCTACATAATATGGAATATTCAGTTTTTACTAGTGATTGGGATGAACAACATGGATTTCTTCAAAGTGGCAGTATTCATATTGAAGCAAGTCTTAAGCCATCGCTTTGTTCTGCTCAAGACTTGGGGGCTACAGGTATTATATTATTATCAAAGAAATATCTTCAATTTCTCTGTTTTGAGCAAAACCAGATTGATCCGGTGTCACCAATCATTATGACCCTGTGTCTGTAAACCGGCGTCATTAACAATCATAAACCGGCGTTGCCGACAATTATGACTTGGCATCATCTATTTATAACCCGGCAATTATGGTACTCATAAACCGGCAAGTTTTATATCTTTAAGCCGGATGAATATAAGTTGAATATTTGAAGACCAATATTTTTGTCAAGTCAGAGCATTGAAAGCCGATTCAAGTGGATTGTTTCTTACAATATTTCTCTATAAGAGACCAATGCCAGCAAATTGACTCTGAAGTTGGCCTATTGACCCGGATTTCTCAAAAGAAGTATCTGGATTTTTTGCATTCACAAAGTTTGAACATATCTACTAAAGGAGATTTTCTATGAGTTCATGGGCATGTATCAAGAAAGAAATGACAAGGATTTAAAGATGATCAGGTGCCGGCTTACAAAATTTAACCCGGAGCACAACCTATCAAGTTTGTTCTTGTGTTTATTTTACAGGATCAGTTTAACATGGATAAATCCAAATTAAACTGGGGGCTAATGTCGGGGATATATCCCGCGGTATGACCCGGCCGGAATTGGCGGCTCATTAGTAACCCGGCGGGCGGGTCAGATGGACAACAAGGCTCAAAGCCCAGAAGGCCGGCTCATGTTATGATGGGCCGGATTAAGAGGAAAGGGATGACGAATATTTCCTTTACAAGGAAACAAGACCCGGACTTGTAATTAACTTGTAAGAGAAGATAGACTAGTCCTAGTCCTACTAGGACTCTACATGTAAGCCGCCCTTTCAACTTATATAAGGAGGGGCAGGGCTCCCCAAAGAGGGACAAACAAGAAGCAATAATTTCGAGGGCTAGACACAACTAGAGGAGAGCCGGCTTACCGGCGACTCCCTCATGATCATAATGAGACCTAGCCTCAAACAGCATGTAGGGTTATTACCGGATGATGTTTCCCGGGGCCCGAAGCTGTCTAAACCCTTGTCTTGTGCGTTGAACCGCCCCGCGTCTCTCATCCCAATCAACCCCTTTCAAGTTACCACATAGATGCGCTGGCCTCGCGACTAAGTCCTCACACTAGGACATCTGCCGTGACAAATTCCACGACATTAACTCTATGCGGGATCTAAACTCCCTTACCTTTGACAGGCTTGGCAGGCGATATCCGGACCAATCAACTGTCCGGCTCCCCTGCCTGAAGACCCAGCCCCAGCTCTCCTAGTGAAGCTGCTGACTCCGGCACCTTACATGGTGCCGGAGAAGAAGGGCGAGAAGAAGAAGACCACCGGGACTCAAAAGAGTTCCCGTAATATGGTGGTGTCGGACTCGTCATCTGGTGAGTCCGAGGCGCCCTCCTCTCGTGAAAACAAGGAGGAGGAACAAGAAAGCTCTCCCCCCCAGCAGGGGGAGAAAAGAAGAAGAAGGCCGCCCCATCGGGGGAGGCCGAGGGGTCTAGCAAAAGGAAGACCCCTCCGCCGGACTACTCCCACGACGCCGAAGAGGGCAGAGAGGAGTGGCCGGACAGAGCCAAGCGTCCGGCGAAATCGTAAGTATTCATATACCAGAGTGACTCCTGATATTCCTTTAATGCGCAGCTTTCCCTAATGTCGAACGTAATTTATGCAGCCCGCTCCGGGCCAAACTCGACGATTCGTCGAGCGGCTCCCTGGATTCGTCGGACGTGAACTCAGTTCCGCCCGCTGTCTCCCCCTGCAGGGCAGACGACGCCGAAGTGGCGTCGCAACAAGCTCCGGGGAAGGAGGAGATAGTCCTGGAGGAGCCGCAAGGCAACCCTCCGGACCCCAGGAGTAAAGGGGACAAGACCCCCCAGGGCTCCAAGTCCGGCTTTGTGCCGGACGCCGCGCCGGACTCTTCAACAGTCCCGGTCCGCGGTGGGCGAACTCCTTCCAAGAGGAGCAAGCCTTCTGAGCCGGCGACCTCCGTCCAACCGGAGGTGCCGGACAATCTGCTGGAGGTGCTTGACGGCGCCTCCATCGACGAGGAACACCGTACTGTTATGAGTACGGTGATCCAAAGGGTTCAGTCCACCAAGAGCGGACTGACTGAAGCTTGCGCTAGCCTTCTGACAGGCTTCGAGGTAAGTAAAAATATGTCAAAATATTACCGCATAGACAGTAGCCCCTGATGCTCTGTTCGGTGTTCGGAAAGAAAAGCCGAATAGAGGATCTATTAATTTTCGCAGGAGTCTAACAATAAAGAGTCAATATGCGTATGCAGGCTTCGCTGCTATCCACCACCGCACTGACTGCATAGGTGGATGTCCTTAAAAAGGACCTCGGGCAGACCGAGCAAGAGCTCGGCCTTGCCAAACGGCAGCTCGAGGAGAAAGAAGGTAAGAAATACCCTACAAAAAAGAAAAAAGGTGCCTATAGAGAGGCGTGATTGCAAAGAATAACAGGATCGTGCTACTTACTGTAGGGGCCACAATTGAGGTGGCGACCCTCAAGCAGGCGCTATCTGAGGCCGGAAAGAAAACGGCCGAGGAGCGCGCCGAGCGAGAAAGACTTGGGGCTCAGGTCGGCGAGGTGCAGCAAGAGCTGCAGGCTCTCGTGAAAAAACATGAGAGTTTGGAGCTTGAGTCAAAGGCGCAAGCATCCGAGCTCGCGTCGGCCCTTGAGACCGCCAAGAGTGCCAAGGCCGAAGCCCAAAAGGCCCTCCAAGAGTTGGAGGAGATGAAGAAGATAGCAGCGGGTAAGGCATTCTTAATGCAAAGTAGGAATATAAAAGTAAACTACTTGTCACTTACCCGAATCCGGAGTTATCCAGGGGCGTTCGCAGATCTTCCCCGCAGCGTATCCGACGCTGCCGCATTCTATCGAGCTGAAGAGGGCAGCTCGACGGAGAGTGTGTTCTGGTCTCAGTATTCTGAGGCCGGACACCCTGTGCCTTTGAGCGATCAGCTGAAACAGCTGGCCGAGCTCCACAAGGCGGCCGAACAAGCCATGAAGGGCTTACTAGTTCGGCTGTGGCCCGGAGAGGCCCTGCCTGGGAGCTATTTCGGGCTGGTGCGGCGGCTGGTGGAGGCCTGTCCACGGCTTGAGGTCATCAAGCGCTCCGTCTGCATCGAAGGTGCCCGGAGGGCCCTTGCCCATGTAAGGGTGCACTGGGGTAAGCTTGACGGAGAGAAGCTGGTGAAGGACGGGCCGCCGCCGGGGAAGGAGCATCGCAAGCCCGAGAACTACTACAAGGAAGTTCTTGCCGGTGCCCGCCTTATTGCGAATGAATGTACTAAAGATGTAGTATTTGAATGAACTCGCTCGTGTGTATCCTGTGCGCTAAAGACTTGTTCATATGCGCTAAGCAATGCTTATGGAATTTAAAATATTATTTTCTGTGCAGCCGTTTATCAAAAATTGAGAGATGGCCAGTCGTCGGCTTCTGCCCCCATGCCACTAGTGCTGGGGTGTTCGGGATAAACCTGAGCGCTCTTTTTCCCATAGTTGGGTCCTTCGAGGGAGGCTCTCAGCACAACGAACCAGGCAATCGTACTATAATGCTTGAACACTCTCACTTAGCCATAGAACTTTATAATTTTAAATTTCGGCGAAGCCCCTAGTTCGGAAGACCGAATTCGGGGCGCTATCCACGCCTTTGGCCGGACATAGCCAGCTCCTCGCTCGAAGCGGCATAAGTTTTAGGGACTCGAAAAACCTCTCGAACAGCGACCGGTCTCTCGCCTTATCATGACAGTCAGTTTTATCTTTCTCCACTGAGGTGCTTAACCCAGCTGAACCGGGGCACAATCGCAGTGGTTCTCCTAGTGCTACCTTAGCCGATAGAGCGGAACGTAAGGCACCAAAACATAGGAGCCGGGCAAACCCAACTATTGACCCAAATCATGATTCGGAGCCGATGCATATAGTGCTATAAGTTCGGGGTGCCGCACTTGTGAAAGTGTACGGACTTCTCACACTAGATCAAAGGGTAATGAAGCCCCTGGCGTGTTTGCTGTACCATGGTGTACGGGTGCGATCATGTTATTTAATAAACATATATATTAAAAAGAGAATAATGCGAAAAGTAGATAAAAATCTATGCATTGTTTATAAAGAGGCTATTTATCAAAGCTGAACGATACAAGTAGTGCGATAAGCAAAAAGATATTAGACTATTTGACATGTCCTGACCAGGGGCAGGCCGCGGAGTTGTGTTTGAAACAGGTATACCGCTCGAAATAGAGACCACCTGAGAGTTCCATAATGCGGCGTAGCTTTGTCTGCTTCTCTGGGTCTTGCATCCTCTGGGCAGCAGCCGAATAGCCGAACAGGTCATCCAAAGTGTGGAGTCCTGAAAGTAATAAATAGAATCCGGCAGCCCCTAGTACGTTTTAAGCCGTATTGTGAGCATGCCGTTATTGTGCCCCTCCCCTTGTGCCCATGGAATTTCCAGGGCGTAATTATGTACGCGGGGTACTAGCTCCGCTATATTGCGATGGCTGGGGTTGGAGCCGTATTGCTACGCTTGCTTAGAACGTGCCAGGCGGTCTTGTTGTAGGTTACTCCGGGCGCGCTTGGCATTGTCCGGCTTTTTAACGGCCGAACTGGAGAGTTGCCTAGAAAGGCTACTTTGTACTTCCGCTGCGAGAGCCGCCGTGTGCTCCTCCGTACGGAGGGAGCGTTCGGTGTTTCCGTTGACCGTGATTACTCCTTGAGGGCCTGGAATCTTGAGCTTTAGGTATGCGTAGTGCGGCACCGCATTGAATTTGGCAAATGCAGTTCGTCCAAGCAGGGCGTGATAGCCACTGCGGAACGGGACTATGTCGAAGATTAACTCTTCGCTTCGGAAGTTATCCGGAGATCCGAAGACCACATCAAGTGTTACAGAGCTTGTACAATTGGCCTCTGCACCTGGTATGACGCCTTTAAAGGTCGTCCTTGTGGGCTTAATCCTTGATGGATCTATGCCCATTTTCCGCACTGTATCCTGATAAAGCAGGTTCAGGCTACTGCCGCCGTCCATGAGGACTCTTGTGAGATGAAATCCCTCGATGATTGGGTCGAGAACCAATGCGGCAACGCCGCCATGACGGATGCTAGTGGGGTGGTCCCTTCGATCAAAAGTGATCGGGCAAGAGGACCATGGGTTGAACTTTGGGGCGACTGGCTCCATCGCGTATACGTCCCGTAGCGCACGCTTCCGCTCCCTCTTGGGAATGTGGGTTGCGTATATCATGTTCACCGTCCGCACTTGTGGCGGAAACCCCTTCTGTCCATTATTGTTTGGCGGCTTGGGCTCCTCCTCGTCGTCGCTATGCAGCCCCTTGTCTTTGTGTTCGGCTCTTAACTTGCCTGCCTGCTTGAACACCCAACAATCCCTGTTGGTGTGATTGGCCGGCCTTTCGGGGGTGCCATGGATCTGGCACAAGCGGTCGAGTATTCGGTCCAAACTGGACGGGCCCTGAGTGTTCTTTTTAAATGGCTTTTTCCGCTGACCGGATTTATAGCCTCTGAATCCGGCATTTACCGCCGTATCTTCATTGATGTCGCTGCAAACGCGGCGCTTTTGCTTATTTCGACGTGTCCTGCCACTTTTGTCCTTGGTATCCGAATTACCAGGGTTCTTTAATAAGTTGTTGCTGCGAGCTAGCCAGCTATCTTCGCCCGCGCAAAAGCGGGTCATGAGTGTCGTTAGGGCTGCCATAGATTTTGGCTTTTCCTGTCCCAGGTGCCGGGCAAGCCACTCATTGCGGATGTTATGCTTGAAGGCTGCTAGGGCCTCTGCATCCGGACAGTCGACTATCTGGTTTTTCTTTGTTAGGAACCGTGTCCAGAATTGCCTGGCCGATTCCTCTGGATGCTGAATTATGTGGCTTAGGTCGTCGGCGTCTGGTGGTCGCACATAAGTGCCTTGGAAGTTGTCGAGGAATGCGGCTTCCAGGTCCTCCTAAGAACCGATTGAGTCTGCTGGCAGGCTGTTAAGCCAGTGCCGGGCCGGTCCTTTGAGTTTGAGGGGGAGGTATTTGATGGCGTGTAAGTCATCGCCGCGTGCCATGTGGATGTGAAGGAGATAATCCTCGATCCATACCGTCGGATCTGTCATACCATCGTACGATTCGATGTTTACAGGTTTGAAACCCTCTGGGATTTTATGATCCATTACTTCATCTGTGAAGCATAGTGGGTGTGCGGCGCCCCTGTACTGGGCTATGTCACGACGCAGCTCGGAAGAGCTATGTCTGTTGTGTTTGTCCCGACCGGATTTATTGTGTCCGGAGTGAAGATCATCATCACGTGTCATCGGGCGCCTGCGCGATCCATAGATCGATCTTGTTTGCCTTGCTTTATCCTCCAGTACATCTCGCAGGTCTGGCGCATTTTCCCGTGCCTTAGCTGAGCGGCGTCGGGGCATGGCTTGGCGTCGGGGCATTTTCCCGCGCATTTTCTCTGTCACGGCCGCGAGGTGGCCGGTCTGCCATGTCGTGCGCTGGTGGTGTAGGTGCTTCCTCCTCTGATTGGGGTAGCGGCCTGCGCTTAGGATAATTCTTGGAGGGGCGCTCGAGTTCGTACTCTTCGGCCGCAAGGACTTCAGTCCATCTATCAGCTAGCAAATCTTGATCAGCTCTAAGCTGTTGCTGCTTTTTCTTTAGGCTGTTCGCCGTGGCTAGAAGCCTGCGTTTGAAATGCTCTTGTTCGGCGGGGTCTGATGGTACGACGAATTCGTCGTCATCGAGGCTTGCCTCGTCTTCGGAGGGAGGCATATAATTATCGTCCTCAACCTCTCGTTCTGCTGCTCTCTCATGAGGGCTGGCTTCTCCATCTTCCTGCGCTGAATCTTGCTGGATTTGGTGTTCTCCGGCGCTATCCGGGGTAGTATTATCTCCCGTGCCGGAATCACCGTTTTTGCTTTGGCGGGATTTAGAGCGGCGCCGCTGACGCCGGCGCTTTGGCTGTTTTTTGGAGGTGTCATCCCCTGATGTTCCATCGCCATCTCCGTCCTTTGGAGTGTCCACCATATATATGTCATATGACGAGGTGGCCGTCCAGCGCCCTACAGGTGCTGGTTCCTGTTTGTCTCCTACCTCGTTGTCCATACCGTCGAAGTCTTCGGAGCCGAAGTCAAGCATGTCGGTTAAATTGTCGACAGTGGCTATCAAGTGGGTGGTGGGAGGGCTTTGAATTTCTTCATCGTCCGTATCCCATCCTTGCAGACCGTAATCCGGCCTGGGCTCTCCTGACAAAGAGAGAGACTTGAGAGAATTCAAGATATCACCAAAAGGTGAGTGCTGAAAGATGTCCGCGGCGGTGAACTCCATTATCGGCGCCCAATCGGATTCAATCGGCAGCGACACAGGAGGCTCGGAGTTCGGGGAAGAATCCGGCTCCTCAGAGTCATGGGCCGTGCGGAGTGCGGGGCTAGCGTTTGGCTCGATTGCCTTTGAGATCGCAGCCCCCGAGCTGACGTCCAACCGTTCATCCTCAATTAGCGCAGCAGGCTCCGAGTCAAGGGTCGGAACCGGTGCGTGTGCGGCCTCCAGGACACTGTTCGGAGGCAGAGCTAGATCGTGCCCCTCGAGATAGTGCGGCGCGCTTGGCTGTGGCTCGAACCCGTCGAAGATCAAGTCTCTGCGGATATCAGCCGTGTAGTTTAAGCTTCCAAACCTGACTTGATGGCCAGGGGCGTAGCTTTCGATCTGCTCCAGATGACCAAGCGAATTGGCCCGCAGAGCGAAGCCGCCGAAGACGAAGATCTGTCCGGGGAGAAAAGTCTCACCCTGAACCCCATCGTTGTTGATGATCAAAGGAGCCATCCGGCCTAAAGGCGACGACACAGAGGAACTCTCAATGAAAGCACCAATGTCGGTGTCAAAACCGGCGGATCTCGGGTAGAGGGTCCCGAACTGTGCATCAAGGTCGGATGGTAACAGGAGACAAGGGACACTTTATTTTACCCAGGTTCGGGCCCTCTCGATGGAGGTAAAACCCTACTCCTGCTTGATTAATATTGATGATATGGGTAGTACAAGAGTAGATCTACCACAAGATCAAGGAGGCTAAACCCTAAGCTAGCCTATGGTATGATTGTGTATGATGATGGATGTCCTACGGACTACAACCCTCCGGTTTATATAGACACCGGATAGGGTTAGGGTTACACAGAGTCGGTTACAATGGTAGGAGATCTTGAATATCCGCACGCCTAGCTTGCCTTCCACGCCAAGGAAAGTTCCTTCCGGACACGGGACGAAGTCTTCAATCTCGTATCTTCATAGTCCTGGAGTCCGGCGAAGGTATAGTCCGTCTACCCGAACACCCCCTAATCCAGGACTGCCTCAGAGGGAGTAGCAGATATACAACAATCTGAAATAAAGAAAATATGATTGGTAAATGAATAGGTTGAGAAAGCAGTGATTTCAAGATAGTCGTCACTTGATAGACTAACAACAATTACATATCATGCTGGAACTTAACAGCATCCTAAACACGATTCAGAAGCAGCAGCAGTTTCTTAAGTTAACAAGCTATAGATCATGGGAGAAGAGCATATGCGAAAGCACCCAATTTACAGTATCAGGAGAATTTTTTCTCAAGGGGGAGATGGTGATTACCTAGGGTATCCTCAGAAGCCTGCGTGTGAGCTCGAACTCAACAGATGAGCACTGTGAAAGCAAGATGAAACTCAGATCTGAATCAGCCGTCCTCAACTAATACTACACCTTACGAGGAGTTAAAGTATGCGGGAATCCTACTGGTTTGTCTATTTCTAACGTGTCTGCTGTCAAAGTGCAGTCTACGCATTCATAAAAAGAATACCCCTAGCCTTTGTTTGAAGCGCTCACACATTTTTAAATTCTAACCCTATTTTTACCCGAAAATGGTCGAGTAAATCATAATAGAAAGAGAGTCTCTCCTGTTTTACAGAATTAAGATACAAAAGGAGCATTTTCCGATCTTAGATGTGCCATGATTTCATATTCTAATATTTACATTGGTAAACAGATTGACAACTGAGTGATTATGCCACATCACCTCCGATTCTGTATGAGTTAGGAAGTTTTGCATCAAAACTGTAGATGAAATAATGTGGCAGACAGTCTTGGTATCAGAAAAATACAACAGACATTATTAAAAAGAAGTGTTTTCATGCTTTATAGAAAGTGTGTGTGTGTGTGTGTGTGTGTGTGTGTGTGTGTGTGTGTGTGTGCACGCGCGCGCGAGAGAGAGAGATTGGGGCTTGGGCTGTAGTATACTAGAGAACCCAAGGTCCGATCTGAGGCTCATACTAGTACTATATAATACAACAACCTTGTCTCTTTGAACACAATTCGAGCTTGAAGGCAGAGTACTCTGTACACTACTCCGTGCATCATTACACAAGTAAGAAATTTCGAGTTTTCTGGAGGAGAGTACTTACAGGATTTCTGCCATGTTACAGTTAACTAGTGGGGTGCCATCCATGTGATGGAGTCTGCTATTTGCAAACTCTATTGTCATAGTGAAGAAACCACGTTCCATGGTGGAATGCGAGCATGCCAAAAAAATCTGGGCATCGGTGCTGGAACAGAGAGAGGGCTCAAGTTGCCAAGGTTGCATCCAGTCACTTGGGCTAGTGATTTTACTATATATGGACGATGCAGTGTCCAAAGATGGTAAGGCTTATATGATCACACTACTCTGGCGCATTTGTTAAGCAGAAATAGATTTGTGCATTGAGAGGAGAAGTATCAACCTATCAGATCTTTACTGCTTGTGGATGAACTGGTGTCCAATCTCGAGCTCCCTATTTCGGCGTCAAGTTCTGTAGGAAGTCCGGCACGCCAGACGCTTTCTCCCCAAGGTTGGACGATTATTAACACTAATGGTTCTCTTGATGTTGCAAACCGAACTGTTGGGTCCGGTTATGTCTGGCGAGAAAGTGTCAGTGTCTTATGGAGGAAGGCTGTATCAGGCAGCTGCTAGTGGTGGATACATTTATCAGCGAACTCTTGACTGCCAGAGAGGGAAATAGAAGCAGCTATCAACAGAAATGTTCACCAAGCCATTGTTCAAACTGATTGCTCCGCCTTACTCTTCCTGTGGCATACTAGCAGGGCAGGGGTGCTCGATTAGAAGGAAGGTCCACATTCTGAACGAACTGAAAATTTTGAGCTGATCCTTTCAGGGTTTCAAGCTTCTTCATATTAACCGTGAGGCAAAATTTGCTCCACACTTGTGTACTCCCTCTGTAAAGAAATATAAGAGCATTTACATCACTAAAATAATGATCTAAACGCTCTTGTATTATTTTACAGTGAGTAACAAAGAAGCTCTTAGCATTGTTTCTGCTTGTTGCTATGATGTAAGTCATGCATTTCTTTCCTGATTAAAGTTATTCAATCAAAGGTGTAATCCGGACATTGAGCAATAAAGAGCCTGATTGCTATTAGAAAACAATTTCAAGGTAATTTTTTGTTGAAACCCAATGGCAGAGTAAACAAATGTGCAAAAATAGGTGAGTATATATCGAAAACATAAAGAGACAAAGAAAACACGAAGAAAAGGTAACGACCAGACTTGTACTACTGTACTGTATATCGTAACACACAATTAATTTGCATGCCTTTTTTTAGAAAAGGAGGATGACCCCGGGCCTCTGCATCTGGGCGATGCATACGGCCACTTTATTAATTATTATTAGGTGTGACAATTGAAGAGATTTAATACAAAAGTAATATGATGAAAGCAATCTGTCGGGGATATATCCCGCGTTATGATCCGGCCGGAGTTGTAAACCGGCTGGGACTTGGTAAACCGGCAGACAGTTAAGACAGATGGCTATGACGGACGGTAAACCGGCAGGTGGTAAATCGGCAAGTGTTAAGGCAGGTGGTAAACCAGCAGGAGTTAAGTCAAATCTTAAACCGGCAGACCATCTTAAACCGGCAAACAGTGATAACTGGGTTGCTAGGCGTTATGAAGCCCAAGATGTTATGAAGCCCAAGATGTTAAGAAGCCCATAAAGATAAGTTAGAATAGTTAAGTCTTAAGTCCGAGTTGGACTCTACGTGTAACCCGCCCCTTCAACATATATAAAGTGGGGCAGGGCTCCCCAAAGGGGGACGAGCTACAAGCAAGAAGAAAAATCTCTAGGGCTAGACACAACTAGAGGAGAGCCGGTTTACGGCGACTTCCTCATGATCATAATCAAACCTATCCTCAAACAGCATATAGGGTTGTTACTGGATGATGTTTCCCGGGACCCGAAGCTGTCTAAATCCCTGTCTTGTGTTACGTCTCTCGATTCCGCTCAACCCCTCTCAAGCTACCATATAGATGTGTTGGCCTCACTACTAAGTCCTTTCATTAGGACATCTGCCGTGACAAAACCACGACAGTTGGCGCCCACCGTGGGGCCCGCGCATGGTGGTGTTGAGTTCTTGGAGGGATCTTTTCTAGGGTTCGAAAAGTTGGCAATTTTTCAAGATGAAAAAGAGTCATCAACAAAGGAGTTATATTGTTTCAATATCAAGCAGCCAGAGCAACAAAATACAAGATTTGTCCAAAGTCAAGAGCAGTTAGGGTTACGGTCTGTTCATTGCTAACATCCGGCGGTTCATCTAATCACTTTGATCTGCCGAGATTGATTGGAATTTTTTCCTCTGAAACCGGCATATTACAAAGTCCACCGAGCTCGTAGGAATTGGCAGAATCAGCGGCCGGGTCCAATTACGACAAGCATCCGAGCTGGAGCAGGGAAAGTAATCAAGGAAAAGGAAAGGTACAAAAAAAAAGGAAGAGGAGGAGACCACGACCCCGAAACAGAACCGGCCATGACGAGGACTCGTCCATTGACCGCGCCCCCGCCCTCGCTTCAAGCCGGCCTCCGCCACCGTTCCGACCCCAAACCGGCGACCGGTGAGCCGCCATCTCCGGGGCTGGCCCCGCCCTACGTCTCCGCTTTCTGTCCCGGCCCACGCCGGGCCTTGCTTTCTCCGCCAGCATAGGTGCACGGCCCGAGCCCTGTCGATGCTCCACAGCCGCCGCTGGCCCTACCTCTGTGCCGTCCGAGCTGCTGTGGCCTCTTTGAATCTTCGCCAAGCGCTCGGATCGACTTACGCCTGCCACCGCGATGGATGTTCTCCTCTCCAAGTCGCCGTGCCTCTGTTCCGAGGTTCGCGGCCGTTGTTCGCTTCCGCTGGGTTCCGCCGAACAGTCGCAGCTGCCTCGCCCCGGCGTCAAACCGCTGCCCCTGCGGTCGTGCCAAACTGCTGCCTCGCCTCGAGGAGGGCTGGATCGGCCCTGAAGCCACCGTCGAATCGCCTCCCCTCACCGGCTGGCCTCCATGGCTTGAGGCCAACTCCACCATCGTTCCGGCCCGCTTTACCAGCGTGCCAGTGGCTGGCTTCCTCTGCACCTTGAGCGGCCACCGTCGAGCTGCCGGGGCTGCTGTGTCTCTCTATAAGCCGGCTGGCTGCCGTGGATGGATCCGCCAGGTGACTTACCTCTCCTTCAGCCTGGCCTCCGACAGAGCCAAACTGCCGCCGAATTAAGCCCCAGCTACAAGCCGCCTCGTCGGCCTCTGGTTTAAATCACCACCGAGTTGCCGCACTGATGACCCGGCGCTGTCGCCGAGCTACAAGCCTACAACAGATTTTTCACCCCGAGTCATTGCCATGACCCACCTTGGAACCACTGACCCGTCGACCATAACCCGGATTCGCTTTCACCGAGCTGACCCGGATTCGCCTCCGCGAGTCGCCGCCGTGTGTCCTTCATTCGCAAGTCGCTGTACCTTGGTCGAGTTGCCTCCGCCTCTGCTTGACTTTGCTCCGGGCTCGCTGGTTTTGGCCGCTGTCCTTTTTGTCTGCTGAGGATTTTGCTACTTCACCGCCGTATGGAGCTGTCTCTCGCGTCCACAACCTCCGTCGGGTCCCCTGTATGAGCTAAATCGCCGCGCCGCCTCCGTGTAACCCGGCCGTAGCTTCCCTTGCCAGTGAACCGCCGCGGGTTAAACCGCCGCCCCGACCGGGTCACCTCTGGCGCACTAACCTCGACCCGCGAGTCGCCGCCGCGGCTCCAAGGCGCCTCGCCTCGCTTCCCCGGCCATTGCGCCGAGCTGTTCTAGCAAGCCGCCGCCGTAACCCGCGGGCTCATCCTTTGCTGGCACCTCTTCAATTTACCCGGTGACCCAGCTGTGTTAAACCACATTGCGCAGCCTCTGCTTTATCAGAGTCAGCCGCCCTTGCCGTGAATCGCCAGTCTCGGTGTCGCCGAGCCGAAGTTCAACAAAGTACACACCATGTCTGCTGCAAAAACTTCGACCCTGACCCGGACCTACAACACTTGCCGGTTTTCACGTTTTCCACCAAGTTTTCAACAACCTTTGGTCAGGTCTGCTGCAACCGCATCTTGGCGTTTGATGCCATATCCAAATTCTTCGTCAGTTACCAACATTGGACATTTTTCTTGGTGATGGTCTTGTGGGGATAAATCCACGACTGAAATCAATTACGTTCCTGATCACACAAAAGGAGTGGCAGTGTTAAGCTGAAGATGGCCGGTGTTGTTGTGCTTTGGGTTTGGTACTAGCGCGCCGGTTTCTGTGAAGTGTCAGTTCCGTCGCGAAAAGAAAAGCAGCACTGGCAGTAGTGATTTCCTTTCTGCCGCGAGTCGCCGTAAACTGCTGCCGCCGCCGCGCCGGGTCACCTTCTGTGGCGTGCTACTGTTGCTCCGCTTGACCCGCCTCCGTGGCCGGATCTGCCCTCCTCCTCTGTCTCGCACTTTAAACCGCCAGCCTTCATGGCCGGGGTCAAGTCGCCGCTGTTTGTCATCTCACCAAGCTACCGAAGAGTGTCTTGTTTCTGCGCTGCTCCAACTCGGCCCGTTTTGCCGCTGAGCCGCCTCGGCCGCCCCTGCGAGACCCCGCCGGGTTGCCTCCGATTGTGCCCTCGCTCCCGAGCCGCCGAATTGCCTGTGGCCCTTGCTTTCGAGTTGGCTGATGGATGCAGTTGGAAGAGATAAACAAAGAGCGCTTGGGTCGCGCATGCACAGAAGACAGGAAAGGCAAAATAGCTCTACCACATCCATTGTTTATTCGCACAAAGCATCAATGTTTGACAATCACTAGGTCTAATGGATGGCCATACATGAAATCAAAGGAGCTGGGGTATTGTCCAGATGTTCTAAATTCCAATTTGATATTCAAAGATGCCAGCGGTTCAAAACTTGACTGAATCCCAATGGACAATCTTGCGTCTGCTACGTACCTGACCGATCTGGCGTACTCACCAAATAGTAAAAAAGCACAACCAGTACTTATGTTACCATTTTGACACGAACAGAACCGGCCGACGAAAACACACATAGTTGTTGTCCTTGTGGCTAGTTTACTGCAATGCGTCAGATTAACCAGTACCACGATACTGCTACGACCCACAAGATCAGTTTTTGTCTCCGTTTGCTATGGCCACGCGAGGAAAACTACCAGTTTGGAACTTGTCACGCGTCAAGCCGGTGAGCTCACCCGCCAAAGATTGTACCAACATCTATCCGCAACGAGTGACCCAGTGGATGCACGTGTAGCCCGCCGTCCCTATGGTCTGGTTTATATCAACATATCGGAGACAGCCCAAGCGTCCAGCTGCAAGGCGCCATTGAACGGACACGCGCATCACATGTCAATGAAGCACGGGATACTACTTTATACTAGATAACGCCCCGCGTGTTGCCGCGGAAAAAATTGTATACCAAGTTGTAAAAATTCACTATGTCTATTCTTAGTGGACAAATAAGAGATAAGAAGGAGATGAATTATACCACTGAAGTGGAATGCTTGCGAGCTAACGCAAACAATTGTATAGCAAGTTGTAAAAATTCACTATGTCTATTCGTAGTGGACAAATAAGAGATAAGAAGGAGATGAGTTATACCACTGAAGTGGAATGCTTGCGAGCTAACGCAAACCACATTTCCAGAATGATAACTCTATAGTATTTCAATCTTGCAAACTACAGAAAGCTTGTCAAAACAACAGTTGTAGTAAGACATTCATTCTTGAAAGTCACATCACAAAGGTGCAAAAATTATTAGATGTACGGTTTATGGACAATAAGTTGACTTGATGGACCAGAACTACTTGGCCATGCAAGCACACTTACAACACATATATGACCAATGCAATCAGATTAAACAAACTTGAATATTCTACAAAGATAGATATTGATAAAAACAGGATGTCAACTTTTACATAAACTGAATGGGATAACCAAATTCCATAGATACATATCAATTTAATACGCATAATTTTTTGCATAGTGGAGAGAAATTGGTCCAGATCTTAGGACATATATAGAAAATTTAAAAATTAATTCCCCAACACTATATATACATACACAAAAATACACCATGTGTTGGCAAGTCTCCTTGCATAATCTTTGTTTCCAGTAGTTTCTGCGTTACCTATATATTTTACTGCATATAAGATATAGGGTAGATGATACAAAAGAGAGTATGTCAGTATATTTAGTGCCGAGGAAGGGACTTTTGAAATCACACGCTTCTTCGATGCATGCATGAGACTTATGAAGACAAATGCATGTGACAATAATATAATTCAGCAAGATTGCTAGACTACTTCGGTTTTTCATCAAACAGCTTGTTGATTGACATTACAAAAGAATCTGCCAGAGGACAGGTACCAATAATAAAGGTAAAGAACAAAGCTTTCCTCAACAAAATCAACAAAATAATGAACGGTAGGAGAACTGATTGTCAATATATATAATGATAAAGATTACAAAGATGGCAATATATCATCACTATCAAGAAGAGACACAGGATATTATTCTTATCTGATGCTAGATAAATAACTGAGAATCTAGAAGATAGATAGGGAACATAAACTGCTCGAATTCCTCTTTTTTAGCGCAAAGTTCCTTCCTAGCTCGAACTCCTCGGTACCTCTTATCTGGACCATTGGTTTGCTTTTGGATTTGTGCACAAAGGGAGCATCACGGGCTGTGCAGCTCTTCGCTGCCGTGCCTTGTCCTGTCCAGCTAAACAGTAATCACAAGTAGGTATAGGCCTGCCTGCTAGAGAAAGAGTGGGCCAGCTAATAGAAAAGCGTGGCGCTGCAGGGGAAAAGTGAAGACAGAGAAAGCATGTGAGAGTGAGAAAAAAGTTCATTGAGAAAATTTCTTTGAGAGAGAGAGAGACCCTACGTGGGAGATTCAAAGAGGGAAAAACATTCTTTGCAAAATTTGAAGAGAGAAGTAGCATGTGACACAGAGAGAGGACTCGTTCTTATCAGATAAGTGAGAGATAGACCAGCTTTTGAAAGGAAGTTTTATTTTACGAAGGTGAGAGAGAACATGTGCACAGAGCTTGCACATGTGGATGTAGATTACATTTTCATGTCAGAAAAGAGAGAGCTTTTTGTGAGGAAAGATTCTTTCTAGCCAGAGAGAGCAGGTCATCCAACGGAGAGTGAGTGTTTTTTTATTTGTGTAGAACTGTAGCTACCGCAGTGCTCCATAGTGACAGAAACTGTAGCTTGGGTCGCTATCACGGGCCTCAGCCCTTGCCAGAGTATTAAGCGCTGGGCGCCTGCCATGTCTCCTAATTTTCGAATCTACGTACACATCCACATGCACCGGAGTCCAGATTGAATGGCTGTGATAATGGGTACTATGTAACTCGTCCTACAAAAATTGCTCTTCTCTTTTAATGCAAATTATGAACTGCTATATGAACTAATGAATTTGTCATCAATGAGTGCATTCATAGGTTCAAAAGACATATTGAGTAGATAGTGGAGCATAAAAGTTACCTAGATTTTCTTAAAAAAAATATGTAGATACCATTTTCACCAAAGACCTTGCCCATAGATTAAAACATCTGCACAAAAAATATCAAAAAGATTGGGTGTTTTAATTGGCAAGCCAGTACAGCGAGAGATGTCGTGGCATTTGGCAAAAATAAAATGTAAAGGAAAATATCAGTTGAACATATCATTAAAGTAATTTGTCAGTAAATGATAGATTGAGAGAGAAACAGAGAACGGAGAGAGGGAATGAACAGGAGGCCGGTAGACAGTTGTCCCAAGAGGGGAACCTGTGAATGAGGGGAGGTTTGCTTATACCTACAGAAGTGGCGAAGGAGGAGACATAATTGCGAAGTTAGCAGAATTGGCTTCCTAATAGATGGATATATTAGACAAAAAGGACGCCATCCATGGTTGTCTCTATCAAACAGGGAAATCTCATTACATGGATCCATCCATATATAGCTTCCACGACATCTTCCATCTTCCTACGAGCAGGGCAAAGGAACGTTGAAGATTCTATCAATCACGCCGATATGAGTTGCTGCTAATTAAGAAGGAAATCATGACGTAATAGGCAAGACAGGATCTGATTCAAAGGGATGGGGAAGTACCTAGAGTAGGTCTTGCTGGGGCTATCAATTCCATATGGCCCTCCTCGCCGGAGTTGCAGCAACCATGGCCGCCACCATTACCAGCTTCGCCGACCCCACCACCACGACCGTAGCCTCCTCGCCGAGTCCCTCACTTGTAGCATCCACGGCCGCCTTCCCCGCGGCCGTAGCCGTTGTTGCCTCTTCCTGTTCCACCACAGCGACTGTCGCTGACGTATCCATAGAGGTCAGCTCCTCCGCCACCAGGACGTGAGACACCAGGAGAGCGACAGCCTCGACCCGATCTAACATCTTGACCAGCCGTGGTGTCCTAATCTGCTAGATCGTCGTGGACATGGAGGGGATGGGAGGTAGTGGAGGGCGTGCATCTATGAATGATAGGGGCAGCGGAAGGCGTTGTTGCCCGGGTGAATGGCGGAGCGTCGGTTGCAGGGCACCGTCCGGTGATGCGTGGGCGGTGGTCACCGTCGTCGTGTGATCTGCTGCCAGGAGAGACGATGGAAGAGTAAGAGAGATACAGAGAGATGGGCGGATGGGCTTCTCTTGGTTGGTTTTTACACCCATTCATTGATAATCGAGGATGGAAGAGGCCCACTTCAGTTACCAGAGTTGAATCACACGATTTTCTGTGAAAATACTTTTTCTCAAACAAAAAATGCTGCAAAAAATATGAGGTGGCAAGGCTGCTGAGGTGGATAGCCTGCATGTCAAGAGAAATAGGGTAGTGGGGATGAACTATTTAGGTATTATAGATAGGTGTGGACTTGTCAACCCAACCAAAACAGTTGGGGTCGCCCCTGCAGCCTTGAACCGGCCTTGCTTCTGTTACACGCCACCGGGCCCCTTTGCTGCTGTCATAAACCGCTGGCGAGTTGCACTTGCTCATTGTTAAACGGTCACTATGATGATCATGGTCTCAAACACCATCAAAATAACTGGAGATACATGGGTGTTATATACAACTCCTCAAGGCCGAATCAGGTGATATCCCTCTAACTATATTTTATTAACACATATTGTTTTCATCAAAGAACAATTACTTTGGTCTTTGTATTTTATATGCAGGACAATTGGTCACTACAAAGACGATGGCCGGATCATGGATATATAAATTATATAAATCGCATAATTATTGTCATGCGCTAGCATATGACCGTGCCATAATGATTAAAGAATATATGCACAAGACACCGCCCTTGCGGCTAGGACTACTTCAAACTCACCGGGACCGTCCCTGTGGCCGACTCGCCCGTCTGTGCCGGTTTACACCACCAGTGCCGACTCTCCCGTCCGCACCGGCTTACAATGCCGCGGCCGACTCATCTGTCCGAGCCGCCTCTGATGCTGCGGTCGTCTTTGTCGTCCGTCTCTCGCGGCCTGGTCTACATCAACACACCGGGCCGCATTTATATGCATGAGTTGTTTATTGAGTATGAGCAAGTCACTGCTTGGGTAGCCCGGTTTTTCTTCCAATACATTGGAGGCAAATTATCATTCAGCCGCCGTCTGCACTGGATGGATCAATGGACATGCGCACAGATCGCTGCCACTACAGTTTGGTCAACTTCAAATCGCCAATTGGAAGGAACCATTGGCCGAGTTGCTGACACGGCTCATGCGGGATCATTTATAACCCGCCGCAGTCACCTCAACCTTCTGTGGATTCACATCGTGCTATCAACACCAATGATATACAAGTTATGCCGGTTTACATCACGGTCAAATATGGAGAATCTCAAGCCAACTCCTCGAGTCACCTTTGAGACACAGGGGCTATGATGACATGACTCAGCAAATCTTGCCAGTTTCAGCAAATTTAAGAACCCCAGGACGATGGAGGGAAAGATAACCCGGTCCCGGCGGCTACTATTATATTGATGAAAATTTAAAAGCTGTCAGAAAATTTCCGGCTTAGAAAGTATGTAACAGTTACAAAATCCCGGCTCAATGAAGAAGTTCCGGGTCATCAGAAAGGATTCCGGTTTACGACCCGGTTCAAGGGAAATCCATTCTCCCACAAACCTCTGAAGCGCTCAAATCCGGTTTAACAATGTCCGGTTCAAAAAGGAATTAAATTCTCGCAAGTTCGAGTTTAAAGGCCGTCAGAAAATTTCCGGCTGAAAATGAAGATTCCGGTTTAAAATCCTGTTCAAGGGAAAGATGTCTCCCACAAAGCTCTGAAGCTCTCAATATCCGGTTTAACATCCGGTTCAAGAAGGATTTATCTCTTGCAAAAAGTTAAGGGGTGCCAAAGAGGACCTGCTGCCATAATGCGCGGTTCAAACATGGATATCATGCCTTATTGGCTTATCATATTATTGATCACTTGGGGGCTTGGTCATGTCTGAACCATTGTCACACCTCTTGATCGGCGTAATGCCACAACATCACTTGGGGCCTTGGTCATGTCTGAACCATAGTCACACCTCTTGATCGGCTCAATGCCACAGCATCACTTGGGGGCTTTGGTCGAACCTGAACCATAGCCATGCCTCTTGATCGGCGTAATGCCACGATGTCATTTGGGGGCTTGGTCATGTCTGAACCATAGTCACACCTCTTGATCGGCTCAAAGCCTCGCCTACAATGGTTTTTATTTTGCCTTTGTTTGAGTTTTGTTTTCTTTTTGATAAAGATTTTTGTTGTTGCTTTTAAATTCGGCGTTCACAACCCGGTTCGACTGTCAATTACAAGTTGTCAGTACGTGATCAGTTATAATCCGGTGTTTATTAACCCGGTTTGGTTTCGACTATAAGTCGCTAGTATATATTTGGATTGCGCCATTGGAATCATGCGCTCATAAATCATTGGATTATATTATCTTGAATAGCCAACATGGCTGGATTTTTATTACGGTTATTAATAACCGGTATTATTGAGGTTTTCAAAGTCGCTTTAGCGCAATGGCTATTATTTTATCAAAGGATATGATTTATTCTACAATGGAACGAATAGTCCCGAGTCGCTGCAGGCTTAGGACCCGGCACTTGGGGGCTACATTATTCAAATTGAGATTACATGCAAGTCTCATGTCGCTGCAAGCATGCACCATGACACTTGGGGGCTAATGCAAAGTCATTTTTATTGGCCTTATTGAAGACCCGACTCATCACATCATAATGAGTCGGCCCTTGGGGGCTACCAATTGCTCCTGTCAACAATTCAAGGTACACAAATTTTCATCTATTATTGAAGGATCCACTGCTCAGTTGGTAAAGCACAAAGATCTCAACCTTGTGGACGTGGGTTCAAGCCCCATGATGGGAGTTACATCATATAATGTTATTCTCAATGAAGTATATATAAAGTCCCAGCTCAATATCATCTTACTGAGCCGGCCCTTGGGGGCTACACGTTGCTGTTAAAGTCGACATGATCATATTTTCAAAGTCCCTGCTCATTATTTGCATAATGACCTGGCCCTTGGGGGCTACACTGGTTGAAGTTTTTATGAGCATCAGGAAATTACAAGTCCCAGGTTGCTGCAAGCATGACATCCCGGCACTTGAGGGCTACATATGTGGAATACTCAGTCCTGACTAGTGATTGAGATGAACAAACCTGTATTTCTTCAAGCTTGTGACATTCATATTGAAGCAAATCTTAAGCTGTTACTACGTTACCTTCTTAAGATTTGAGGGCTACAAGTGATAGGCATATAAGAGGTATATTTTCAAAAGCTGATATTAACAAACAGTTATGATTCGGTGCTATCAATATTTGTAAACCGGCAAAGTTCTACATTCATAAACCGGCAAGTTCTACATTCTTAAACCGGCTGAAGATCAGATGAGTATTTCAAAGACCAATATTTTTCTTAAACCATTGTGAGTTGAGTCAAAGAAGTTATTTCTCTGTGACAAACCAATGTCAGCAAATTGATTATGAAGCTGGCCTATTGACCCGGATTTTCTAGAAGGAAATGACAAGGATTTAAAGATGCTCAGGATCAGTTTAACATGGATAAATCCAAATTAAACTCGGGGCTAATGTCGGGGATATACCCCGCTGTCGGTGTCAAAACCGGCGGATCTCGGGTAGGGGGTCCCGAACTGTGCGTCTAGGCGGATGGTAACAGGAGACAAAGGGACACAATGTTTTACCCAGGTTCGGGCCCTCTTGATGGATGTAAAACCCTACGTCCTGCTTGATTAATATTGATGATATGGGTAGTACAAGAGTAGATCTACCACGAGATCAAGGAGGCTAAACCCTAGAAGCTAGCCTATGGTATGATTGTCGTATGTTGGAGTTGTTGTCCTACGGACTAAAACCCTCCGGTTTATATAGACACCGGAGAGGGTTAGGGTTACACAAAGTCGGTTACAATGGTATGAGATCTGAATATCCGCATCGCCTAGCTTGCCTTCCACGCCAAGGAAAGTCCCATCCGAACATGGAACGAAGTCTTCAATCTTGTATCTTCATAGTCCAGGAGTCCGGCTGAAGGTATAGTTCGGCTATCCGAACACCCCCTAATCCAGGACTCCCTCAGTAGCCCCTGAACCAGGCTTCAATGACGACGAGTCCGGCGCGCAGATTGTCTTCGGCATTGCAAGGCGGGTTCCTCCTCAAAGTTCTTCATAAAAGTTGGTAAACACTGAAAGTAGTGTCCGGCTCTGCAAAATAAGTTTCCACATATTGCCATAGAGAGAATAATATTAACACAAATCTAATCTACTGACGTATTCCATAGCGTGACATCACACTATGGCCAAGCCTTTATTCGAATCGTTTTCACTTCTCCACCTCAGCGCGTTTTGCGAGGCAGTTTCCTTGGCATGTCTTGTCAAAGCAGAGATCGTGTCCCCTTTATTTACCGGATTCTCATCAATACGGACGTGGGTAACCCAATCGCGCCCGTTTAGCATGTTTTCTCGATTAAAGGCGAGTCCCAAACGGTCACCGGGAGGGCTCTTGGTATTCAACCTCTTAATAAAGAGACCAAGGCCTTACTCCTTTTTTCCAACCTCAAACGAGTTCGCCCATCGCCTCGAGTTTCAACACCCTAGGCCCCAGATTCCAGGCGCTTCGGACCATCGACAATGTCCGGTTCCGACCTTCAAGGCCGATGGATGCCCTCCTCCATCACGGAGGAGGACGTGCTAAAGTTCAGAGAGGCTAAGTTCTTGATCGGCGAAATTCCGCATAGGTTGCCTGCTCAAGGGCAGGCGGTTCCCAGTCCCCAGCCCGGTGAGAGCGTGGTGTTCAAATCTCACTTCCTTCGGGGGTTAGGCTTCCCAATGGATCCCTATGTGAGGGGGCTGCTGTTCTATTATGGGCTGGAATTTCACGACTTAGCTCCGGAGTCCATCCTCCATATTTCCTCATTCATCATCGTGTGTGAAGCGTTCCTCCGTGTTACCCCTCACTTCGGATTATGGCTTAAGACTTTTAAAGTGGAGCCGAAGATGATCGAGGGATGGCACACTGAGTGCGGAAGCACTATTATAAGTAAGAATGCTGATGCTCCCTGGCCCGAGGGATCTTTTGAAGAGGAGCTCGGCTTATGGCAACGGGAGTGGTTCTATATCACCGCTCCCAGGGGCACCAAATGGGTGGTGCCGCCTGCTTTTCGCTCAGGTCCCCCACAGCTGCTAGAGTCATGGGTCAATAAGGGCCTAGACTGGGGGCCATCCCAAGACGTGCCTTTGTTGCAGGGCCGCGTCAGGGATCTCTTGGAAAGAGACCTCAGCCTGGTCAAAGTGACGCAGGTCATGCTGATCCGCCGAACCCTGCCCGGTAAACGTCGCTCCCTTCGTCTATGGGAGTTTAATCCGGAGGGATCACGAGCTCTCCAGCACTTTATGGGCACAACGCCCGTGGAGATGTATAAACTGTTCTTCGGATCACAAGCAATGTGTCCGGATTTGACCGAGGACGCAGGTCTAAGCTGCAATCGCCCGGATACTCAAGTAAGTAGCCTCATGCCCGGACTTGTTATCCATATATTTGTCATAAACTTGCCCCTTAAAAGAGTTGTGCCTTTTAAACAGGAGTGGATAGCGAAAGCAAAGCTGATAAGGTGTCCGGCTCCCCTCCCTGAGACCAGGCCGGATTCCGTCCTGGTCAGGATGTTGAAGGTCGTGCCTCTAGAGGAAAGCAAGGGAGGGGACAAGGCAGCTACGGCCTCCTCGAAGGAGGCTGTTCGGAGGGAAGGAACTGAAAGTCCCTCTCATCCGGGGAAGAAAAGGACTGCCTCTGAACACCCGGAGGCTATAGCTTCCAAGCGGGGGGAAAAATCCTCGCCAGAGGGTCCTACGCCCGGGGATACCTCGGCCGAACTATGCCCTCAAAGGGGCCAGCCCTCTAGTGAGCCGTAAGTAGAGAAAGATTGTATATTTAAGAGAAAGGTCCTTACTTTAAACCTGAGAAGATTAACCGAAATTTTACCTTGTAGTTCGAAACCTCAACCCTTCTCAGCAGAGCTCGTCTTCGGGGGACCTTCTTCCGGAGATGATGGAGAGCGGGACGCCTCCCCTTGCCGTACCGCCTAGCGAGGCAGGAGACCCTGAGGTGTCGTCGCGGAGGGTTGCTCCGAATCCGGCAGGGGCGGAAGATAGCCACGTGCCCCCCAAGGTTCTCCGCGTCCGGCCTTCGAAAGAGGCCATAGGATAAGTCCGGCACCGTCTGGTGCTTGGGCGGAGGAGCTGAAGAATCTGCTGGGGCGAGCATCTATCTCAGAGGAGCACCGTGCATTGATGGGCACGGTGATTGAAAGGATTTCGTCCGTGGAAAGCGGATTGCACGAGGCCGTCAGAAGTTTACTGACGGGATTTGAGGTACGTTAGATAATGTACACTTTTGTCAGTTGCGTATAAATAAGATGCGCCCTGTGTAGATAGTAGCCCCTGAGACTCTGTGCGTTGTCAGAAGTGACAGCGTGCAGAGGATCATAACCCCAGGTCTAAAATGTCGCTGTTAAATGTAGGTGGCGAAGTGTCCGGAATCGAGCCGAACTGATGATTTTGCCGAACTAAAGCGGCAACTTGACGTGGCAGATGCCGACATCGCGTTCGTCAACAAGCGGCTTGATGAGGCTCAAGGTATGTAACTCATTGGCAGCACCTGGTAAGATGAGCTTGATGCCAATATCTTACAATGTGTGTGCTTGATGCAGATGGTGCGGCCGCCGTGGAGTGTCTTCGGCGGAACTTGCCCGAGCTAAGGAACAAGCCAGAGAAAGGGATGCGGCTGCCAAGAAGGCCCTTGAAGAGCTGAGAGCCGAACAGGCTGCTCACTGCCGAAGCAAGAAGGAGATGGCCGAGATGGCCGTGCAGTTAAAGAGTGCTGCTGACCGTTGCGAGCTTCTTGAGAAAGAAGACCGGGCGAGGCAGGCAGACTTAGAGAAGGCGGTTGCTGATGCCAAGGACGCTCGCTCTGCGATGAGAGCTGCGAAGGAGGAGCTGCACCAGGCCGGACAGATTGCGGCTGGGAAGCCCTTTATGCTGAGGAGGAAGTTTTGCGATCCGAAGTTTGCTCCGTTGGACCGGATGTGGAGTGTGGAGGACACCTATCTGGATTTGGCAGCAAGTGCTGCTGATGCGACCGAACACTTTCGAGATCAAGAAGATCGCGAAGTGGAAAAACTTTTCTGGTCGCAGTTCCACAATCCAGAGCATCCACTGTCGGTGGACGATCGTCTGGCTCAGTGGGCCGAACTGAATAGGTCTCCGGACTCGCCATGAAGTGTGTCATGGGTCATTTATGGCCGGGAAGATCGGAGCCGAAGAGTTATTTCAGCTTGGTGCAGCGATTACTTGATGCGGTGCCACGTATCGATGCAATGAAGAGGTCAGCGTGCATAGAGGGCGCACGGATGGCTCTTGCCCGTGTCAAGACATACTGGGCGGAGATGGAGACCACCGTTGTTGCATCTCGAGATTCAGACAAAAGCCGAGTTCCCTCCGAGCACTATTTTCAGGAAGTACTTGAAGGCGCTCGTGTAATAGAGACGCAGTGCTCGAAGGATGCTATGTTCTGATAGCGTATGTAATTATAAAGCAGTATTTCGATGAATTGTAGTAGGCTTTTATACTTGTGCCTTCAAGTATCTGGAACACCTCCTGTGCGGCCGTTTTAAAAATATATATATAATCTGAAATATGGCAGTCGTTGGCTTCAGCCCCCACGCACATAGTGCGGGGGTGTTCGCAGAAGGCGCTTTTTCACACTTAATCCAACGTCTTGGTCCTACAAAGGAGGTGATGGCGCAGCGAGCTAGGCAACCGGACTATAATGCTTTAACACTTTCACTTAGCCATAGGAGCTTGACAGTGGGACTCTTTAGATAGCCCTTGGTGGCGACTGCGCTCGCCCGAATTTGGGGCGCGTGTGTGCCTGGCCGGGAAATGGCCCTTCGTTAATGCGGAGGAATCCTATAGATTCCGGAGAGTCATCGAGTGGTTGACCAGTCTCACGCTATATCATGACAGTCAGTTTTCGGCTTTCTCTACTGAGGTGCTCGCCTGGCCGAACCGGGGCACAATCGCAGTAGTTCTCCTGGTGCCGCCTTAGCCGATAGAGCGGAACGTAAGGCGGCTGAACACAGGAGCCGGGCAACCCAACATTGACCAAAATCATGATTCGGAGCTGATGCATATAAGGCCAAACTCGTGACGCCGAACACTCCATAAGGTATTCGGTCTTTATGAGAGCGGGCAAAGTAATGCTCTTAGGTATAAGCCCCTAGTGTCCAGGTACGCGCAGGAATTCTGACGTGGCCACATGCCAAGACGCCAGCTTCCTCCTTGGTTATAGAACCAGGGGATGTGTAGCAACAAGAGACAGTAAAAAAGGTTTACGCAGGGTCTTAATCTGAAAGGAATCCTTGGAACGGGTCCCTACTGCACGTCTGCGCCTGTGTCTCCGTTGTGCCGTATCCTGGACGGGCGCACCACGATGTTCATCTGTAAAAGAGAGGAACTAAGTTGAAAGAAAAAAAAAAGAAAGGTGTGCCGAACAAAGGTTGTATTAAATAAACAAATATAAAGTAAAATATGTAAAATTGAGCTTTATTGTCTCTTATATATGCGGATCCCCTAGGGCATGCCGGGCTCGTCTATCCGTGCCCGTGGTCTTAATGACCTGTTCGGATGTTCTGGCTGGTGAAGCCATTGTATTGTGGGGCTGTTAAAGCGGACGCACAATCCTCTGCTCGGGGGAGGAGCGCTCAATGCTTCCCCTTCAAGGAGATGATGCCTCGTGGACCGGGAATCTTAAGCGTGAGAGATGCATAATGCGGTATTGCGTTAAAGCGGGCGAAAGCTTCGCGGCCCAGCAGTGCTTGATAGCGGCTTGAGAATGGGACGATATGGAAAGTCAGCCTTTCGCAGCGGAAGTTATCTGTAGAGCCGAATATAAGTTCGAGCCGGATAAAACCCATGCAATGGGTGTCCGGACCAGGCGTTACCCCTTGAAAGGAGGTTTTGCTGTGGCGGATTCTTGTTGGGTTTATCCCCGTGTGACGGATTGTGTCCTGATATATCAGGTTTGGTCCACTGCCGCCGTCCATTAGGACATTTGAAAACTGGAGCCCGCCAATTATTGGATCGAGTACCAAGGCAGTCCAGCGTGCGTTCCTGGTACTTCTAGAATAATCCAGATGATCGAAGATGATTGGTTTTGACAACTAGTGGCCGGACCCCTTTGGGATAGGTCGTGTGGCGCGTACCTTTATGGGCGCCGCACGTTTTGTTATGTGAAGTAGGTTTACTGTTTTTACTTCTTATGGGAAATTCTTCTGTTTCTTGGTGCTCTGCTTTTGGGGTTCGTCCTCGTCTTCGCTTGGTGTGTCGATCCCCTTGTGTTCGGCGTTGAGTCTGCCGGATTGTTTGAAAACCCAACAATCTCTGTGGGTATGGTTAGCAGGCTTCCTGGGAGTACTGTGTATTTGACATATCCTGTCCAAGATTTTGTTTAGGTTGGATAAATCATCTCTGTTATCCTGGAGGGGCGGCTTTTTCTGATTCTGCCGTGAGCCTTTGAATCCGGCGTTGACTGCCGTGCTCTTTGGACTGTTTTCCTTAGTCCGGCGACGCTCCTTGTTGCGTTGCGGTTTTCCGTTTCCATCCCTAGTTTCGGATGTACTTGGGTCGCTGGTGCTACATTTTGCCAACCAACTGTCCTCTCCTACGCAAAAGAGGGTCATGAGGCTTGTTAATACGGCCATTGTTCTTGGCTTTTTTTGGCTGAGGTGTCTAGCGAGCCATTCGTCTCGGACATTGTGCCTGAAAGCGCTAGGGCTTCGGCGTCCGGACAGTCGACTATCTGATTCTTTTTAGCAAGAAATCTATTCCAGAACTGCCGAGCTGACTCTCCGGGCTGTTGTGTTATGTGACTGAGGTCGTCTGCATCCGGAGGACGGACATAAGTCCCTTGAAAATTAGCTCGGAAAGCGTCCTCGAGCTCTTCCCAACTTCCAATTGTGTTTTCAGGAAGGCTTTTAAGCCAATGCCGGGCTGGTCCTTTAAGCTTGAGGGGTAAATATTTGATGGCGTGGAGGTCATCTCCTCTAGCCATATGTATGTGGAGGATGTAATCCTCTATCCAGACTCCAGGGTTTGTTGTTCCATCATATGCCTCTATGTTTACGGGTTTGAATCCCGCTGAAAATTCATAATCCAGGACCTCATCGGTGAAACATAGGGGGTGTGCGGCGCCCCTGTATTTGGGTGTGTCGGACTCTAATAATGGCTTTATTGTATTGCTTACAAGAGCTTGTTTTCTTGGCCCGTAAATGGACCTGGCTAGGCCATCTTTTTGATGCGAATCCGTAAGTGGGTCGCGTGCTAGTTTGAGTGCGGCGCCGCTTGCCGTTTTATGCTGGCCATGGGGTCATCTATCCGACCGTGTGGCTTTCTTACTTTTTGAGTGCGAGGGCTCTAAGGCCTCTTCGTCGAATTCAGGCAGTAGCTTTCACTTCGGATAGCTTTTAGTGCGGCGACTATCGCCGTATTTGTCTGTGGTGTTGATTACTTTACTCCATCTGATCCTGAGTGCATCTTCCGCAGTTTTTAGCTTCCGCTTCTTCTTTTTCAGGCTGCGTGCGGTTGCAACGAGCCTCTTGTGGAGGTTCTTCTTCTCCGTGGGCTTATCCGGCGTAAGGTCGTCCGGAATGCCATTTTCGCCGGGGGAGGGATGTTCGGTTTCTTCATCCGGGCTACCCTGTTCGGACGGTTGCTCTAGGGCATGCTCGTCGTCTGCTGGCTCATCCTGCTCTATGGCTGGGTCTGTATCGAGGCGGGGCCTGGGTCGCCGTTTACGCCGACGCTTTGATTGTTTTTCGAGGGATTGATCCTTCGTTCCATCCCCGTGTTCCTCGTTGTCGCTACATTTAGGGGTATCCACCATGTACACATCGTGAGATGAGGTGGTCGTCCAATGCCCTATAGGCGTTGGTTCATCTGTGTCTCCTGCATCGTCGTCCATGCCGTCGATGTCTTCGGAGTCGAAGTTGAGCACGTCGTTTAAATTATCGACGGTGGCTACCAAATGGGTGGTGGGTGGGTTTCGAATTTCTTCATCGTCCGCATCCCATCCTTGCTGACCGTAGTCCGGCCAGGGCTCTCCTGATAAAGAGAGAGACTTTAGTGAGTTCAGGATGTCGCCGAGGGGAGAGTGCTGAAAGATGTCCGCGGCGGTGAACTCCATGATCGGCGCCCAATCGGATTCGATCGGCAGGGGTGCGGGGGGTTCGGAGTCCGGATACGAATCCGGATCCTCGGAGTCACGGGTCATGCAGAGTGCGGGGCTGGTGTTCGGCTCGATCGCCTTTGAGATGGTAGCCCCTGAGGTGGCGTCCACCCGCTCATCCTCGATCGGCGCAGCAGGCTCCGAATTAAGGGTCGGAACCAACATTCGTGCGGCCTCCAGGACACTGTTCGGCGGCAGAGCTAGATCATGCCCATCGAGACAGTGCGGCGCGCTTGGCTGTGGCTCGAATCCGTCGAAGATCAAGTCCCCGCGGATGTTGGCCGTGTAGTTTAAACTTCCAAACCTGACCTGTTGGCCAGGGGCGTAGCTTTCGATCTGCTCCAGGCGGCCAAACGAATCGGCCCGCAGTGCGAAGCCGCCGAAGACGAAGATCTGTCCGGGAGAAAAGTCTCACCCTGGACCGCATCATCGTTGATGATCAAAGGAGCCATCGGGCCTAAAAGTGACGACACAGAGGAACTCTCAATGAAAACACCAATGTTGGTGTCAAAACCGACAGATCTAGGGTAGGGGGTCCCGAACTGTGCGTCTAGGCGGATGGTAACAGGAGACAAGGGACACAATGTTTTACCCAGGTTCGGGCCCTCTTGATGGAGGTAAAACCCTACGTCCTGCTTGATTAATATTGATGATATGGGTAGTACAAGAGTAGATCTACCACGAGATCAAGGAGGCTAAACCCTAGAAGCTAGCCTATGGTATGATTGTCGTATGTTGGAGTTGTTGTCCTACGGACTAAAACCCTCCGGTTTATATAGACACCGGAGAGGGTTAGGGTTACACAAAGTCGGTTACAATGGTAGGAGATCTGAATATCCGCATCGCCTAGCTTGCCTTCCACGCCAAGGAAAGTCCCATCCGGACACGGGACGAAGTCTTCAATCTTGTATCTTCATAGTCCAGGAGTCCGGCTGAAGGTATAGTTTGGCTATCCGAACACCCCCTAATCCAGGACTCCCTCACCCGCGGTATGACCCGGCCGGAGTTGTAAACCTGCTGGGACTTGGTAAACCGGCAGACAGTTAAGACAGACAGTTAAGACAGATGGCTATGACAGACGGTAAACCGGCAGGTGGTAAGCCGGCAAGTGTTAAGGCAGGCGGTAAACTGGCAGGAGTTAAGTCAGATCTTAAATTGGCAGACCATCTTAAACCGGCAGACCATCTTAAACCGGCAGACCATCTTAAACCAGCAAACAGTGATAACTGGGTTGCCAGGGGTTATGAAGCCCAAGATGTTATGAAGCCAAAGATGTTAAGAAGCCCATGAAGATAAGTTAGAATAGTTAAGTCTTAAGTCCAAGTTGGACTCTACGTGTAACCCGCCCCTTCAACATATATAAGGAGGGGCAGGGCTCCCTAAAGGGGGACGAGTTACATGCAAGAAGAAACAATCTCTAGGGCTAGACACAACTAGAGGAGAGCCGGTTTACGGCGACTTCCTCATGATCATAATGAGACCTGGCCTCAAACAGCATGTTGGGTTGTTACCGGATGATGTTTCTCGGGGCCCAAAGCTATCTAAATCCCTGTCTTGTGTTGCGTCTCTCGATTCCGCTCAACACCTCTCAAGCTACCACATAGATGCGTTGGCCTCACGACTAAGTCCTTTCATTAGGACATCTGCCGTGACAAAACCACGACAACCATGGAACATGGTTTCTTCACTATGACAATAGAGTTTGCAAATAGCAGACTCCATCACATGGATGGCACCCCACTAGTTAACTGTAACATGGCAGAAATCCTGTAAGTACTCTCCTCCAGAAAACTCGAAATTTCTTACTTGTGTAATGATGCACGGAGTAGTCTACAGAGTACTCTGCCTTCAACCTCGAATTGTGTTCAAAGAGACAAGGTTGTTGTATTATATAGTACTAGTATGAGCCTCAGATCGGACGTTGGGTTCTGTAGTATACTACAGCCCAAGCCCCAATCTCTCTCTCTCTCTCCCTCGCGCGCGCGTGCACACACACACACTTTCTATAAAGCATGAAAACACTTATTTTAATAATATCTGCTATATTTTTCATATACCAAGACTGTCTGCCAGATTATTTCATCTCCAGTTTTGATGCAAAACTTCCTAACTCATACAGAATCGGAGGTGATGTGGCATAATCACTCAGTTGTCAATCTGTTTACCAATGTAAATATTAGAATATGAAATCATGGCACATCTAAGATCAGAAAATGCTCCTTTTGTATCTTAATTCTGTAAAACAGGAGAGACTCTCTTTCTATTATGATTTACTCGACCATTTTCGGGTAAAAATAGGGTTAGAATTTAAAAATGTGTGAGCGCTTCAAACGAAGGCTGGGGGTATTCTTTTTATGAATGCGTAGACTGCAATTTGACAGTAGACACGTTAGAAACAGACAAACCAGCAGGATTCCCGCATACTTTAACTCCTCGTAAGGTGTAGTATTAGATGAGGACGGCTGACTCAGATCTGAGCTTCATCTTGCTTTCACAGTGCTCATCTCTTGAGTCCGATCTTACACGCAGGCTTCTGAGGATACTCTAGGTAATCACCATCTCCCCCTTGAGAAAAAAATTCTCCTGATACTGTAAATTGGGTGCTTTCGCATATGCTCTTCTCGCATGATCTGTAGCTTGTTAACTTAAGAAACTGCTGCTGCTGCTTCTGAATCGTGTTTAGGATGTTGTTAAGTTCCAACATGCTATGTAATTGTTGTTAGTCTATGTAACGACCAAACCTCGAAGGATTTGAGTTTCTGTGCTTACCGTGCTAGTCCTTGGATCAAACTCGCTAGCACACACAATATAGATGAATACCAGAATAGCAAGTGCATCATTTATTACAACGTATGATCCAGAGTATATAAAATAAAACAATCTGCATAGCACTTGGCTAGCTTTATTCAATCAAACAGCGGAAAGTAGCAGAAAATAACGATGAGTCCCATCATAAGCCACTGGCGATGCTGAGTGCAGACTCACGACCCTAACGGTACCTTACTCTTCGTCTAAATATCCTGCAACATGAGACGTTGCAGCCAGATAGGTCAATACATTAAATGTATTGGCAAGTTACATAGGAGTAATAATATAGCAGACCTACATGTATATGCATAGTATATCAAAAGGAAGGCTTGTGGGTTTATTTTTGCGGAAAGCTGATTTTGTCCTCATAACTACCTAATAGTCAAATTTTTATCTAGTTCTTTTGTTACTACAATTAAATGCACAAGGTTGAGTTGGCAAAATCAACTCCAACCTACCCTTTTATTATGTTGCCCACAAATATTATTAAGTGTCACATCTGTCAAGATCATCCAACAACTGTAATGGCATAGTGGCTCAGATTTACCCATAACCGGGGACACGGCTAATCATGATTAGTTTTAATACTCTGCAGAGTTTAGTACTCTTTACCCACTGGACCCAATCCGAAGATTGAGACGAAGTCTTTCAGAAGAGGTTCCCTTAACCACCTGACGGCCACATCCCACCTACATATGCTATATCTGTCGACACTGTCTGGGCCAGGGTTCCAACAACTGATAAACTAAGCCAGAGCCCATATAGCCAGTGGCCGCACATGGAAGCTACTAGTCACTAAGTATGTCTGATCTTTTTGAACCTGGGCGGCATTCCACTTAGGGGTGCACTCTCATGAGCGCATGGCCTTAGAAAAGGTGAAAACCCCATGATGCCTACCCTCAACACCAAGCAATACCACTTCCGCCCAGAGGTGAGTTAAATCCTGAGTTACTACTCAATTTGTTAAATATATAATCCTCACATAAGCTTAATGAATACTCAAACCAACCCCGTCTACAAAGCATAGCAAAACTACAACTACCACGATCTGCAATGACGGGAGATAGCTCAACAGCATAGCCAACATATATAATACTCCTATACATGGATATATTCATAGTGTGATATAACCACATGCATAGAAAACAATAGGTAAAGGATGATCAACATGTAACTTGCCTTGGTTCTGGTTCAGAAAGTCACACTCCAGACAATAGTTCGTGTCGCACTCCGGACAATCTACACGTTTCACACAATTCAACATATCAATCACTGAAACACGAAAAGAACCAAAACAAAAGCAACAACAAGGAAACCATTTTTAAAACTCAACAACAGAAGCTTAACAGCACCTAAATAGCACTACGGTCACAACGCAAACAGAATCACTCGATTCCGATAAACGGTTTGAAATTACGGCCCCCGAAAGATTTGATTTGAATTCAAACGAATTCATATTTGAAAAGTGCAAACATGTGCAAAGTTGGTACTGTCATGAAGGGCTGATGTTTGTGAGATCATAGGAAAAAGAATTACCTAAATTGGATATACAGAATAGAAGTTATAGCTAATTGAAGTTAGAGTTAAAATCTGAAAATAAAACAAAAGAAAACAGAAAACTCCTGCACAGTCGTGCGTGTACTGTAGCTGGTTGCCACATGGCAGCACGTGATTGGCTGGGCACGTGTGCTCACCAGAAACAGAGGATGGCGGCGGCTGCCTCGGGCGTCGGCGGCGGCGCTCCTCCGACGATGCTCCGGCGAATACGAAGCGAAGGATGGGTGCGGCGGTGATTGGCAGAGGCGGTGGTGGTGTCGGACGGCGGCGAGGCGGACTGTGCCAGCGGCCGTGAAGACCTGAACGCGGTGGCTCCGGCGGCGGCGGTCGAGCTTGTTCCTCGCCCCCTGCTGCGTTTATGGCCACGAGAAGGAGTCAGCGAGAGCGGTGTCGAGAGGGGGTTCGAACGGTGACAATTGGAGCGGCTTCAAGTGCCCTTACGGCGATGGAATCCTCCGGCGAAGACGGCGGACAGCGGAGCTCCGGTGCGAGATCCAAATCGCCCCAGCGGCTTCGTGTGGTCGAAGGAGGACGAGGGGAGGCTGCGGTCGGGTTCCCATAGGGTTTAGCTTGCGCGTGGCGTCTCCAGGGTGCTCGGGGTGGACCAGGGAATCGGGTCGATCCGGCTCGGCCTCGATCGCGTGTACGGTGCGCTCCAGTCCGGCTCGGGGAAGGAGACGAGCAGGGGCGCAGTGCGGGGCCCGCTGGTCAGCGGCAAAGAGCGAGGGTGTCCCGCTTCGGGCGGTTAGGTGGGCTGCGGCTGCGCGCGGTGCTCTGCTGGGGCGGCTGGCTGGGCCGCTCGCTAGCTAGCTTGCTAGGCCGCGGTGCGGCGCTGCGCTGTGCTGCGTGCTGCCTTTTTTTTTCTCTTTAACAAAAACTACAATAGTAAATAACTAAACCTAAAACAACAGTATAAAAACTAAATAAAAATATGTAGACACACAGTAAAATCTATACTGCTAATACACACTACAGGAACACTAGTTCCTCACCTAATGCAATTTTAGAAGTTCATTTTGATGCAAAAGGCCACACAAACAGTAAAATAACACACAAATAAAATATTTTCGAGCTTAAAAAAATTACCAGAACATATTATATGAACTGGAAATAATATTATGCACATTATGAACATTTTTAAAACAGGGGAGAAGTCATGTTATCTCCGCTCCAATAAATTGCCTTTGGTTGCATAATGATTTGAAATATTGCATAAAGACAAATAGTGCAATAGAAATATGATATGCATATGAATGATCTAATAACATCCTAATTTAGGGAAAATTGGGATGTTACAAACCTACCCCCCTTAAGATGAATCTCGCCCTCGAGATTCGGGCTGGCTAGCAAATAGGTGTGGGTGATCCTGCTTGAGATCTTCCTCTCGTTCCTAGGTAGCTTCATCCTCTGTATGATGATCCCACTGAACCTTGCATAACTTAATTGTCTTGGTGCGATCAACTCTCTCTGTTGTCTCCAGAATCTGAATAGGCTTCTCCTCATATGTCAAATCACTCTCCAACTGAATTGCCTCAAGTGGCACCGTGTCCCTCAACGGAACATCCATCATCTCTGCATGGCACTTCTTCAACTCAGATATATGAAACACATCGTGAACTCCTGACAAGGATTCTGGCAACTCTAGCTAATAAGCTACCTCTCCTCTACGCTCCAAGATCTTGTAAGGTCCCACAAAACGTGGTGCTAACTTACCCTTGATTCCAAACCTCTTAATTCCATGAAGTGGTGAAACTCGAAGATATGCACGGTCTCCTACCTCATATGTCACCTCCTTACGTTTTGCATCTGCATAACTCTTCTGTCTGGACTGCGATATCTTCAGTCTATCACGAATCAACTTGACCTTCTCCTCAGCATCTCTGATCAAGTCTGGTCCAAAGAATTGACGCTCTCCAGCCTCATCCCACATCAACGGTGTCCTGCACTTTCTGCCATACAATACCTCAAACGGTGCCATCTTCAAACTAGCCTGATAACTGTTATTATATGAGAACTCTGCATAAGGTAAATTAACATCCCAACTAGACCCGTAGTCCAAAGCACAAGCTCTCAACATATCCTCCAAAATCTGATTTACCCTCTCTGTCTGCCCATCTGTCTGTGGATGGAAAGCTGTACTGAACTCCAGCCTGGTGCCCAAGGATTCATGCAACTAACGCCAAAATTTGGATGTGAACTGAGTACCTCTATCAGACACTACCTTCCTTGGAACTCCATGCAGACAAACAATTTTAGACATATAAATCTTTGCTAGCTGAGCACTGGTACAAGTTCTCTTTACCGGGATGAAGTGAGCGACTTTAGTCAAACGATCAACAACTACCCAAATAGAATCATAACCTGACCGAGTCCTGGGAAGACCTGTAATGAAGTCCATACCAATCTCATCCCACTTCCAATAAGGTATAGGCAATGGTTGTAACAAACCTGCTGGTCTCTGATGTTCTGCTTTAACTCTTTGGCACACATCACATGTTGCAATATATCTAGCAATTTCCCTCTTCAGGCTAGGCCACCAAAATCTTTCCCTCAAATCCAAATACATCTTAGTATTACCTGGGTGAATAGAATAAGGTGAATCATGCGCCTCCTGAAGAATCAACTTCCTGATATCTGCATCTTGAGGTACACAAATACGCTTCTCAAACCATATGGCTCCATGTTCATCCTCATGGAAACCTTCTGCCTTACCTTTAACCATGTTCTCTTTTATCTCAGCGATCTCCTTATCACCCTTTTGAGCTTCTCTGATCCTGTCAAGCAAAGTAGGCTCTACCTCAAGTGTTGCTAAATATCCCTTAGGAACCATCTCCAACCTGAGATTCCTGAACTGCTCACATAACTCCGATGGCATATTATCAATATTAATTTCATTAGCATGGCTCCTATGACTCAACGCATCAGCAACAACATTAGCCTTACCAGGATGATACTGCACATTCAAATCATAATCCTTAATAAGCTCCAACCATCTCCTCTGCCTGAGGTTCAAATCCTTCTGAGTAAAAATATATATACTTCAAGCTCTTATGATCAGTAAATATATCACAATGATTACCAATAAGATATGGCCTCCAAGTTTTCAAGGCATGCACAACTAAGGCTAACTCCAAATCATGTGTAGGATAATTATGCTCATGATTCTTAAGCTTACGTGAAGCATATGAAACAATTTTACCTTCCTGCGTCAAAACACTCCCAAGTCCTTGACGAGAAGCATCACAATATACCTGGAAGTCCTTATGTATGTCTGGCAGAGTTAAAACTGGTGCCGTAACCAAACGCTTCTTCAATTCCTCAAAGCTGGCTTCACATTCATCAGTCCAAACAAACTTCTTCTCCTTCTTCAACAATTCAGTCATAGGCTTTGCAATTTTGGAGAAGTTCTCAATAAACCTCCTGTAACAACCCGCAAGGCTCAAAAAGCTGCGAATCTCTCCAACTGTCGTGGGCGTCTCCCACTCCGTAACTGCAGCAACCTTAGATGGATCAACTGCAACTCCATTACCTGACACAACATGTCCAAGGAATGCTACCTCATCCAGCCAAAACTCACATTTGTTGAACTTGGCATACAATTGATGTTCCCTCAATTTCTCCAATACCAAACGCAGATGCACCTCATGCTCTTGCTTATTCTTGGAGAATACCAATATATCATCAATGAAAACAACCAAAAATTTATCCAAGAACTCCATAAACACCTTGTTCGTCATATTCATGAAGTATGCAGGAGCATTAGTCAATCAAATGACATAACAGTATATTCATACAACCCATACCTTGTAGTAAAACTAGTCTTTGGAATATCTTGCTCATGAATCTTCAATTGATGATAACCAGAATGAAGGTCAATCTTAGAAAACACAGTAGCTCCCTCCAACTGGTCAAACAGATCATTTATCATAGGAAAAGGATATTTATTCTTAAAGGTTACCTCATTCATTTATCATAGGGAAAGTTGGGATGTTACAGTCTATCATGTGACGACTATCTTGAAATCATTGCTTTCTCAACCTATTCATTTACCAATCATATTTTCTTTCTTTCAGATTGTTGTTTATTTGCTACTATGTAACTAAAGACCAAGCTTCTAGTTCCCCATAATTTCCCCATCAGCTTTTCAACAAAATAATTTCCCCTTCAGTACGCTCACTGCTTCACTCTCCAACTCTCTCTTAATTCAAGACATGTCTCCATCCCTGACTCTTTCTCATTTCATCGAGGTTTGTCTTTTTGACATCATTCTGAATTTCTAC